>NW_019725423.1:2790116-2891515 GCF_002891405.2 Cryptotermes secundus
TTGGTACACTTCACAGATTCGTGGATGTAGGCTTACTTACTGTTCTGGGGACGCACACTTAATAGTTACCACAGGGCGTGTTTACGGGGATCCGAACACGTGTACCCCCGGTGAACGTAACTTTCAGAGTCCTCCTTGCCAAGCACCCTCTGAATGGTAAATATTTGCCCTAGTTACCCAAAATTCGGGCAAAGGACCTCCCACTTCAGACGATGATTGGCTGGACCGGGCAGACTGGGAGGTTGCTTATCATTCTCCTCCAATTAGGAAAGCGAATCTCCACTAGTGTACAGTTTAGGGGTGAACTTTGCCACCTGCTGCGTGGTTGTCAAACTGAGATTTTGGGGTAGCAGGAAATGACACTGCTAAATTTATGACTTCCCCTGTCAAGTTTAGAATTTCTAAAGAACTCGGCCTTGTTTTACGCGTTAAATTGACTGATTTACGAACGGGCAGCTGGCTTCAAGCTTGACCCAAGCCACTTCCTGCTTGTCTCAGGGGGAAAATTTCAAATTGTGAGGCGAAAGTGAGGAATTTCACAAAATCCTAACCATACACAAACATCAATTGACCTTCCCATAAACTGGACAGTTACACTGGTTCGCTTGCGGATTTCTTCTTGTTTTCTACCCTGAAGATGGAGGCGATTCGTTCCTCCGAAAAGTCGTTTAACACAATTTCTAGACGGCGCCACATCCCAGAAGAGGGCTTTCTTCAAATTCAGTCATATTTTCTGGCAACTTCTCCAAGAAACGTATTTCTACACCAACATATTATAGTCAAAGTCCAGATATATAAGTATTTTAAATGAATATTAAAATTTAAAGTCGTACTTACCGGATTAAAGGTTTCTGAAAGAAAATTACTACTTACATGGGAACATAAAGAAGAAAAATATTGGTCCGAAAGTACAGCATAATAGATGAAGGAATTTTCCTTTCGCGTGTGCAAGTCTGCTCTATTACATATATTAAACTATGAATTTCTTTTTTGCTACAGACAACAAAGCCTACATTTTATTCTGACCCACACGCCCTCAAGACAACATTCACGCACATATACACATGCATGTTGCCATGACACGTAGAGAAACAAATAAAGGCACATATATATTATACATAAACACGAGTTGCTCGACCTGATATCGGCATATATTGCAATGTGGTAGCCTTCCTTCGCGAAACGTGGTAACAGAATCGCAGGAACTATATGCAAGATATCTTCGGTAACGTAATAATATCTGAGAGAGTGAGAAATGCTTTACTGTTGGCCACAAGCAGATTGTGCAGAGACTGCGAGACAAATGTTGCAAGATACAGAGCATATTTTTTTCCTTGGCACTACAGGCCCAGTGGGCCTAGGCCTACCTCCATGAACTTCACTTCGGTTTCTCTAGATCTTACACATTTGGTAGGACTCCTTGGGCGGGTGATCAGCTCGTCGCAAGGCCTCTACCTGTACACAAACACAGAAAAACGCACACAAACATCCATGCCCTGAGTGAGATTCGAACCCACCATCCCGGCTTCCGAGCGAGCGAAGACAGTGCATGCCTTAGACCGCTCGGCTACCGTGACCAGCAAGATACAGAGCATGGTACGGTTCAAATAAGAAAGCCTTTATTACTCACACATTGAAAGAATTTTTGGCACCAAACATCTCTATAAACCATACTAAAACATCACATAGCAAGTATTTTCAACTTTAGATGTAAATTTTCTTTCGCCCACCCTGCTGTGTCTATATAAAGGCGTATGTAAAAGTATACAGTAAAAGGAAGGTAAAGCTATCCTTGTAACAGGCCGTGGAGGCCCATAGGGTTGTGAGACGTCGAGGCTCCTACATTTTCTCTAGATAATCAGCTCACAGGTGGCGGTGAGGTTGTCAGCCTTAAGCGACAGCCGCCCTTTACCCCCAGGAAGATTCCTGGCACTCATTTCTCTAAGAGGCTGAGTTGACGCCAGGGCCTAATGAGTCTGGAATGATTAGTTCAATTGAAAAATCCAATGACCTCATCGGGAATCGAAACCATAATCTTTCGGCTTGTAGCATAGTGCCTCAGGTACTCTACCGCATGCCCCTAGACTATATGGTAACTGGCGTAAATTTATATGCTGACAGCTTCTACATGTTAGATGGAATCACCTGAAAATTTGGTTAATAACCTTGTTGTTTTCTGGACCAGATATTTCCGTGCACAGGAATTGGAAGGAGGGTGACCTCACACCGCAGAGTACGATTAGGATGAGCTGTATGGGAAGAAATTGTCGAAGTGAATCAGCTCAGTTTGTATGGTGAAAACTTGAGAGAGGCATAGAATTTATAGTAAAGTTATGGACGGTGTCAAAGAAATATTTCAACTATGTGTGAACACTGATGGTTAACATTATAACAAAATTGTAAGAAAATAATAAATTAATTGAATATAACTCTCTTATGGAATCTTTACGCCCTTTAGTGATAGACGCTTGACGACAATTCATAGGAATTGCACAACTTACGCATTCAGATTCAAACAGTAAACCAAGCAAACAGCGTTGAGATTTCTAACAAGCTTCACGGCGTAACAGCTCAGAGAAGAGCTGACTTCCTACTTACTGCAGTGATAACTCCATATCACAAAATAGGATGGTTAGTTTTTAAATTAAGACCCTTAGTCAAGTTCCATAATTTGAACAAATAATATTTCGGTTAATTCTGACTTGTACGGTATTCCTTTGAGTGCACGGTTACTTACATATGTTAATACACGTGGACACACACAGAAACTGTTTGTGTCTTGCTAAGTGGAATAACGGAGAGCAAAACAATCACTGCACAGATATTGAAAGAACAGTACAAAATTTGTATTCAGAGTTGCAGTGGGCTGTCTGGTATGGCAGCAGCATTTGTATTGACTCAGTTCTCAACACGAGGCCCGCCCCGTCTCGTTCCATTGCGCTTCGCAGTTATTGCGTTCTCCATAAAATGAAGGTCAAGTAGTACTTCCGACCTTCAAGTCTTATTATTTAAGAAATACAGGGTGAATCGTATAGAACCGGCAAGATGAATTTGCTAATAATTCCGCAGGTGATGCATATAACCGCTCACAATTACGACACAATAATCCGTGGGCCGTGCTGAGTCGAATGGTGTGCGCATGATCCGGCAAGTGGCAGCCCTTATGCTGCAAGGTCAAGGACAATGCCGAAACGTGTCTGCAGTGCGCAGGCGACAGTTATGGAGTTCACTGTTGAACAACGAGCGTTTCTAGTGCTTACTTGAAAACAGCGGACACTTTCAACACCTGCTCTGATCACGGCACACAATCCAAGATAAGATATGTGTAAATTACTTCAATATCTGTACGGTATATTTTATATTACAGCTCATTTCGTCACAATATCTATATTTTTTTAGACATAAAGCTATTGTACACTTAATATACTAGAATATAATGTAAACATAAATTTTATATGCATAAAATTCGTGTGACTCGCTTTATTGCGACGATCTGTATTCCTACGTACAATATCTCCAAGATATGCCTGTAATGTTAGAAATAAAAAAAAATCCTTGATATTGAGCACCCCGCGTGACATATGTGGGACAGGAGGTAAAGCTCCATATATTCTGAACTATAGGGGGATTAGATATTCTCCAGCGGCTTTGCGGCCTGGGGAAAAGTCTGGCACGCCAGTTCCATATGAGGCAAGGAGAAACCGCTATACCCTCGCTGGGAATGAAACCTCCTTAAGCTTACATGCACCCAGTTATTTTACTGACTGAGCAATCGTGGCGACTGTTCGTTTATGTAATGGAAGGCCTTTAAACCCTTCATACAATGAAAGTACATATGAATACGCTGACATATTACACAGGTGACTGACGGGTGGCAGCAACCGGAGGGGCTCGCGGAACGCTGAGTGACGCCATGTCCACAGGCAGAGCTTTTGTTCTCGCTTAGAAAAGGCTGAAGCGTATTCTCGATACCCGACCGATACAATGGGATTGCTTCTAAATAATTCATCCAATGAGAGCCTTGACATTCTGTAGCTGCTGCGCAAGACGCTGGCTGGCTGCGTGCGAAGAAGGGCACATGTGCAAGATTAAAGGTAAGATTTCCCTTGGGCATAGGCGCCACACAGGATACAGCTGCGAGAAAGAAAGAAAAGTTGTCCTGCCGAGTCGCAGCGGAGGAGCATAAAGCCTCCAGAAGTAAAACTGAATGTATTCTGCGTCTCGTGGGTGAAGGTGGCAGAGAAGCTTCAGGCTCCAGTCGTTTTTTGGGGGGGCCTGATGGGAGCCAGGGCCGTTTCGTTGGCGTTGTGTGCATCGGTAATTAAAGAACTCAGTACCATGGACGTGGACAATAGCGTATGTCGTTTAGACATGAACACTCACTCGGCCTGCTCACTTAAACCATGAAGCTGGAGGCAACATATACCTCCGAAACGTCGGCAAGACTCTCAAGAAAAGATCCAAGATCAGAACCAATATTTCGAATTTTCGAATATGTGGATCACAGCCGCCTCCAACAGAAACACTAAGTATACAGAAATTAGTTTAATTTGTCTCTGCCTGTGTAACGTGTTTCTGCTTGATGGAGCCATCTGTTTTTATTGGCGACAGTTTGGAGCGTCCTAATGACTCCATCTTTAAGGCCACGTGACTACTCCATAAGTCCTGCCGATACTAGTCTAGCATTAGAGCACCGTGGGTCGGAGGACTCGACCTTGCTCAGCCAACGCAATACGAGTTTTCTCATCTTGAGTAGGTCACTCCGATATCAACTGTTCCGTTGTCTTATCGGCCGTGCAGGGATCTGGGTGTGTATCAAAGTGCATCTCCGTTTTTTCTGCTTCGAGATATGTGCATTACGCAACTGTCTGCACATCTAGCAACAGTTTACAGTAAGAATATTTTATATATTGTTCAAATATGGCCCATTTACTTACACACGAACACAAATGCACCTCCCGCATATAATGGACGCCTCTATAAATATCCAAATATTCTTGTGGTAAACCGCTTATTTACTTCTATGTTACTTATTTATATTTTACATATGGATCTATGTAACTGATATCAAGAAATAAATATATTAAATATCATACAATTAATTTTACCAATAACAAGTACTTAGGGTACGCGGTAGCGTAGTTTGTTGAGGCATCATACTGCAAATTGGAAGGTAGTGGGTTCGAGTCCCTATGAAGTGGATTATTTTTTCCCATTTTGCCTAATCCTTCCAGTCGCACTATGGTCCTAGGGTCGACTCAGCCTCTAGCAGAAATAAGTATCAGGAATCTTCCTGGAGGGGGTTGAAGTGCGGCCGGCGCGTAAGACTGACAACTTTACCGCTATCTATGAGCCGATGGTCAAGAGAAAATATTGGAGTCTCGACGTCTCAAAACCTTATGGGCCTTCACGACCTGTTACAGGGATAGTTTAAACTTAACCTTAAACTTAATATGAAATACTTAAAGACTTATACTTCTGTCGATAACTAATAGGTAAACAGGCTTTCTTTTGCTAATTTTTGAAGAGAGTGCCAGAATACAACTATCAGAAGCCATCAGATTTCAAAGATAACTACATTCCTACTAGATCTCCAAAGTAGTCTTTTCCCTTCAGGGTTTCCAGCATGGACTTTCTGTATAAATTTTATCAACCCTATTGGTGTTGCCTATCCTACTTCCTCATTCTCTTCATTTTTATCACCCTCTGTGTCTAGGCTTACGCCACATCCTGGAGGACCTCTTCTTGTTATCCCTCACAGACTGTTCCCGTACAAGCCTAACTGTGAACACACCATCGTCCCAACAAAGACACTCCCAAAATGTGAAATCTTTTAACAGATTGACATGTAACTGTAAACGTAAACATTCTCAAGCACAGTTAAGAAATGTAAAAACCGGGCAATTATTTTGAATACAGTAGGAGGGAAATTCGGCGTCTTTAAATGACTGAATGAAAAAAAAAGTATTATTAACACGAAACAAATGCACGTCATAGGACTCTTTTAATTATGATATGTTGATTACAATGAATATTGTGAGAACCTACTTGAAAATAATACTAATGGAAATCACACACCTTTGCACTGGCTAGCACATTATAAGATTTTTAACTTGTTCTTGATTTTTTTAATATTTCCAGTAAACTGGAAATTGATCAGTAACCGGTAGACTTGGCAGGACGTACTGGGTTATTTCTTACTTCCTTTCCCTTTTACAAATATCGAACATGAAAAATGCGTTGAAGGCTCTGGAAGTGAATTATTTATAGCTTCTTGGAATTGAACACATTCTTTAAATGTCAGCGCCAAAACCAGTTCTTGCTTAGCGTATTTCCCTCTAAGTAATAAGACACGAAAATGCAGCACCCCAAAATAAAATCCTGTCACTTTATCTTATTTTAGTATATGAAATACGAGAATAAGATAGTCCCGTTACTGTGTCTTATTTTCTATCTATCTGTCTCTTTATCTCTCTGCCTGTCTGTCTTCTATATGTGTGCATATATATATATATGCCCATCTATGTTTCCAGCCCTTTTGTCTTATTTTAGTATTCAAAATAAGATCACACTCCACAATACAGGCACACTTCTAATTTTATTTCAATTTGAAACTACAAAATTCAGTAAAATATTAGACTGTAATTTTAATCTTAGTACTCATAGACCTAAGACAGTTCGGCTGAGACAAATTACGCAGTAAAGAACTTTTCACTTAACAAAGACAAAATACCAAGTCCCATTTAAATATGCAAGTAATCACCTGGAGTAGGGGCCTTCTTGGAAACTCACAATCGTCCAACTAGTCAAGAAATTACGTTTCTTTTATGGGCCCCGAAAATTTATTAAATCGTTCCCTATATTTCGATCCAGAGCAATTTTCTTCTTGACCACTTTTAGTTTAATATTTTACTGTGTTTCTAGATTTTCAAAGTAGTCTCCCCTTTTTGGTTTTTTCCACAAATTTACCTACATATCTATGTATTATGCATACATATTATTTATGTATATCAAATAAACATATTATAAATATTATGCATATATGTATTTTGTGTACGTATATTTATCATCACCATGCTCACCATTCTTCAACCGATGACTCCAGTAATATTCGGCGAAGAGAGTAGAGCTCAGTGTGGTTTGTACTCCGTTTTCAAGTATTAACGAGCGGTACTCGCTATTGTACAGTGACAGTCCAAAGTGCATAGTGAAAAAGAAGGTAAAGCTCTCCTTGTAACAGGCCGTGAAGGCCCCTAGGGTTGACGTCAAGGCTCCCATATTTTCTCTAGACAATCGGCTCGCAGATGGCAGTAAGGTTGTCAGCCTTAAGCGCCGGCCGCCCTTTACCCCCCTCCCAACAGTGAAAACAGCACAGCAGCCACGAGCAAACCCTGGACGATATAAAGAACCTCTACATCAAGATAGCCAGGTGGCACAATATCTGCCCCATATAAGAGAGACGATGGGAGGACGAACACGAGCCTGCATGGTTCACGAATTTTAATTATTGACAATCTAAAAAACTTTTAATTAGCATCAAGGAATTTTATACAATTTTTTAAAACTTACATTTCCAGGAAACTGCTGTGTTTGTGAAATGTTCTATTCTGTGTACTATGTATTGTAACATATAAGTGTACGTACTTTACGTGTAAACAAATTATGTGATAGTGGTTTCCTATTTGTAGTGATGTTTGCCCTCTGAAGATGGTCCACAGAGACCGAAACATGTAAGGGTGTTAAGTTTTTACGTAGTAAAAAACTTACAGGGCACATTGGACGGAGTGATTTATAATTTGTAAATATCAGAAAAATTCGGTGTATCATTTGGGTTTGTTACATTCCTCTCAGGATATAGTCCAATGACAGATCTTACGAACATGGTAAAGAACTTTCCGGTGAGATGAAACTTGGGGTTTTTTACTAGCTGAATGACTATTAGCTTCTCAAGAATAATCTCCTCTATGTGGTTAATAAAACTTCATAACTTGTACTCTTCTCCAAGTATAATTAAAATGATCAAGTCAAGGAGGATGAGGCGGGCAGGGCATTAGCACGAATGTGGAGAAGAGGGATCAATATACAAATAGAATATTGGTAGGGAAGCCTGAAGGAAAGAGACCACTGGGAAGACCAAGGGGTAGGTGGGTAGGCAGTATTAAAATGGATCTTAGGCTGGAATGGTAATGATTGGATTTATCTGACTCAATATCGGGACCAGTGGAGGGTTTTTGTGAACACGCTAATGAACCTTCAGGTTGCATAGAATGCTGGGAAATTCTTGAGTAGATGCACAATTGGCGGCTTCTCAAGAAGGGCTCAGCTCCATGAGTGAGTGATTTTGTTAACACCCCTTCATACTAGGAGATCACTTCTCTATTGTGATTTCTCTTTTATTATAAATTAGGCCCCGTTAATCTCCCCTCTGTGCACTTCGCTATTATGAAAAGCGAACAACAGAATTGTGTACAAAGATAGATGTTCATGCCAGGGATGGAACGCAACCCGCTGCGAGCAGGATAACTGTAACTTGTACCCTTGCTGCGCGCACCTGAGGAAGGTTTTGGGTCGCCGCGTGGACTGGTCGATGTGGCGACCACGTTAATTATGAAGGTTGCGGCACATGACTGTCACATGGCAGCGCACAAAGTTTCCAGGTGACTGACATTCAAAATTCTGAAATATATACATTGGAAAGAACATCCTCTAAATTGGATTTGAGGTTCTCAGAACTGTGACTGAATGGTGCTACTCTCTGGTATGTGCCACTGTACAATTCGGCTTAAATTGTCCAACATTAGGGAGGAAGTAACTGCCCCAACCTTCAGAGTCACACTATAAACCCAGTAATTAACCAGCAGAAGTGTTTCGTTTCTTTCTTGTTACTGCTTCACTTGTTCTTCGACCCTGAAAATCAGGCAGCACGTTCCTCCGAAACGGCTGTTAAATCCTATCGAACGACATGGCAGCACAATCCAGAAGACAGTGCTCTTCAACATCTCTTTTTTTTTTTAATCTATCATAGCCTAAAATCCATGTTAGGTGGGTCCCTTGTCACCACAGCATGGCACATCTTCCGGTTGCGGTTGGAGGATACGGCCTCCAGATATGGAGGGTAGCTGCACATATACTGAATAAGCAGTCGAGGGCAGCAGGCAAGAGATAGTCCTCCAGCTTGGAGGTTGAGCGTGGGGCTAAAAACGCCTCACCATAAAAAAAATAAATAAGAGCTCATGATAGGGATAAAGGGAGGGATGTTGTGAACACGGTAATGAACATTCGGGTCCCACAAATTGCTCAGGAGTTCTTGAGTAGCGGCACAACTGACGGCTTCGCAATCAGGGCTCAGCTCGATGAAGTTAGTTATGGTAGCCTACAGTATGTAATGAAGTTATTTCTGGCTGCCTGTTGTGTAATGTGTTTTTCTAAATGAGCAACAGTTGAAACAGAACAGCAATGGATATCCAATGATCGACCTTCGCAAAGGGTGCATGTGAGTATGGACATATTCAGCGGGAAATCTGATTCTGAGAAAGAAACTGAAAACCATAAACAAAGTCCAAAATAAGAGTCATGTTCAACGGAGAAATTGCATCTCTAAAACACCTGCTACACGATTTTGCATACTTCACTGACCTCGATGTTTATTATCTGCAGCGTGCCTAAAGTGCCCTTACTCGTTTATCGTCGGGTGGTTCAAGCGTACAGTCCTGAAATAATATTACCTTTAGGATTGGTGGTTATGAAGAGTTCTACCTTCTGGGACATAACGCGCGTAGTCCATTGAGAGTCAGGTAACGGTTCGGAGGAACATGAAACCTCCATCTTCAGGGTAGAAGAATAAGTAAAGCAAGATACTAGTGTGAAAGATGACAAAGAAAACTCTGAAAATGGAGACTGTATGTTCCTCAAAATGTTGGTTGACTGTCACGGAATATACGTCGTTATATTTCAGAAGACAAATTATTTATTTCTTATTCAAACTTCTATAATAAATTCTTATTTCATGGTTGTAAATATGTGTACATTTTATTCATCTGTTAAGTTGCTCTGTAAGATAGTGGAATGATTCAACCTGTTCATAATAAGTATTAAATGAAATTCGTTCCACGACGTAAAGGTCACTGACAGAAAACGTGATGAAAATGAGATGAGTATTTCAATAATGAAATGAGACAGACGGATATAATTTCGCATTTGTTTAAGTTTTAAAAATTTTTATAACATATTTGTCTAGTGGTCAGATTTCCTGACTACAGCTCCAGAGATCCCGGGTTAGATATCTGGCGTTACCAGAATTTCTGAGAAGTAGTGGGTCTGGAATGGGGTCCAGGTATCTTCATGAGGATAACTGAGGAGCTACTTGAATGGAAAAGTAGCAGATCCCGTGTAGAAAATCGAAATTAACGGCAGTGGGGATTCGTTGCGCTGACCACGCGACACCCTATATCCGCTGAAGTTAGCACTAACTTCGCCGACAAGCGGCAGTCACTCGGTCGGTATAGTTCGCTTAAGAACTAAAGCCAAGGATTTTTTTTGTAAAGATCACAATATTCTCAATACATGGAATGTACAACGACTGCGTGTGGCAGACTTTTGAGGATGTCAGAGTAGGGCAGAGTGAAGATAAAAATAGAGGTACACGCCATGTTGAAACGAAAGTATTAGGCATGACACACGATAAAGGAGTGAAAGAACGAAGTAAGTCACACACTATGTGAGCAATGATGTGTGAAACATGCACGAAATGGAATGAGAAGACACATTACACGAGTATCCGGCAAATCACGCGAGATATAGAATGAAAGCATCACGTGAGACCTACTGAATGTGAGGCACAGAAGAATGTCAGTGTGAAATAATTAACGCAATTAAGCTGTCTGGCGAAACGTACGTTAATGTAATGAAGCCATCAGACGAGGGTTAAAATAATGGAATTAGATTGTAAGAGGATCTGGGACTCAGCCTCCAAATTCACACACGTACGTTCTGATAGTCCAGTTGTAACAGTGCTAGCTTCTCCTCCAATTCATTTCGCTAATACACCAGGCAAACAAAGTCTTAGGCTTCAGACATCATTATACGGCGCCAGAAGTTGATTTAAACCAGTAAACATGAGGTTTGACCAATATAGAGCTGGTCAGTGTAATTTCCCTTATGCCCACTGGAGGTGCGTCTGATCTTCTGCTCCTGCCATGTACGTATTATCGCGGCTTTAACGACTGGACATAGAAGAGATCGGTCAAAAAAAAGAGATAGCTTAAAAGCTAGACACCCTAGGGCACATTCGGGGCAGGGACACCGCTCTGAAGCCCAGACTGCTTCCTAAATGGGGTAAGACAACTGAAGAATGAAGCTAATCACTCAGGTTATTCTAATGCAGCCTCCTTGTGTCACCTCAGAGCACATTCCGTGCAAGGACACCGCTCTGGGGCCCAGACTGCTTCCTAAAGGGGGTAAGACAACTGAAGAATGAAACTAACCACTGAGATTATTCTAATGCAGCCTCCTTGTATCACCTCAGGGCACATTCCGGGCACGGACACCGCTCTGGGGCCCAGACTGCTTCCTATAGGGGGTAAGACAACTGAAGAATGTAGCTAACCACTCAGGTTATTCTAATGCTGCCTCCTTGTGTCACCTCAGGGCACAGTACTGCGGCAGGGACAGCGATTTAATTTCACTTGCTACAACTACAAGAAGAAAGAGACGCGTCTGTATAAGCAGTTTTCCAGAGCTGTGCTTTCAAAGAAGAATCTATTATGTAATAACTGAGATTTGTTCATAACGTCTAGACATTTGGATATATCTAGGTACGTAAAAATGGAGTTGAGTTAAATTAGATGACTGTTCGCTACGTGTGTCTGGTGAAAACTAGGCTAATGTCACAAGGGTGTCTGGTGAGAAACTTACTGGTGGGATGAAGGGGTCACAATACAGCAATCTGATGGAGGTGCTGTATCAACCAAACCACACGTTATGCACGTTACTTCATTGTATGGCTAAACATACATCAATTCATAATATTTTGCGTAATAATAATATTTAATTATAAATTAATAATAATTAATAATTAATAAATAATAATAATTAAAAATAATATTTGCGACTTTGCGTTCCAATTTTTACCGTATATGCTCAACGCCGGTTAACGTTTCCTTGTCATTCTCTCTTTCTTGACTACATGTGGTAGCGTAGTTTGTTGAGGCACTGTGCTACAAGCCGGAAGGTCGAGGGTTCAAGTCCCGATGTCAATTGGCGTAATACTTCCGGCCGCAATATGACCCTGGGGATCGACTCAGCCTCTAACAGAAACGAGTACCAGGAATCTTTCTGGGTCTAATGTGCGGCTGCCGCGTAAAGCTGACAACTTCACTGACATTTTTGAGCCGATTGTCTAGAAAATATGGGAGCCTCGCGTCTGAAAACCTTTGGCGCTTCACGGCCCATTCCAGGGATAGCTTACCTTTATCTTTTCTTTTATTTGTATGTGGAATGGTCCATGAAATTCATCGAAAGGCACTTATGGTCTTACGAAGATTAGACTTCACGACTGAAAACCGGATTTGTTCGACAGTTTCGTGAGACTACCATATCGAATTTGAAGAAGAGCTCCCCAGTGCTATAGGCGCTGATTTTAGGTCACAGACAAAGACAGACGGACGACAGATAGATGGATAGACATGTAGCCCACACTATTTTTTTTTTACAAGAACTCCTGGGGAAGCACACTGTGCCAACATTAATTAAAAATCCCAGTAATTAAAATTAGTGTGACGTTCCCCTATACAAAATTCGTTCAGGATGGCTGCAGGTTCATCACAGAATACTAGCATTCCTTTGCGGAAATTGTGTTCGTGTAGGTCTAATGACACAGTACTCACAAACTGTGTTATATCCCTGTATGTTATCGTGTTTATGTTATGCTCAGTAACTGGAAATCAGCCAATCGCGCAACAATAAACCTTTCAGTCATGCCTGACAGCCGAACATGTAAATAATAACACCATCAGGAAATCACATTTTATAGAGAGAGAGAAACAGCTGTTTTCATTTACATATCCGGATCCTCCTGTCCTGGTATGTAACTCTGTTCACTTTATTTTAATGCATAAATTATAAGGCTGAAAATACAATAGGATATAAATAGCACAGTACTTGAAACGGACTGTTAAAATGTCTGAACCATCTGCAGAGATGAAAGTAGCGACATAATTTTGGACACTTAATTAGAATATGGAGGAATTAACGCCACCCTTCCATGCTCTTGTGTGAAATGTTTATGTTCTTTTTTCTGTTTAAATAAAGGGAAGATATGATTTTATTTTTTCGACATCAATGTATGTGAATACGAGTATAAGATCTACAGCAATAACTCCATATGTCATTTTTAATGTAAGTTTTTGCTGGCCTTGCAAATTTTACACTGGTATAAAGGAATATTTCTGGGGAACGATATAATTATGATCCTATAGGACAAAATAATTAACATTAAAACAATTTTATATAAAACAAACGACACAAAAGCGCTTATATGAAAAAATAGTACAAAACTTTGCAGCTACATACTTCATTGTCGTAAGTATGGATTTAATGTAAAACATTATCTCGCATAAAAATAAGAGAACATAGATAGCCTGAAGTTTTGATGTCATGTTTACATCATAAGATAAAGTCGCATTGTTAGGTCGAATCCAATCGCGTGTAGCATTTCAGTTATGGAGTCTCCGAGCACATAGGCCCTCTCTTGATTCCCAATTACTTTAATAATAATAAAAATTCCTAACATCGAACTTTCGTGATCTTTATCAATTTCTCCATGAAAATACCATATAAGAACCAAAATTAGTCAAACATTTTTTCGACATATTTTTCAATTCATTAACCGAAACTATACATTGAGAAACACAAGAAAGTTAGTTAAAAATAAATATATAAATAAACGGATAATCTGTAATCTGTTCCGGATAAAAGAACCTTCAGCGTTCAGGCAAATCAGCTTCCTTTCTTCGGGCACTTTTTTCATGTATTGTAGTATTTGATTGTACTGAGGCAGTCTATCAAGACTGGACATGTCTTCCCTCGGGTAGCAACACAACAGGGCGCGTCACTTATGCTCCCTCTGCATTGGGCAAGCTGCTTACAGGACGCGACAGTTAATGTAAAAAGGTAAGAGGTAGAGCTATCCCTGTAACTGGCCGTGAAGGCCCACAGGGATGTGAGACACCGAGGCTTCCGCATTTTCTCTAGACAATCAGTTCACAGATGGCGGTAAATTTGTCAGACTTAAGCGCCAGAAGCCTTTTACACCCACAAGAAGATTCTCAGTACTCATTTCTGTTAGAGGCTGAGTCGACTCCAGGGCCATAATGCGGCTGGAAGGATTACGTAAATTGAAAAAAAATATCTACCTCATCGGGACTCGAACCCGCAGCCTTCCGGCTTGTAGCATAATGCCTCAACAAATTACGCCACCGCGTACCCCTCAACAGTTAATGTGCTTAAGAGTAAGGTAGAGTTCTTCTGAGAGACTCCCCATCCGGAAATTAACACGAGTTAATAAACCTCTGAGTGCGTGCGTTCTTGCGTGCATATCGTGGATCGGTCAGCAAGGCGAGAACTTTCAAAGAGCAATGAGGATTCTCGAATGTTTTCAATATGTATCAGAGTTCAGGAAGATTAAGCACTGTAGGTTTCACTACCACTGGCACTACTTGGTATAATCTTTTATTCCTTAGTGGGGTGAGACCGTCCAGTTGGTACTGCGGCCACTTCTGGTCTATTGTACAAGCCACAGATAATAGATGAGGGTGATTGTGGAGCAATTGGTGGAATGAAGATTGGCAAGGGAAACCGAAGTATCCGGAAATAACCTGCCACAGCTCCACTTTGTTCACCACAAATCCCACATGATCAGACCCTAGCTCGAACCCGGGCAGCCTCATTGGGAAGCTAGCAACTAACCGCTTGAGCTACGGTGCGCTGCAGTTGGTATAGTCAATAAAACCAAAGTTAAGGCGTGGACATATTTTCAACAAAACGAAACAGTTCGCAGAAATATGTTTCACTGTTACAAGCGATGCCAAAAACAGTCAACGTTGCACTAAAATAACACTGGATATTATAATACGACCGCGCCACTTAAATCAGCAGTTTGTCTAAAAGCAGGTAGGTACATAATACTTTTAACTGAATTCCAGGGGAAATCGAATGTGATACACTATTTGGTTGGGGAATTAATAATAGCTTTGTGGCTTTTGAAGCAGGCGGTCAGATTAGAGGTGAATGCCATTGAATGTGCGGTTAATATGGTCAAAACTACGCTGCTTTTGGCGCCTGCTGAATTAAACGTACAGAACACAGGGATCTCATTCACGCACTGTAATAGTAATAAACCCCATTCCAAGTGCTTTTATGCCACCGTAAAGAAACAGAGACAAGTGGTCGAGTAAATAATTTGGTGACAAAGCCGTAGAAGATGTTAGTCGTCTCTTAGAACTTGTTTTACTCTCGTGTTTCTATTATCATCGAGACCATAATCACATGCATTTCCTAGCCCCAGAAGAGAAAGGCATGATATACATATAAACATATCATTTCTTTAGCCCTTATTCTTCTGGAATACGGGCTTAATATTATAATTAATTACCGATATAGAATACAATTCTACAGAGAACTTAAAATTTCCACGTTCCTTCAAACTTCTCAGTATGTGGTGAGGCTAGCAACAACTGTAAATTATTTAGCAAAGTATTTCTTGTAATTTGTTTATTATTAAAATTTCGGCTACATAAATTTTCCAAGATACAGCTTTAAGGATGGACGTTCCCTAGCTAAGGCCTTAGTCCCATGGCGGCGAGCCGGTTTCAAACCCAGGTAAGACCATATTGGATTTGTGGTGAATAAAATGGCATTTGGATAGTTTTCTTCAAGTATAATACTTGGGTTCCCTTGCTAATTCACTTACTTACTTATGGAGCTGAGCCCTTCTTGAGAAGCCAAATCTGCAGGTACTCTAGAATTTCCCAGCATTTTATGGATCCCAAAGATTCATTATTGTGTTCAGAAGAGCCCTCCACTGATTCCTATCCTGAGCCAGATCAGTCCAATCCATACCATCCCATCCTATCTCTCTAAGATCCATTGTAATATTGTCCATCCACCTACGCCTTGGTCTTCCCAGTGTTCTCTTTCATTCTGGCTTTTCCATCAATATTCCATATGCATTCCTATTCTCCTCCTCCATTCGTGCTACATGAACTGCCCACCTCATCCTCCTTGTCTTGGTAGTTCACACTAATTCGCACTCTACCAAATATTTCATTTTCATCCTGTCACCGACGGTATAGAACTAATATCGAAGCCGACAGAGTCTTTAAATAACAAACATAAAAACTTCAAAGTTATTCATTTTGCTTTGTTTGTAATCGCCAATATGCAGCATGTGTGCCATCTATCTGTATGCAAAATTTCGAAATCAAAACAGGCTACGCTCTAAGTTATTTTGAGTGACACGACTAATATGTTTCACTAGTGTTTCACGTAAAGTTTAAGGATCCTACAATGGATGGTGTTACTTGTTGTCGAATCCGAAATATACACGAACACATTATAAAATTATTGACAGTAAGGAATTAAAAAGTTTAAAGGCCACTGCAAGAGTGCTGCTCGTACAAAATTACATTATTTTGAAGAATGTTTTAAAATTATGTTAGGAACGAAGATAATAAACATGACCGATAAAAGGAAAAAAATAATTGAATGTAAAAGAGAGAAGAGGGTAAATGAATGAGATAGGAACGCTATGGTTCGCTTCCAGTTGAGTCACACTGTGAGTGACAGAACTGGATCACTAGAGCACTGTGGACAAGAGGCGCATCTGCCTGTAGAGCGACGTACAACATTGTTATGAAATGCGCATTGTGTGCTGACAGACTTCCTTACATAATAAACCACAGGGTTACCACTATGCAAAGTGCATCAGTTCGACATAGAGACAAAGGAAATAAAATGAAATCAGTGCTAGTATTATGAGCATGGATTCGGTTCAAAATCCCACACAGACGCCATTCCCACGGTGGCGTGACAGTGTCAACAGTCTCCTCGGAACCTAATTCTGGCGCGCGAATGATGAAGTACTCTCTCTATCTCTTTAGAAGGATTAGCAACTTAAGTAAGTAATCACACAAAGTCCCCTTGTGTTACTGGCTGCTATATTTGTGTTTGTCCCTACACGGTAATCGGATATGACAATTCAATTAGAATGGCCAGCCCGCAGTGTTACACCATGGACTCTTCTTTTCCAAGGCAATTACCATGAATGCTTGTGTTTGGACGCTTGCTCGCTAGAGGCGCTATTGTTGCTAATTGGGATCATGTCGACAAAGCGCAAGTTTCCAGAGACATGGACACCACACTTTTTAACGATGAATAATAACTGCTAACATGTGATATTTAAATTTTGCTTTGTGCTCTGTTTATTTCGTTTCTATTAATGCCAAACTAAATTTGTGTAAGATCTGTGTCATCCCCTGTTGGGGATGAATAGTTAATCTGTACAGAGTTGATCGTATTTGCCTTTTACAGTGCCACAAATAAAAAATTTCTCACCCCAAGATAGGAGGAGCGTACAATAATAACCTCAAAAGAGAGGTAATAATTGATTTTTGTACAAAACTACCTTCTAACTCTTTGTATTCTAGTGCATACACTCATATTAAAATAACTAAAATATATATGATAAATATATATAAATATATATGAAGACGGCAAGGCATGCAGTGAACTAGTTTAAAGTAAATCGAATAAGCACCTGAAGATGGCACTTTTGTGACGAAACATGTAGTGCGAGAGAGAGGAGTGAGATAGATAAGTGTATGCACTGTAAGACGGTCAGAATAAATCATGGACTGAAATCAGTGCAACAGGACGCTAAAATATAGCAATATAGTTTTGTATTCTACCTAACACCTTTACACGAATGGACACGTTCCTGTAGGATTTACAGTTTTGTGCGCGATCAATTTAAAATTATTCGAGACATTGGAACTTAAAACGCAATGTTTAATATTTTGTTTGTCGAATCATTTTTGTATTCGGGCAGGAATCAGGCAACTGACGAGCCTGATACCTCTCATTTGCAGTCTCTTTTCCAGCCAGAGGTTAATGTTGGAGGCTATTCTTCTTGTATATAGTATTATGCTCTTATAAAACAATTCTCAAATACACGAGAGCAGATATTTATGACTGACAGGACAAGAATGTTGATTGTACCGTTTTACAGTTAGTTTTCATTGCGGTCATGAAACCTGACGGAAGAGACGGACGCTCTTCTCGTCAAGTCGGGCACACCCACTGCGCACATGATTTTTTTTTATGTGCGCGCTTTCCAGGAAACTCTTTGTGTTTTCTTCACATTCCCCAGAGTCACTTAGAAAACTGTTCACAAGAATTGATTTCCATGGGTTTAAATGAAAATTTGTTTCAAGAACAACGGTGATAATATTTGGGGATGGTCGTGATGGTGTCCAGAATGTTCAAAACTTTTAACCGATCCCTATTAAATTTATAAATGAAAGAAGATATTCTAAAATTGATATATAAAGAGTGACGAAGAATAATCTTAATAGCACATAAGTATTGTACAATTTGCCTGATTTTTCTTAATTTAGTGTTTTGGAGATCGCTTTCTGTGGCACATATTTATAAATTATCCTATGGCTAATGGTGTAACGTCAACAATTTATTTACCGGAATTATGAAAATATGGAAAAAATAAATTATATAATTTAACCTTTTTCCTCTTCCATACATCTCTCTATCGACCACGGTAGCTGAGCGGGCTAGAGTACTCACTGTTTTCGCTCGCTCATTAGCACGTAGAAGCAAGAGACTTGAAACTGGAGAGACATGCAACTCTTTAATGAACCGTCACAACACAGCAAATAGTAAAACATCAAAGTCAGCGTACAGCTGTGGCTTGGAGAGACATGCATCACACACGAGGTGTGCCGACTGAACAACAATAAATATACACAGCCTACAATGCATTTTAAGATATGTACGCCTAAATTGTCGGTCACAGTAGCCGAGCGGTCTAAGGCATGAACTGTCTTCGCTTGTTCGGAAGCAGGGATCGTGGGTTCGGATCGGTTTCCTGTGAGGTACGAACTGAATTCTTATATATTGTACTTATACACTGCCGGTCACAGTAGCCGAGCGGTCTAAGGCATGAACTGTCTTCGTTTGTTCGGAAGCCGGGATCGTGGGTTCGGATCGGTTTCCTGTGAGGTACGAACTGAATTCTTATATATTGTACTTATACACTGCCGGTCACAGTAGCCGAGCGGTCTAAGGCATGAACTGTCTTCGTTTGTTCGGAAGCCGGGATCGTGGGTTCGGATCGGTTTCCTGTGAGGTACGAACTGAATTCTTATATATTGTACTTATACACTGCCGGTCACAGTAGCCGAGCGGTCTAAGGCATGAACTGTCTTCGCTTGTTCGGAAGCCGGGATCGTGGGTTCGAATCCCACACCAGGCAATGAATTTTGGTGTGTGTGTGTGTGTGCGTTTATTCTATGTTCTTATTCTCCTGTGTTTAGGTAGAGGCCTTGTGACGAGCTGATCACCCTCCCAAGGAGCCTTATTGTGTGTAAAAATGATCAATGAAACTGAGGAATCAGCCCTATGCTCCAAAATTGGAGCGAAGAAGAAGAAATACCGCTCTCTAAAAATAAATTTATCCATAAATTCCAGGTATTGAGATGTGAAAATGCTGTTTTTTTCCAAGAAATAGCTCCGGTGTTCTGAAACGTGCCACTTTAACTGCATACGAGTGTTTCGCTTTGATTCTACAAGCCTACCTTCCATTTCGTGACTACTGCTTTTCAATCCTGAGCTTCACACGAACATTCAAATTAATACGAAGATTAATCTTGAGGTGATCGATTCTGAGGATCGCAGATGGGTCGAACTGGTCCGTGATAGTGTCTAATTGCAGGATTTGTATTTTAAAAGCACTCTTACTGGAGTGTTAGAACTCAGCACATTACAACCTCCTTGTTCATATGACTGAACTATGTCGAATTATGTGAGAAAACTGTGTTCTGTATTAATACCAGCATAGGTAAAAACGTAAAAATGTATCTCTGTGCTTAACTAATTAAGCGCTATGCCATGAAGGTGTATGGGGGGAGTGCATGTATAGATCCATACTTTCTTGATCTTGGCACTAGCTGGAGGTGTGTGGTCAGCTTCACGCCCCTGCCACTTTATCCCCGGGGAAAAAAACCCCAGTACACATTACATAGCATTTTGGATGGACCCCAGAGCCGGTCCGGACGATTTGGAGAACAGAAAATTCTTGACCCTACCGGGACTCGAACTCCGACCCCTCAGTCGTCCAACCCGTAGCCAGTCGCTATACCGACTACGCTGAGGCCGTGCCATAGCTCAAGCGGTTAGTTGCTGGCTTCCCACTGCGGCGGCAAGGGTTCGAGCCCGGGTCTGGTCAAGTGGGATTTGTGGTGAACAAAGTGGCGCTGGGACAGGTTTTCTCCGAGTACTTCGATTTCCCTTGCCAATCTTCATTCCACCAAATTCTCCATCATCATAATCACCCGGGGCAGGTACAATAGGCCAAGCAGTGGCCGCCGCGCCGAGTGGATCCAGCTGGACTCCACCCCCTGACTATGCGAATTAAAAAAAAATAATGTCTACTCTACCCCGACTCATAATGCCAGGATAGATTAAATAAAATTTCTCTTCATTTCAATCAAGTCTTTGGCTAGTAAAAAAGCAAGAAGAGGAAAACTTGTCAAGTTTATCGACTTCCATCCGCAACAGAGGCATTCCTAACCTATGTCTTCTCCCCGTCCGGAAACCAGAGTAGAACTTGTTTGAACTACATTTTTTAATATATCGATTGTCCTAGTTACGTACATAAAAGTCTACTTGGCGGGTAGCCCGGCCCCATTCATAGGGCCCTCAGAACAAGTGGCTGACGACAAGTTATAACTTAACTCATTGTCACAGCGGAAATAAATTGAACAAGTGGCAAGTTGGAGAGGCAGTTAAGATGGGGAACACTTCAAATAGATTGATGGTTACAAAACCGGCCTCGGATCCGCAGCAGCTGCGGTCACGTGATAGATTGGAGTACACACTGTGACACTGGCCATCCATTGTTGAAACCAAGAGCTCTTTTTCTTGCTACAAATAGTGTTCATTAGCATACGTCTCGAGCGGTCACTTGGCAAGGAACATATAAGTTACCTAAACTGTGACTCGTGACACGAAACTGGATCTAGTCGACTGTATTAGTACTCCAAAACATAGGCCAAAGGAAGGTAAAAATATGCCTGTAACAGGCCATGGAAACACATAAGGTTGTGAGATATCGAGGCTCACACATTTTCTACACAATCGGCTCACAGATGGAAGTAAGGTTGTCAGCCTTACGCGCCGGCCGCTCTTAGCCCCCCCAGGAAGATACCTGGTACTCATTTCTGTTAGAGGCTGAGTCGACCAGAGGGCCATAGTGCGGCTAGAAGGATTAGGTAAATCGAAAAAATCTAATGACTTCTTCGTGAATTGAACCCGCGACCTCCCGACTTGTAGCATAATTCCTGAAGCCAACTACGCTACCTTGTGCCCCCCAAAATATACGTATGTCTATGTTTATTCTGCACATGATGTACCGTACACTAACTCAATATTCTCTTGTTTCCTTTTGTACGTGTTGTTTTCCGATTCCAAACCAATTGTCCACAGTAACTCATAGGTTATTGTTTCTTGCAGAGAACTCACGAAGCAAAGACACTGTGTCCATCCGTACGAGCGCTTGTGATGATTATGAGACTTATGTAGACTTAGGTGATGTCTGGTGATGCTGGTGTACACGGTACGCTGTTCGCCCACTGCAGTTCTGGCTCGCGCAGGCCCGCAGCAATCGTTACTTTATATTCAGTGCAAAGCGAACATTATCGATTTACTGAAGCACGGGAGAACGAGTGACCGCACAGATACAGTAGCAGGTACACGATATAAAATGTAGACCTCATTTCATTGCACAAGTTCTCTTCTTTCACTTCAATTGGAGCATGTAAACACAAACAAGGAAAGCTAATTTTCTGCGAATAGCCAGTACCTTCTGAAAAAAATATTTCCTTTTTTCGCTTTCCTTAAAGAAAAATTATATTTCATATATAAATTATACCTTTAGACGAACACATTTTTAACACAGCAAAGCTCGCATAGAACATGAGAGTTGTACATCAGTATATGTTCTACAGACTTTGTTTACAAACTGTACAAGGACTACAGTTGATTCTACATGTCCTCTGTGAAAACTACTTGAACGACGAATTCGAACGTATCATTTTGCAAACTCCTAAAATAAACCATCTTCTTAGCTTAAATTTTACACAAACAAAAGCGTTAAAACCTGCACATGATTTTCTTTCTCCTTTCGCTCCAACTTTGGAGCGTAGGGCTGGTTTCTCAGTTTCATTGATCATTTTTACAGGCGGTAGGACTCCTTGGGCGGGTGATCAGCTCGTCGCAAGGCCTCTACCTAAACACAGGACAACACAAACACAGAATAAAAAATGCACACACCAACCATCCATGCCTTGTGTGGGATTCGAAACAACGATCCCAGCTTCAGAGCGACGCGAAAGCCAGTACATATCTTTTACCGCTCAGCTACAGTGACCGGCCAATACTTATATTACAGGCGGTAATTCGTCAAATGGTAATGGAAAATGAGATCGAAAAATAGATCTAGAAAGACCCGATCTCATTCAATATGTGGTGAGAGGGGAGCTGAATACAGAGAACGCTTAACAGTGGAAACGCCAGTATCTAAGGAGCAGAGGGGAGAAGTGACAAACGGAGATGAAAGAGAACAACAGGAAAGAATGAAGGGGGGAGGGGTCCCGTCTCATATCGCCCCAGTAATAGTTGGAACAAATGAAGAGAGGTGGGCAATGAAGTAGAACTTGCAGGCTGAGTAAAGTTGGGGCGTCAGTCTGCTCCAGAACCGAGCAGAGAACGTGTTGTAGTCTCTGTCAAGCTTCGAATGCCATCAGTTTGTAACTAAACAGACAGGATGCATGAACTGTACTCACCCTAAACGTTCTACTTCATCCCTTTACGAGGTACACTTATCCCAATTCTATTTTTTAAACGGCCCTTTCTGGGGTCATCTCTCATATATTTCTCATATCGTCTTCTTACTTCCATTTCCTCATCTTACGATGGAGGTTTAGTACGTTCTTTGAGGGAGCAGGCAGGATCAGAATTTTCATTGACTTATTTCATCACTTCATGTTGTTGGAACGGAGCTAAACTTCAATCGCTTCCTCAGTGATATGTGCTATACCTGGCGCTGGTAGAAAGCTTGCTAAATTTTGGGGATGCATGCGATGTTCCATGACACGTGTCACATCATGGAGGTGAAAATCCTTCATATCTTTATGATTTCTAATTTCATATCGTCAGTAATATTAAAATGACACAGTCACGTACGTGTGAGATCGAAGTGACATTAGCGCCGCGTAATGCAACGTCCTGAAACTCTGCAACAACAGATCGTCGGTAAAAATGGCAGCTCTTACTAAGGCTGGAATCTGTAACAGGAGATATTACGGTTAGAAATAGTTCTCCAAATAATACAATTGCTATCTTATAGTTTCACTACTCTCATCATATTGTGACATGTCAAACCGTTGTTGGACAACGGGATGGGGAACAAGTTACCAAGAAGATAGACTCTTGATAAACTGTCGGTTGCCAATTTACGCAACAGTGGAACGAGCTTGCGCAACAAAAAGGAAAGCGGCGATTCTCCGTGCCGAGCCGAACCACACTGGTTGCTACGCAGCAATAAATAACTCTCGGTATCGTTGCCAAGCAATGCCTCCGTAAACAGGGCGTCACGCAACAGTGAAGCAAGCTGCATTTTCCGCCTGTCCCGATTGAGGGTTTGTAAGAGAAACTGGAATGCCTAAGGAGTGATTTGAAATGTAGCAGCCGCAGAAGACAGTGTTCGTTAGTATTCGGAAGTATTCGACAGAAAAGAAATCAGTCAGTCACGAGAAGAAGAAGAACTGAATGCGTGATTAGAAATTTTTATGTGTGTAAATCTGCGATAGCGCTGTATTTGAGTGTAATCAAAAGAATGCGTGTAACCAAGCTGTTAATAAATCCAATCATCTGAACTAGAACCCGTCATCCGTCACGCGTACCCCCTTACACGTGACAATATATATTGTTAGTGTAGGATGGTACGCGTGACGAAAATGACGGTTTCTAGTTCGGATGATTGGATTTATTAGCACTTTGGTTACAAATTCTCTTAATCATATTTAAATACAGCGCTATCGCTGTTTTACACACACTGGTCCCCTCCTGGTAACACAATTAAAACACTGGAATTATAATAGTCTCACAACCTCCTAGTATTACTCATGAATAAAATCTTCGAATCACACTTGAAATCTTCACAGGCCTTCCAGCATTTCCTGTTGTCTCCTATCGAGAACTCAGAACTGATCTCCTAGAGCCGTTCGTCTTTAAAATAACTCCTTAACACGGACACCACGGAAAACACCATCTCCCATTATTGTGGATGCATGTTTGCAGAATGTTTGGCAACAGACTTCTTATATCTCCGTGCTTTTGCTCGGAGCGAACCGTATAGAAAACACAGTTTCCTGTCAATTAAGACATGAAATCTTCCCAGAAATTATTGTTAATAATTTTTCTATACTTACGCATTGGGCTGCAGACTATTTCAGACCAAAGGTGTGTTAGACTTAATCATTTCTCGCATGCACCGAATACTTCACGCCCAGTTCACGTGTCGCGATTTAAGGATTAGCTAAAATGGTAAAGTTGTCCCTGTGCTTAATTCACTACACAACACACTGTGAAGGCATATGGGAAATACAGTTATAGCTCCAATATTCTTGACTTCGGCACTAGATGAAGAGGAGTGGTTAGCTTCACTTTCTGGCTGCTTTATCCCCAGAGAAAGAGGTTCCAGTTCCCGTTAGGTATAAGGCTTCGTGGGTTAGATTAAAACACCTCATTGCTCATTTCTTACATTTTCCCGTTACCATATTTCATCTCTCTTAAAACACGCGAAAGTTTACGGAGAAATAAATCGTCACTGTAATTTCTATGAGCAGTCAAAGGAGTAGACTGTAACATACATGCAATCCACTTCTGGGACCCTTTCCTTTAAAAAAAAAAAAAAAAATCTTCCTGGGGAATAAGGGGAAGTTTGTATTTCGACAAGGAAGGACTTTTAAGAAACATCAACCAGTCATTTCTTTGCAGCTTTAAATGTTCATTTATTTGGCCCTTTGATGAGCGTGTAAGAAACTCTGAAAGTGATGAAATCGTGAAAATTTCAAAAAACAAAAAATGGAAGTTTGCGTTCGCCGCATCGGAACTCGAGATCTTTGCTTATCGGGTGTTCATAAAAGAAGTAATTTCACGAAAAAATGTAAAGTGGTTCGACTATATAATAGTATATTTCTATAAAATTTGAAGAAATTTTCAGAAATTCTGATTATAAAACTGTAATTACTTTTTTTTTTCCTTCGGTGCTACAGCCCCAATTTGGGCCTTGGCCTACCATCATGAAACTCTCTGTTTCACTTCGGTCCACTAGACCTTAGACCAGTGCACGTTGTCGAAAATCTGGTGTGTAGCTGGAACAGGCTGCTCTTAGTGCATCATCTAAGTGTGAGTCTGTTAGGCAGGATCGGTACTTATTTTTGGTGATGCTCATAGATGAAAATGCGACTTCGCACAGATACGTCGAATAAAAACAAGAATACATTTTCAGAGCAATGCTATGAATCTTGGGATATTTATTCCTGTCCACCAGAGTCCAGAAATTGCTACAAGATGCAAATGAGGATTTCAAAGATATGTTTTCTTGGAAATTTAAAATGTCCATTTCTAATCCTTCAGGATTATACGTACTTTCCGAAGATTTCACACACCTCCCCTCCAAGTTCGCTAACGTCAACAGTAGCGAATGGATCACTGATAAACATTGTCACTGGTTCAAGTGTTGAAAACTGGCCAAATCTATTACCAAATTAGGTCACAAGGGCTTCAAGATACTGAGCAAAAATGGAAGATCCTATTCACAGCCATTTAAGGTTTCCACAACAGATTTCATATGCGGGAAATGTGAAAGGGAATTTAAGTTTAAATGTGCAATCCATAGTTTTAGTTTCTTTTGAAAAACATTAACCACACTTATGCTTGAAATGTTACGATCTTTCCATTGTAATTCAAGGTTTAACTCATTTAATTTTGAGGTGATATCTGTCAAGAAAGCTAAATCCAGTAGCCATGATATTGCATCAAGTTCTTGATAATATTGGCCAGGAGATGATTTCAGAAAGTCCCTGACCTCATCCAGAAGACAGCTGTACACATACACATCGCGTAAGATACACCCGACCACAAGCCCACACAACCCCGTGCTGACGCCTCCCCCCATTGGGACGATTCACCAAGAAGGAGCCTGAATATTTTACTTGAACGTTTTTTAATTTTTAACTTTAAATTTTAACGTTGACGACTCGGTTTGAGGATGGTTTTTTAGATGCAAGTGCTGTACCTGCATTCGGGATACTGGGAAGTGTTGTGCTTTACACTCCGATATATGTAATAGTTTCCACAAATAACTACATACTGTGGATGTTAAGCTGTGCCAGTGTTATCACGATTTGTTGTAAGTGCCTCTGAAGATGGTTCCTTGGAACCGAAACATGTAAGGCAGATGAGATAAATAAGTGACCATAATATATATTGTTGCACTTGACGGAAAATCTAGTGACAATTTGTGATTAATAGTGTAACGGACCAAAATGAAACAATTCAAAATAGATTTTAGGTCTTTCACGTTTTGTTTTCTTAGTTCAGATTTGCCAGGAAATTCATTGTTGAAGTTATTGTGGTTAGTCAAAAAATGTCGCGCTACATTACTTCTTTTAGGAACAGACACGATACTCTTACACAATAAACACACAGGTTTTCCTTTGTATTCAATAAAATAATACCGCTCCTCCCATTCACTGTTAAAACTATAACTTCCCTGTCTTTTAGCCATATCAAGAATAGCCATATAAAATAGTACAGCTTATTTACTCAATAATTTTAAGCACAATAACTAAAATACACTGAGAAGTGTGTAACTTGTCACGACACAAGACACATAACAACTGAACTGAACTATGGTCGTCACAAACTCGCAAGTAATACTGAATGTTTGGCTGAAGAAAGCGAAATGGGAAATACAGCTACTACCAATTTCCATTAGTGTATGACTCTCTTAATAACTTCTTATTGTTTGCTGCATCCATTTGTTGGGATTAAAGTAACTTTGAATCATATTGCCGATGAGTTTAGAAATTGGGGAAATTACGGTAAGCTGGGCCCCATTGTCATATTCGTGTCGGTGAATATGTTTGCCCTGCCGATCACAGAAAATTTTATGGTAGCCTGACCATAAATCCGAAATCCATGAAAGCCGATTCAGTGGTGACTTGCGGCTCTTTGAGGGGGGTAAAAATATCGCTAAGGAAAATTACATGATCTTGAGAGGACGACGGTTCCTCTAGTGAAGAAAGAATTAAGACTGGTGTTGTTAGCAAGGGAGAAAAGAAATAGGCACACATTTTAAGGAATGTTTAATACTGTACAATGCTTCAAGGAAATTTTGTGAAAATATTTAACAGTATTCAGAAGTTCAAAAATATCTCTTTTCTTACAATTTGAATTAATATTAAAAATCCGGTAAATTATATGTTCTTACGGAGGTCACCAGAAAATATATCACGGGCGCCATGGCGCCCGCGGGCGTCGCGTTGGATAGGGCTGCCTTAGACATTCGGTAGAACTCCTTGGGCGGATCAGCTAGTCGCAAGGCCTCTACCTGTACACAAACACAGAAAAACGCACACACACTCACTCTCACACACAATCCCTGCTTCCGAGTGAGAGAACACAGTGAGTGAATGCCTTAGACCGCTCGGCTACCGTGACCAGCCCTGTTAATATTATTTACAGTAAAAATATTACAGCAAAAAATGTGTGAAGGAAAGGTGGACTCCTAGCGGCCCCGTTTAATGAGAGGGTCCTAGACTTTCATTTCGGAGCCTTTCGGTTCAAGTTTTGGTCAGGCTGACATTCATGCTGAATGCGNCAGATCCAGAAGTCTCAGGTTCGATTCCCGGTGCTACCAGTTTTTCTGAGAAATAGTGTTTCTGGAACGGGGTTCACTCAGCCTCGTGAGGTTAACTGAGGAGTAATTTTAAGGAAATAATGGCTTCGGTCTAGAAAACCTAGATTAACGGCTGTGGGGATCCGTTGTGCTGACCACGCGACACCCTCTATCCGCTAAAGTTGGCACTAACTTCGCCGACAAGCTGCGGTTGATCGGTCCGTATAGTTCGCTTGCGGACTACAGGTCACGGAGTCTGTTTGTGAGTGAATAATAATATGGTAGCTTGGAATAGGCACTATTGTCTCCTTCCAGTTCCTTATAGACTCACTATTCCAGATTACCATTTCACTTCTTTCGGCGCTTTCGACTTCTGCAGAACTCCACTAAATAAGTTTAGAATCTGTCAAACGAAGATCAATCTAAACCTGTGAAGGAGTATATCTACACATGTTATGATGCTCGGCTCTGCAGAAGCCCTCAAGTGTCTCATGGAGGTTTTCACAATAAAAGAACTGTCCTAAGTTTAAAATTTTACTTAAGTTTATCTCTTTTGCTCACAAATCAGTGTAAAATGTTAGAAATTTCGCATAGCGTTGGTTATGAATGGTATAAAGTCCACTATCGAGAACCGATCTTTTAATATTCGGCACTAAATTTCACTTTTTGCTGAAGAAATGTCAAGTTGGTTAAAAGAAATTAAGTAAAAGAATACTATGAAAGATGTTCATAAATCTCTATTACTTTAGCGAGAGATACAACATTCGAAAAGGGCTTCCAACTTATCACTAATGCCCAAGAGAAGACCAAAAGATTGAAGGACGAAGAGGTAACCATACAACAGAAGAAGAAATGCCCCTTACGTCATACTTGATCTACCGGTAGAAAAGTTTAAAACTCCACACTTTGTATTTGAGGAAGTCGGTTTCTCGTATGCTTCAAGTTCCGAAATAGTTGTGGCAATCAATACGGGCATGATTTTCCGGGCCATTTAGAGAAAAAAGACAAATTAATGTAACTCAGAGTCATATAGGAAATTCTCAAGTCTTGTTACAAAGAGAAAATTTTACATCAGAAAACACACTTACTCATACTTATTCATGGACCTGAGCCCTTCTTTAGGAGCCGCCAATTCTGCAGCTACTCAAGAATTTCCTTGCATTTTATGGAACCCGAAGGTTCATAACCGTGTTTACAAGAGCCCTCTACTGGTCCCTATCCAGAGCCAGATCAATCCAATCCATCCCATCCTATCTCTCTAAGATCCATTTAATATTGTTCACCCACCTAGGCCTTGGTATTCCCAGTGGTCTCTTCCCCCCTGGCTTTCTCACCAGTATCCTATATGCATTCTTCGTCTCCCCAATTCGTGCTACATGCCCTGGCCACTCATCCTCCTTGACTTGATCATTGTAATTATGCTTAGAAATCAGTACAAATTATAAAGCTTCTCATTATGCAGTTTTCTCCAATCCCCCGTCACTTTATTTCCCTTCGGTCCAAATATTCTCCTCAGCAGACTGTTCTCAAACACCCTCAGTTCAGCAATCACACTACGTTTATTAAAACTAAAGAAAAATAAACTTCATTCAAAAGACTGTCTGGCAGCAAACGGCTGATTCGCAGTCACGTGATTCACGCTCTAACTCCAAGTTTACCAATCATGTCACAAATATGCAAACCTAAGATTTAATTGCAGAAATTCATATTCAAATAAGAAAACAAATATTAGTTGTACATATGGATGTTGCATATTATGCAATACCCGAGAGCAAGAATTTTTAAAATTTCCAGTCTTTTATCTCTCTTCTGTTGTACCAATGTACTGCCGGCTGATGAGAAGGCTCTTGTTATCTTTGAGAGAAAGGTTTTGAGGCACATATACGGTAACCTCAAAGACAACAGTGAATAGAAAATTAGGTAAAATTGTAAAGCTTTCCCTGTAACAGGCCGTGAAAGCCCATAAGGTTGTGAGACGTCGAGACCTCCACACAATTATGAATTCTATGCGTTATATGAGGACGTGAATATTATAACCTCCACAAAATTGTGTGGGTTTAAATGGGCTGGACATGTTCGAATGGACCAGCGGCGACCTGCAAAAGAATTCTTAATGCCAAACCAGAAGGCAAAAGGAAAGAGGAACTGAGATGGGAAGATACAGTGGACAATGATGTTAAAGCACTGGGGGAAAAGAAAACAGGAATAGACAAACCTGATAGATGCTTCTAAGGAAGACTATGATCCATAAAGGGCTGTCTTTCCAATGATGATGACGACAACAATAATCATGATGATGATATACTGCCGTAGGAGGACCGGGGTTAGATTCATGACAGAGGAAAATATATTTTCTCTTGACCATAATATCCAGACCGTCTCTGGAGCCCACCCAGCCTCCTATCCGATGGGTACCGAGGTCTTTACCTTCGGGGTAAGACGTCTGGGGCGTGAAGCCGACCACTCACTTCTATGTACTGCCGAGATCAAGAATGGCGAAATCCTTAATGGCGCAGTGTTTAACTCCATATTTAAATTCAGGGATAACTTTACCTTCGCAATTTACACAGGCCTATACACACGTATGTAAGGGCGCGTGTTTGTTACACTACACGAGGTTACATACCATTCCAAAAGCAGAATACACTGATGTGTTGACAAGATTGCAGAGGCTCAAGCTGTACGCATGTAGGGCCTACACACTGACCACATGGATCCTCTGAACCTTGGTACTATGAATGCTGTCCAACTCCTCTGCTTCTCTGCATTTTAACTAAATGCTTATTAATAAAATTATGGTAACTTCAAGAGTTATTAAATTCGTTCGAGTTTCCTAAATATTCGCATTAATCTTTAAAGTAAGATCAGATTATGGCCGCGCCATAGCTCAAGCAGTTAGTCACTGGCTTCCCACAGCGACGGCCCGGGTTCGATCCTGGGTCTGATCAAGTGGGATTTATGGTGGACAAAGTGGCGCTGGGGCAGGTTTCCTCTTAGTACTTCGGTTCCCCCTGCCAATCTTCATTCCACCAATTGCTCCACAATCACCCTCACCTATCATCTGGGGCTGGTACAATAGGCCAGAAGTGGCCGCAGTACAAGGGACTTAGTCCCACCCCACTAGCAATAAAATAATAAAAAAAGATCAGATTATAAATATTAAGCGAAAATGTACGACCTTTGGATTGCCAAGAGTAATTACGAAAGTGAATATTTAGAACTGAAAGTCAGCCTTGAAAATGCAGGATGATAATATCACGCTGAGACTGAAGGCAAAAGACTGGACCGGTTAAACTGGCAGATATATTTTTCATCAATATCTACAGAAGCCATGTTCGAACTGTCTCTTATGTAACAGCTTTCAAGAAACTGAATCAATCCAATTTCGTGGACAGTGAGGATATCTCCACAAGGACATAATGTTTCATTTCCCTTTTCTTTTTCCCTCTATCGTTCCTATCTCATTTTCCACTGCTGTATGCCCTCCCTTTTGTTCATATTATTTTCCTTTCTGCTGATTCCTTTTAGCGTCATCTCGCCGTGACGAAACCGAATGGAAACACTTGCCCTGAGACATACACATTCTCCGTAAGTCCTCAAAGATGGCGTCGAATGAAGCGAGGAAAAAATAATGGCAGCAGTTTGATTACGACAGCGTACTGAGAGAGTGTTGATATGTGAATGAAAATAAAATGTTCAATGCACTATTATGCAGTTTTCTGCACACAGTAGTTATTTTCCCAATGTTTATAATTTCGCGGGTTTTCAATGTATGAGATCCAGTGATTCACAAGTGTCTTCATCCAGTGAGAATAAAATGTCTGCGGCTTGGCCTCAAACAATTCGCGCTCAGTTTCTGTTTAAGATTAATGCTAACTCACGCGCAGATTTAATAACGGTGTTTTTTCTTCAGTTGTTTGCGACATCCTTATTTACTTGAACCTTAAGCTCAATACACCTTGCAGTTGATGACTGTTTAGAACGTGCGTCATCAACTGCATTCATTCTTACTCTTTTCTATTTTCTGGGCCATTCGTAAACTTTCTCCTTGTCGCGCCATAGCTCAAACGGTTAGTCGATGGCTTCCCACTGTGAGAGCCCGGGTTCGAGCCCGGGGTCTGCTCATGTGGGATTTATGATGGAGAAAGTGGCTCTGTGGCAGGTTTTCTCCTAGTAATTCGGGTTCCCCTATCAATCTTCATTACACCAATTGCTCCACAATCACCATCCTCTATTATCTGGGCCTCGTACATTAGACCAGAAGTGGCCGCAGTGCCAAGTGGACTCAGTCCCACCCAACCAAGGAAAAAACTGTCTTCTGTGTCATAGTTATGGCCATATGGAACTTTCATTATTCTGCAAACTTCTCTTTCCCAAATTTGCCCACAAAAAGGGGAAACATTGATCGCTGTTCAACGGAGCAGCAACGGCATTATCGCTGAGCAAAAGAGAAGCGAAACTAACTCGCTGCAAGTGAAGGAAAGTTCATACTGTCTGCATCAGCCACGTCTCACAATGGCGCAAATATAATTTCGCTGATAAGATAAAATCGCTTGAATTTTCAATTTCTTTCGTTTACCTCCCGTCTTTATAGCGAAAACAGAGCATTTGTTGATATATAGTGAACTACTTCGACGTTATTAGGTTTGCAGACTGGTGTTTTGGTTCAGGTGCGAAGCATACGGATTTACTAGAAATGAATTTATCAGGTGCCTAAACACCTCATCATGTAGTCATGCATGGGGAGTGGCGCACTTTAACCCCATTGTCACATGGAGGTTCACATTTAGGCTATTTCAACCCCAATAAAAAGCGGTTCTTAGATCGGTTCTTAGATTTATCTAACAATCTTATTTAAGCTTCCAAAATTACAGAGCGCCAAATGAGATGAGAAGGTGATCATACACAGGTATTTGGAAGGAGTAAGCCGAGGCATATTTCACAGTCGCCTCCAAACAAAGTTGCACGTAACATGTTTACATTTGTAAGATTTGAGGTTTTCACTGCGGTGACTATGAAGAATGTCGTCTTCTGTAATGTGGCACCGTGTAGATCTTGTGTGAACCGACGTTTCGGAGTAACGTATCGCCTCCATTTTCAGGGTCTCATTCTGCAGCCACCTGCTCACTCTGGTTTATAGTTTGTGGATTTCTTATGTCCTGAAGATGGAGGCGATAAGTTCCTCCGAAATGTCTGTTAACACAATATCTACACGGTGCTACATATCAGAAAACGGCATTCTTCATGTTTACATTTGTAAATACTTGGGATTTTCTAAATGCTAATACGTTAATTTCTCGTTCATGCGGTACTGGATGTCATAATGTGCTTTACTTACCACACCCTTAACGTCTCTCATTGCGCGAAAACTCTCTACGAACTTATACACCGCTACTTAAAATTGATATTACGTAAATGAAAATGTTTCCTTCCGAACAAGCACCTGCTTCAAATGCAAAATGCCTCTAATCTGTGTTAGAAATATCAAAGCAACTCGTCGCACATTTTAATGGAGGTAATGCTACAGTAATGATGTAATTAGTGAAGTCTGCAAAGAAATGTCGCAGAGCCGGATTAAAATAATTCTATACATCCTGCCTCTGAAACAGTTTTGGGTAAAAACAGTTTATTTAACGAGGGTATTTTCATATTTTTGTGCTTAAAATGAGATTTCCTAAAGCTTGACATGATGTTCGTGAAAGAAATTAAGTGCGGATTTTTGCTTATTTACGGAATCCTGCCATTTTTCTGTCACGAATGGTCATTTCCTCTCTCTAAATGTGTTGGCGTAGTTTCCCTCTGGTACGTAATGCGTTTCTCTGTTATTGCCATGAGATATACAGTTACGAGATCTTTCTGCCAAAATGCAATCATTAACAATGACCAAATTTTGATATTATTGTACCACGATATGTATAGTCCAGCAGACATTGGTAGACATCACAAAAGCGGTGGATAAATTCTAAGTACACTGTGGCCTTGCCTCAGGCGGTTAGTCACGGGCTTCCTACTACAGCTGTTCGGGTCCTATCCGAAATCATCATGTGAGATTTGTGGCGATCAATGTGGCACTGAGGAAGGATTTCTTCCATTCAATTCCTTTCCCTTGTCGATTATCATTCCAACGACTGCTTCATACTCATCTGCACAATAACAGACAACGCACTGGTACTTTAAAGCGACATTAGGTAACAAAGTAGTAGTTGGGAACACAGTAACATATCGAATACTCAAAATTAAATTTTAAGAACTTTTTTATTTTCCCATCTGTGACCATGAGCCTAATGACTCAAGCATGCAACACAAGTGCACCTGTTGCTGATGCTCTTTTCATCTCGATCCAGAAAGGAAAATATGGATTAAAAATCTGTAAGGGCACAGAAGTGAACTATTTTTTTATTCGCAAAGTGGGGGGTGGAATCTAGTTGGGTCCACTCGGCACGGCGGCCACTGATTAACCTGTTGTACCTGCCCCGGGTGATTATATTGATTGAGAATTTGGTGGAATGAAGATTGGCAGGAGAAACCGAAACACTCGGAGGAAACCTGCCCCAGCGCCACTTTGGCCACAACAAATCCTACTTGACCAGACCTGGGATCAAACCCGGGCCGCCGCGGTGGGAAGCCAGCGACCGCCAGCGACTAACCGCTCCAGCAGTGAACTAAATGAAATTACATAATGAGGACTTTCATTATATATATATATATATATATTCATCAATATAGTCAAGAGACTTGAAACCTCCGAGACATGCGTCCCAGATGAGGAAATGAATTCACAGAAGGTGTGCTGACTGAAAGACAATAAAGACGCAAGACCTACAACGAATTTTGAGGTGTATGCCTAAATTGTCGGACACGGTAGCCAAGCGGTCTAAATCATGTACTGTCTTGGCTCGCTCAGAAGCCTGGATAGTAGGTTTGAATCCCACACAAGGCATAGATGTTTGGTGTGTGTATGCGTTTATTCTGCCTTTGTGTTGTCCTATGTTTAGGTAGAGGCCTTGCGACAAGCTGATCACCCGTCCAAGGAGTCCTACCGTCTGTAAATAATCATCAAACTGAGAAATCAGCCCTGTGCTCCAAAGTGGGAGCGAGAGGAAGGAAAAAATGCCTAAATTATCGATCTTATGATCACTGCAAAAAACGTAGCCGAAAATGTCCAATAGCAAACTGCTATTGAACTAGCTGTGCCGTGCTGCTGAAACTATGATAGCAAACAGCTCCAGTCATTGCCGTTTTGGAAGAGTGCTGACGGACTGAAACTACTGAACACAAACACAGAGCTGTCGATGAAGAGAAGCACTGTGTCGTAGTTCAAAGTATTCACGTGACGATTGCCAACATCAAGACATCATATCGGACGGGAACAACGATTCTATACGAGACGAAAGGGGGAGAAATAAATGAACATGAGATATATTAGGCCACGGAAAGTAGTCGAAGGGGACTGGGGATAGAGGAGGCCGAAACTTCCTCCTTCATGTTTACTCTTAGGCTTCCCTCCAGTTGCGAGTGGCGTATGTAAACCAGCCCAACGTGTTTGCAGTTAGCGAAGGGTATCATGCTGCTGTCACAGCCCATATTCCAGCAGATTGGCTGCCCAACTGAAAGAGAAGTGTATGGTAGTCTACTGGAGGGGGCAAGTAACAGCTCGAGGAAAGTGTGGAACGGGTCGATAGGACTTCTTTCCGTAGCCGCAATATCTTCTCTGTATGATTCACTGCTCAATTAGCGGAACTGCAGAAAAACACTTGTTTGCCTAGTCATGAAACCTTTCTCTTGTAATTTTAGTCACAGTATTCCGTCACGTTTTAAGAAACTACTATTAATTAACTAACTAATTAACTTCCCTGCTGGTCACGGTAGTCGAGCGGTCTAAGCCATGTACTTTCTTCGCTCGCTCGGAAGCCGGTATCGTGGGTTCTAATCCCACTCAGGGCATGGATGTTTGTGTGCGTTTTTCTGTATTTGTGTACAGGTAGAGGCCTTACGACGAGCTGATCACTCGCTCAAGGAGTCCTACCGTATTTGTAAGATCTAGAAAAACCGAAGTGAACAGAGTTCATGGAGGTAGGCCTAGGACCACTGGGGCTGTAGTGAAAAGGGGGGGAAAAATTAACTTCCCTAGCTAAGTAGTTGTATGGTACAGAATCTTTCTTCAGCACCGTGAGGTTTGGAAAAAGGTTAACAAATTCCATTTTCACGTAACAAGAATTCACAAATATCTATCACTTCATCCGAACCTGAGACAAATCTAATTACTTCATACAGACATATCTACAGGATCAATTTTGACATTACATTCCATCTACTATTGACTCTTGTTAGTAACTCTTTCCGCGTGACTTTGCAACGAAATTTTATATTAAATTACCATTCCCCATACAAACTACGTGTCCATGTCTCTTCATCCTTCCCGATATATTCACTCTAACAACATTAGGTACTTACTTACTTACTTACTCATGGAGCTGAGCCCTTCTTGAGGAGAAGCCAAATCTGCAGCTACTCAAGAATTTCCCAACATTTTATGAAACCCGAAGGTTCATTACCGTGTTCAAAACAGCCCTCCACTAGTCCCTATCCTGAGCCAGATCAATCCAATCAATACCATCCCTTACAATCTCTCTAATCTTAATTATAATATTGTTGACCCACCTACGCCATGGTCCTCCCAGTGGTCTCTTTCCTTCTTGCTTTCCCACCAGTATCCTATATGCATTCCNATATACGCATTCCTCGTCTTCCTCATTCGTGCCACATGCCCTGCCCACCTCATCCTCCTTGACTTGATCATTCTAATTATACTTGGAGAAGAGTACAAGTTATGAAGCTCCTCATTATGCAGTTTTCTCCAACCTCCTGTCACTTCATCCCTCTTCGGTCCAAATATTCTCTTCAATAACCTGTTCTCAAACACCCTCAGTTAATGTTCCCCAACAACATTAGGTAATAAGCATAGAGCACAAAGCTTGCCATTTTGTACTTGCATCTACAGGGGGCGAACAATGGAAACTCTAAGAAACTGTAGAAGAGAGTACGTTTGTGTTGGCCACATTTAAAGGCCTTCAGTTGGCAACAGTGAATGTTCTTCTTCCGTTTGTTTGCACTCTGTAGTGCTTGTGTAAGTTCATTAGTGATGGTGTGGATCATTGAACTACCCTGGTCAGTTTTGGAGACTAGAGTGAGGAAAAGATTCCCACCTCCACTATCTCTAAAACAACTTGAAGATGTTCTTCAAGAAGAATGATATAAAATTCCTTTAGAGACTGTTCAAAACCTGTACGAGTCCACTTCATAAAGAGTGCCAATGCACTGAAGGCAAAAGGTGATCCAACGCCCCATAAGTAAGTAAAAAATTGAAAGTACCCCTGTAACAAACCGTGGAGGCCCATAGGGTTGTGAGATGTTGAGGCTCCCACATTTTCTAGACAATCGGCTCACAGATGGCGGCAAAGTTGTCAGCCCTACACGCCGGCCGCCATTTATCCCCAGAAAGATTACTGGTACTCATTTCTGTTAGAGGCTGAATAGACTCCAGGGCCATTTTGAGCCTGCAAGGATTAGGCCAATTGAAAATATCCAATGACCTCATCGGGGCTTAAACCCGCTACCTTCCGGCTTGTAGCATAGTGCCTCAACCAACTACGCTACCGCGTGCCAGTGAAGTATGTGTATTGTTTCCATTATTTTCGTCCAACCCCTGTATTTTTTCTGTTAAGACTTACACTATGTATTCTATGTTCAGATATTCTCAGCACTGGCTTCAAAACGCCGTTTAAGTATTATTATGTGTCAAAATCAACTAAAATTATATTGTAAATTAATATTTAGCGTTTCGGAGAGGTGAAATCCTCATACATTTCCAGAACTGGGTCTACCCTTACACCATAGCTTTGCATGTTATTAAATGAAGTAGCAAGTTTGGAAGCAGCGTGCAAGTTCGGATCTCTCTGCGTGACTCCATTACACAAGAACATGATTACGATGCTGTGCGGTATGATGTGATACAGCAGATAGGGATAGGGACAGAAGGAAACACAGACGAGCTGAGGCACAGCCTTCCAGATAAGTAGACATACGGATGGAAACACGGGGAAAGCCGGAGATACAGAATAGGCTGATGGAACCATAAGGAAGAAAGAACTATTACGGATATAACCACGAAATGCTTGTGAATAGAAGCAGAGATAAGCATTAGACGGAGGAATAGAGGCACTCAGATAAAGTGACTCTAAGGCAATGCAGTCTTATAAACCCCGAAATGGACAAACACGACGTTTAAATTTATAACTCAAACACAAACACCTTTCATGATACTACAACATGATTTCGGTCTTGGTTCCCTTTATTCTTTTGATTTACTTATGTAGAGAAACTGTATGGCTCCTCTGGCAGATCATCTGCAGCTGTAGCTTACGGAGGGAAACAAAGAAGCAGGACTGAAAGTATGCACTCCAAACTCAAATTTGGAGCGCACATATTTTCTAATTGCACTCCATATCTCCTGCCATTGATTTTAATTCATTAAAAATTAATTTATATTATTGTTAAAGTCACAATACAGATATACTCGTGAGGAGTCATGAAGTATACATTCTTTGTTTCATCAAACATCCATACAGAAATATGTTTCAAATAAATGTTCAGGACTTAGAACGTACAAATTACTTGCATTTGCCTATTTTCTTTTTGGCTGTATGGTCCTCTAAGAAGCTATTAATCCAATATTATAAATCACAATTGTTACCCAATACTTGCCTTTTGCCTCCATATTCTCTATGGCGATTTATTTTTACCAGTTACTAACTTTTATTTCAAACTCCCAAAAATAAACTTTCAGTTTGGAACCGCAGTTACATCCGTTAGTGCAGAACTCCAATTATAACTTTTAGTGTCAATACCCGATATCAGCTTTTAGTGTATATTCTCAGTATCAGCTCTTGAGGTAGATCCTAGTATCATGTTTTAGTTTAGATCCTCCACATAACCTCTCAGCGTCGATACCCGAAACTAACTTATAGTGTACGCCTCCGGTACTATTTGCCAGCGCGGAGGCCTACCACCACCGCGGAGGCCTAACACAAACACTTAGTGCAGATCAGAGATCTCCATCCCATCTCCTCTGGTAGGTCCAAAATCACGGTTCTTCTGTGGGCCAACAAGACTACAAGTATACGTGTATTTAGCGTAGATTACAAAAATAATTTTCTTCGGAATCTATTCAAACATTTCAGTGAAGAAACTTGATAATAGGAGGGTGAACAGCTATGTCCTCCCCATTATGAATTCATATTTTTACACTGTGCGAAGCTCGCATAAAAGAACAAAGACTTGTATCTCAAGCAGCACTGCAGCCAGCTATCCCAGTTTCGAAGCTGGTCCAAGGCTGTGCCTTAGACGGCGTGACAACCAGGATTATAACAAATACAAGAGTAACGGCTACTAACAAACTACGGTAAATCTTCTTGTTCTTAACTGAGAGGATTGGACATTAGCCTCCGTCTTAATGACCACATCTCTTTCTCCGTCTCCCAGCGGCTCTTTTCACTTCCTAAGTCATAAGTTGTTTAGAAATGTGGATTCTACCCATTCTTTAGACAACTTCTGTCTGTTTCTCTACACATTCTTTTGGTTCAGTCGGTAGATTGCCAGTTCCTTTCTGTTAAATACTATTCTAAGTGACATCATAAAGCCTTCAGAATACTAGATGATGATAAAATAAGTTTATCCCATTGCTTAATCAAGTACTACGTCCTAAAGGGTGCTTATGTTTACAGCTGTATTTAAATAAAAATACCTGCCACGTAAGGCACCACGGACACTAGGTCGATTTATTTATTACCTTAGCTGAATTACACAAACCTTCAGGCAAACCTTTACATAAATTTGAACTGGAGAACAAGTATAAATTTTGTGAAAGACAGACCAACATAGACACTGGAATTCCTAAAGGGCCACACAACCCTGTGCATAAAGAAATCGCATATGGTAAAAAAAAATACAAACTCTGAGAAATCCTCGAAGGATATAAATGAACAAGTCACATGAATCACCAAAGATAATCAAATACAAATATGACTGTACCTAGGAGAAGCTTTCATGGAATATGTTCATACATAGAAAGAGATGAAGAGATAGACGCAGGTACAGAACCCCGGAAAAGTTTTTGAACTTCAATAGCGTTAGGATTCAACGATTGCAGATAAACATATATTCACTGAGGTCTTTCTTTCTTGATTTGTTCATAAAGGCACACTATCAACATCAAAGGACCTATAACACGCACTGATTTACACAGAGACGTGGGACCTACCGGGTGTATACATGTGGTTATAACTACAAAGTAGTTGCTTGGGGCTCCTGAAAAACAACAAAACACGTCAACATACCGGGTCAACTAAATACAATTTGAGTCGGAGAGTTTCAGCTTCTGAAGAGCTGATAAGTGCCACACGAGGAAAATACAGACGTTAGTAGCTAACATACGGACATCAAGGATTCAAAACGTTACGTATAGTAGGCAGGTTACACTAAATTGTGGAAATGTGTACTTTACAAGGAAGCAAGAGGTTCTCATATCAATTCCTTGCAGACTGTTACTAACTGATTCATTGCACACACCAATCCACTACATGTGAACGGAAGTTCATGGAGGTAGGCCTAGGCCCACTGGGGTTGTAGTGCCAAGGAAAAAAAAATCTACAGCATACAGAGCTACTCACAATTAAATAACTTCATGGAGCTGAGTCCTTCTTGAGAAGCCGCTAGTCACACAGCTACTCAAGAACTTCCCAGTATTTTACGGAACCCGAAGGTTCATTCCAGTGTTCACTAGAGCCCTCCACTTGTCCCTGTCATTAGCAAGATGAATCCAGTTCATATCAGCCCATCCTATCTTTCTAAGATCCATTTTACTATTATCCGTCCACCTACGTCTTGGCATTCCTAATTATCTCTTTCCTTCTGGCTGTCCCACCAATATCGTATATGCAGTCCTCTTCTTCCCCATTTGTACTACATGCCCTGCCCATTTCATCCTCCTTGACTTGGTTTTTCTAATTATAGTTGAGTAGAGAATTTATACCTAGTTTTGTAGAAACACGGGGCATATATGCCTATAAGAACAAATTCTCTATCAAATAATTATTAGATTATTATTTATTATTATAATTATTATAATAAGTAGTATTATTATAATTTATGGATTATTATCCATAAATTATAATTTATGGATATAACCGAAATTTGTACCTCATACTGACGTTTATATTTTCTGTCATTCTTTCTTCTATATGAATGGTTTATGTAAAATTCGTTGTGTTTTGTTTAACAACAAGGAGCAGGAACAGAAACGCATTAGTTCCATTTGCAGAAGTTGGTTAGTGATCATCTGATAAGATCGCTACGGGGGAAAAAAATTGTATTGATCGCAGTCCTTTCTTTTTATTTACCCTTCGCAGAAAGTTGGAGACTAAAACGTACAAACACGGAATTCATTAGAAAACTTCAGTTACTTAAGCAGCTCTGGAACGGAAACGTGCTTGCAGACTGACGCTAAGCAAGGCCGACAGGTAGACAGACGGACAAGACATTACATCATGCATTTAAACCTACTGTGCTATTCGTACTGTGGATGAAACAAAATGGATAAAAAGGTACAATTTTCCCCCGAAGTAACGTATAAAGATCTTCGCATTAACCGTCCCGCTGCAGTCACGTACGGCGCTGGATCGGTCGAACATTGGGTTCGAATACGGCTGTAGGGATTGCTGTATTATATGTCTGCCTTTTCTGGTGTTTGTTGTCCTGCAAAGGACCCAGCAACCGTCAAAGAAGTCCTAAAAACTTTTAAAGTGTTCACTTGTTTTTATTGCTAGTAACTACAATTTTGCCTGTGGTTCTGTATGGGTGTGAAATTTGGTCTCTGACATTAAGGGAGGAACATAGACTGAGGGTGTTTGAGAACAGGGTGTTGAGGAGAATATTTGGACCAAAGAGAGATGAAGTGACAGGAGGTTGGAGAAAACTGCATAATGTGGAGCTTCATAACTTGTACTCTTCTCCAAGTATAATTAGAATGATCAAGTCAAGGAGAATGAGGTGGGCAGGTCATGTAGCACGAATGGGGGAGACGAGGAATGCATATAGGATATTGGTGGGAAAGCCTGAAGGAAAGAGAACCCAGGGAAGACCAAGGTGTAGGTGGGTGGACAATATTAGAATGGATCTTATAGAGATAGGATGAATGGGATGGATTGGATTGGATATATCTGGCTCAGGACAGGGACCAGTGGAGGGCTGTTGTGAACAGGCTACTGAACCTTCGGGTTCCATAAAATGTTGGGAAATTCTTGAGTAGCTGCAGATTTGGCTTCTCCTGAAGAAGGGCTCAGCTCCATGAGTAAGTAAGTAAGTAAGTAAGTAAGTGGGGTGGGACTACGTCCCTTGTAATGCGGCCACTTCTGGCCTATTGTACAAGCCCCAAATGATAGGTGAGGGTGATTGTGGAACAATTGGTGGAATGAAGATTGGCAGGGGAAACCGAAGTACTCGGAGAAAACCTGCCCCAACGCCACTTTGTCCACCACAAATCCCACTTGACCAAACACCGGGGCCCCGCGGTGAGAAGCCAGCGACTAACCGCTTGAGCTATGGCGCGGCCAGAGTGTTCACTTGATAATGAAATATGAATCAGAGCATGTCAGGGACCCAGTCCGTGGAAGCTAAGGAGAAGCAGCACATGAAATGAGGCGCACATGCGCAAACCTGGTGAATGGTGAGAACAAAGTGAACAGGAATGTGTACAGAGGGCAAGAGACATGCACAATGAAGGATGGGAAGATATTTCAACAGACGCACCAACAGATGAAAAGATAAGCTCCACAGCTGAGGCTCAGGTAGACGGTGGCCGGTCACTTGTAATCGAATCTCCATTACCACTCCGGTCTGTCACGTGACGAACGTTAAGCTCAGGTGACGTCATTCCACCTCCATGCAGATTCAATTACCTTTTTTTATCCATCTTCTCTCTCCCGTTTCTTCATCTATCTTCCCCTTCTCCTCTCCCGAGGGGAGCAATCCCTAGGGCCCCTGCTCGCTTAATTCTCCCTCTCAAGTAAGAAAGTAACATGGCGCCCCAAAAGCAAACACCAGAGAATTGTTTCGTATTCTCAGAAATTTGATAATTTGAAACAGCTAAAGGTCTAAAATTTGTGTGTGTGCGTTTTTTTGTGTTTGTATACAGGTAGAGGCCTTGCGACTAGCTGATCACCCGCCCAAGGAGTCCTACCGAATGTGTAAGATCTAGAAAAACCGAAGTGAACGGAGAAGTTCATGGAGGTAGGCCTAGGCCCACTGGGGCTGTAGCGCCAAGGAAAAAAGAAAAGTCTAAAGTATGAAGGCAATCAGAAGCAATCAACATGCAATTGTTACAAATATTTAAAATGAAATTAAAGCAAAATAACGGAATATGAGAATATGGTGCAGGGGCTTCTCGACAAGAGCTGACATATTACATAAAACAATATGGATGTATTTTAATGAAAAATTAAGGCACATTCATCGGAAAATTCAGACACCTGGTAGAATTTTGAGCCAGTATGATCTATGAAGATGTGACTGAAATTATACAGCAACATTCTCTTCGTAATCCGTAGACGTAAAAATTCCGTGGCAAGTGTAAAGTTCACGTGGCTCAACTGAAGCTAATTTATGAAGTAAACTTCAGAAACCCTGACGAAAAGCTGCAATAAATTATTAATTTTATATTATTATTATCTTGTGGACATTATCCATACCCTGTTCTTTTTATTTAAAAATGTTTCCACGTTGTTATCATAGTTTCGAAAGAGACTCGTTAACACTGAAAGCAGCAATTACTGTGTAACATCCCTGAGATCGACTAAAGTTACAAGAAAAGAGCCAGTGAGATATTTAACGATTTCAGAACAAAAACAGACAAATATTTGCGTAATTTCTTAAATTACATGGAGATATACAGGCCTCATTCTCCATGTGAATTCTCATCTAGCAATGCTACACGATACTACTTTAACTCTGCATTATTTTATTATTGTTCAACCATATATTCACAATTGTTGAAGATATCAAGAAGTAATAAACAAACATAGTATTTTATAAAGGCACGCCGAATGACTTATCAGTCAGTAGAGTAGTCTATTGTCTCCATTACGTTCAAGTTCAGATTTCCAATTTTTTATATTCATCTTCAATATTAAGAACATCTCGGAACCGATTTACTTCAGTCCGGTTTCATATAACATGTCATTTACTCATCGTCAAGTGGTCAGATTATTGCAAAAATATTACCAATATTATGTCCAAATCCTTCTATTCATTTGAAATCTTCTCCAAAACTGGATCTCTAAATTAACTTTTCATAATATCAACAGAATAAATATTGTAAAGTCTCTAAAATCCTGCTCACAATTTCGTATAATCACACGTGTGACAATTAATTAAACTTTATCTGAATGTGCCCTAGGAAATTTTACGAACATCAGTAGGAATATCCATATAACTAAGGAGAAACAGGGCCCTTCTTGAAAAAATAATATTCGCTCAGCTATCCCTCAGAATTACTGGCGTTTTGGACTTTTTCTATCGTCTGGAATTTTAGGTAATAGAGGACACGACGTTTCGGAAACTGGATCTGTTTTCGTCTTCAGGTGATAAAGGAAAACACCTACTCAGTTGGGCCCCTTAGAAAGAGCTAATCTCAGTCACCCCTCATTTGAGATACAGAATTTAATAAAATATATCTATGTACTGTTTTCAAAAATTACATATTTGTCATTATATTCTAGATCAGTTATTCATAATATGAATGCATGAAGAAGCAACAAAATAACTTCACTACCAATAATCAGTTTTAATCCACCTCCTCACCAGCTCGGACATATACACATAAATGGAGGCTCCCGTAAAATAGAAATCAAAATGAAATAATAACGTACAGTATAGGAGCGGACCTCCGAGCACCAAAAAACAGTCTGGTGCATAAGCACCACCATATCTTACTAAGATTACAACTACCTACTTTGAAGTATAATTATATTGTCGCGTATCGGGCTTATATCGCGACGAATAACTTCACGATGTATTTGATGTAGCGAATTTTATTTCACATCCGCTCTCACAATCACCCAAATTACAGATTTACGCTTACTGCTATCTGCAGTATCACAATTAGTACACTCCAAATGCCACAATACAACTGACTGGTTGCTGGCTAACTCGGAACTAACTCGGCGGTAGCTCGAGGACTCACTGACTGACTCAGTACAACTCGGCGACTGTTACAGTACAACTGACTGTGAATAGCCTTCGCTGCGCCTCATGTAGCCTCGATCGGACCATACGGAAAACGGCCGCGTAATAGGCACCCTCTTTGCCTGGCGCTGTGTTGCTATGTAACGCTAGCGGAGGTAACCGCTGTTACTATCGTAACGTCGCCGCTGTTGACTCGCGTTGCCTAGCGACCGCGATATCCCTCGGTGACGTCACCGCGGAGGGGAGTGGCGGGGCGGGAACTCGCCTATTACCGTAAGAACGCGAGCGTTACGTTACCGCCACGTACCGCTGGGGAGGTAGGGGTCAACATGTCACAATATGTAAAGCTCTTAACTATATTTTAATTATGTAACTAGTCCATTTTAAGACTTCTGCTTTTAATGTAACTTTATATTTTATATTATTTTATACTATTTGAAAAATCTGATACTACATCGTGTGATTATCATGCAATTCAATATTACCTGATGATGGCTTCTTGAAAGTCGAAACATTTAGTAAAATACTACTTGATACTACAAACATATATTATTAATTGTTGTGTTGTGACGGCTTTCAATAAAAGAAATAATCAGTCCATTAATTATGTCACTAGAAAGAAATAGAAAATTTCAAAATCTAATTTACGTTACCATTAAAAAGTAAATAATTCGTAAGACGCCCTTACTTCTCAACTATCCGTGGCTCTACATTTTTGGCATGTTGGGCCTTAGCAGAGAATTAACGGGAAACACGGAAACATAATGGTTGTTTTGTAATCCACCACTAAGTATTAAGAACGCGCTTGTTTCAATCACAGCTTGACCAGCTGTAACAGTCGATGTCTGAAAGATATGGCCCTGCGAAGCAAAGTAAGAACACTGACAGACACCAAGCGATCATCTCAATATTTCAACCACACACATCATTTTCCTATGCTTATTTTGTACTATGACCGCCTCTGTGGTCTAGTGGTCAGAGTTCCTGGCTACCGATCCAGAGGTCCCGAGTTCGATTCCTTGCAATACCAGATTTTCTGAGAAGTAGTGGGTCTAAAACGGGGTCCAGTCAGCTTCGTGATGATTAGAAAAAGCGCCTCCCGTCTAGAGAACCTGAATTAACGGCCGTGGGGATCCGTTGAGCTGACCGCGCAACACCCTCTATCCTCTAAAGTTGGCACTAACTTCGCCGACAAGAGGTGGTCGCTCGGTCGGTATAGTTCGTTTGCGGACTCGGTCCAATGAGTCTGTTCTGTTTGTTTTGTCTACATTTATGAATATACGAAAATTGTCATTTTTTTTAAAATTATTCTTTAACAGCAATGTACACTATTATGAAAACCTTGAAAAGTTTTTGAAATTTTTGAAATTTTCCTAAGATTATATTTTACATTATTTCTGCGCAGAATAATATGGTGGTTAGTGATTAATATATTGAAGTGTGTGTTGAAAGAAGCGGTCGAGGCTTAACTCGATATGCTAATCTAAACTTGTCTGGGACGGCAGAGGAATGCCACGAAAAACCTCACTCAGAATAGCGGATCTCAAGACCGAGATTTGAACTCAAGACATACCGAATATAAAAGAAAACTGATAACCTCCCGACCGTGACGCTCGATAAGTGTTTCAACAATGCATGGGTGAAACATATCCGAAAATTCAGCAGCAGTAGCATCGATAATCAATAAACCTATATCAGTATACTGGCATATATTGATACTAACCTATGAGAAGAGTCGATAGTAAAAATATGGGTTTACATTACCTTGCGTCTGCTTATTCAATTTTATTTATCTGTCTATAGCTCTACAGCCTTTGTGGACCCTGGTCGCTTTTCCAGTTTTTTAATCTATATACAGACGGCAGGACTCTTTGGACGGGTGATCAGCCCATCTGAAGACCTCTACTTATATACAGGACAAATTAAAGTCAGAATAAACGCACACAGGCATCCATGCCTTGATTGGGATTCGAACCCACGGTCCTAGTGTTCGAGCGGACGAAGACTGTTCATACATTAGGCCGCGTGGCCACTGTGATTGACTTATTCCATTTTAGCATTCAATATTTTTTACTAATCCAAGTGGGGTGTTGATTATAGATTTAAAAAACCTTGGTTATTCTTATTCTGTTTTCACCATTCAATATTTATTGCTAATCTATGACGTACAGGTGAAAGTGTCCATGTGCTTCATTAATTAAGCACTACGCAATGAAGGCGTATGGGGGAGTGGACGTATAGATCCATATTTTTTGACCTCGGCACTAGCTGGAGGTGAGTGGTCAGCTTAACGCCTCGGCCGCTTTACACCCGGGGAAAGAGTCGCCGGTACCCATTGGATAGAAGTTTGGGTGGACCCCAGAGCCAATGTGGACGACGTGGAGTAGCGAAAATTCTTGACCCTACCCGGACTCGAACTCAGACCCCTCTACCGTCCAGCCCGTACCTATTCGCTATACCGACTATGCTACCCCGGCTCCACAGTTCTATGAGGAAAGTCGAAAATAAAGATACAAGTTTACCTCAGCTTATTTCTCCTATTTCCTTTCTGCTTTTCATATCTGATAATAACCTTGAGTCCCTTGCTTTCTTGACGAAACCTACTCCACACAAAGAGTAAGATACAAAGCCTTTGTGAACACTGGCCTCCGTATACGTCACAATTTAGCAGACTTTCAGATTCTAAGGTTATAACACGTCGATGGAACAATACGCATTTTCGTCTGTGTTCACTTGTCACTTCCTTACAATGCAACCAACCTAGTGATCGATGATGTGACTCTGGCAACAAAGATTCATGGCTGCCAACTTTACACAACCATGAACTCTCCCGCTGAAATATTCAGGAACTTCGGTACAGTAGCACAGCCCATCAGTTCCTTTAATGTCACCTGCTATGTACCGTTCTCTTTCAAATTACGGACTGGAACAAAGTGCAGTATCTCATAGCTAACATGTTTGCTTCAAAGTAAGACTCTGGAGTACGTAAGAAGAAAGAAAGAATGGATGAATAAAAGAAGTCTGGCCGACATCAAAAACCCCATAAAGCACATGTCACAAACAAAGACGCCCACACCTCCAACTCCTCTCAGATCCTGACAACGGTCTCTTGCTTTGTTAGAAGCAAAATGAGCAAGAAAATATTGAAATATGACAAGCATATAATGATATGCTTTGATAATATTTGCATAAAATATATTATAACTATACTGTGGCAGCGTAAGCATTATGTTTTGGTTTTGATGGCAGGAAAAGGTAAGTTGACCCTGTGCTTAACTAATTGAGCACTATATCATGAAAGGGTAGTTCGGAGTGGATGTATAGATCCACATTTTCTTGCCTTCGACACTAGCTGGAAGTATGCATGCTAATTAATAAATCAGTGAAGCTTGGACTGTTGGAAGTTTTATGGAGAAAAAAAAGCATCCCCACTAATATGAAATATAACTTCTGTTATAGTTTGACGATTAGAAATATCCTGTAGGTAGGAAAGCAAGAAGGAGATCACCTGCTAGGAAAACCCAGACATAGGTGGGAGGATAATATTAAAATGGATCATAGAGCGAGAGGTTCGGATGGTATGGACTGGACTTTTCGGGCTCAGCATAGGGACAGTGGAGGGCTTTTGTAAACACGTTATCGAGCCTTAGGATTTCATAAAATGCTAAAAAACTCTTGAGCAGCTTAACGACTGGCGGCTTCTCAAGAAGGGTCAGGTTCATAGAGTTAGTTACCTATGAAATATTCAGGTCTTGTTTTATTCACCCTTTACGACTTAGGACTGCTTCAACTAGTATATAGACCGAACCATTCATTTATTTCTTTGAAATAAAACTAAATCGGTGAGAGAGATTTATTCTTGAGAAACTAACTGTCCCTGAGTTCGTCAAGAAATTCCCAGCCTTCCACTGGAATCCGTATTGGTGTTACCGAGTTTAAAAATGACAGCGTGTGTGTGTCTGGGCCACATGAATAAAGCCTGTACTCTACAATTCTACTTCATTAAAATCTGTTTCAATTCTACCGGTCCAGGCATAGCTAGAAACTTCCTCAAGTGGACTCTTCATTTTCTTGTTTTCGAACTACAATCTCGTAACTCTGGCATGTTTGGTGTATTTTCCACCTACCTCATCTTCCTTCATTTGACCATACAAGTTATGAAGTTAGTTATTGTGAAATTATCTCCCTCCTCACGTTGCTCTCTCTCTCTCTCTCTCTCTGAAGCATCTGATTTTATTCCTTATTAAGGAAAGGGAACAATTTCGCAATGCGCATGTCCAATACTGGAAAAAATCGTGTCATGAATGGGACCGCCATTTTTAACTCGACATATACATATTATTCGATTTACTACTCATTTTCCAGGGAACTAAATTACCTGCGGAAATATAGATCCACATGTAAAACGTTCCAATTGATATTGCATTCATCATAAATGTTCAGAAAGTAGGGCTGCATTTGTCATTACGTTCAGAAAGATTTCATAGAAACAAATTAAACATAGCTGAGTAGGAGTTTCCGCAGTAACAAAGAGGACCCTCAATCGTACGTAGTAATATCAAAGAGTGGCTGGGAGCAATTCTTTCTTTGTGGTGAAAAGTGGATATATGGTATTCTGTTCTGTGTACTTTTATGAGTCCGAATAAATAGGTCGCCTGCAGGGAAATATATCGGTATCATATTGCATTGTCATATACACACGTGATAAAACGCTTTAACTGTGTACTTTATTGGTTAGAATCGCTCAACTCATATTTGTTTCACTTTGCTCTATACGTGTATTCTCGGTATGAGAACATTAGAGGTACAAAGTTTCAAGCACATATGCAACTTATCGCCAGGTACAAATGTCATACAATATAAAAACATCAGAACAACAGAAGAGCCGCTGAATGAACATCCTCTGAAAATAAAATAAAAAAGGGAAGATGAAAATGACTTAGATAAAACATAAAGCAAGCATGTCACGTCCCGCATTCCATTTATCTTGCAAATTGATTCGAAAAGATTTTTTTTTAACTCAGTGGACGCAGTATATAAAGCCGTGACACAAAATGGCCGCTAGGTGTTTCGGATGTGACATTAATTTAATGGGATTGGAGCGAGAAGCTTGCGTTTAATTTAGTGCGGCGTCGGTCCATTCCACATGGCCGCTAGTTGCCGTGCTTTATCCGTGTGCCACAACTAATATAGCTATAGCCTCACAAAAATAAAAGTTGGAACACTGTTTTACAAATAATTAAGCCTATTTTCTTCTGAATTATCCCAATTACATGTTCCTGCTAAGTGTGACATTTATGTAGTAAATTTTATGACAACCAATTTTATCAAAATAATGTTCAAGTAAAAAAAAAGTAAATCTCTCTCTGTAACAGGCCATGGAGACTCCCGCATTATCTTGACAATCGGCTCACAGATGGCGGTAAGGTTTGTCAGCCTTAAACGCCGGCCGCCCTTTATGTCCCAGGAAGATTCCTGGTACTCATTTCTGTTAGAGACTGAGTCGACTTCAGGGTCATAGTTAGGCTGGAAGGATTAAGTCAATTGGAAAAAAACCAATGACCTCTTGTGGAATCGAACCCACAACCTTCCGTCTTGTAGCACAGTGCTTCAGCCAACTACGCTACCGCGCTTCCCAGTGGTCAAGTAAATAAACAAAAGTATGTAAGCTATAGGAAAATAGTACTGAAACTTAACTTACAGACATAGATAACTATTATATGGAATAGAGTGGCACAAATAATATAAAAAAAATATTTAACATTAAGGCTTCTCTTCTATTCCCCGCTGATCTTACTACAAAATTAAAGAATTGTTTGATCTGTCTTCAGATAGTTTGTGACAATTACTTTTAGACATAACCGATCTAAAAACTAAATAGGACAAAGAGAATATGTTTGAGATTAGAGCCACTCACGAGTCAGATCACTGCTCTGTGACAACACTTCATGAACCAGATTACGCTGGATCCCCTTCATATTTCAGCGCTCGATTTCTGTCCCGGAAATAACCCCTGACGAAACTTTTTCAGTGGCCCATTTATCTGAAAGAGTGTGAAGTATTTCAGCCATAAAGCACTGCACATAAATCAAGCGATGTGGCTTTTATCCTCTCTCTTTCTTCACGGGGACAAACCCCAAACTAGCTCACCCGGTCAGTACAATTTCTACTGAAATAATAAAACATTAAATTTCAATTTATTAAAAGAAAAAAGATCAACTATGGTTCCTGAAAATATAAGGTTACAATAGGATACATTTGTGTCTTCCGTATTATTTTAACACTTTCCTTCGCATTCTGCTTATATGGCTCATTAATTCCTCCCTATTTCATTGCAAATATCTAGAATAAAGGGAAAAGTGCGTGAAGGAAAATTAAATCATTAAAAGCATAAAATCTATTATTGGAATTTTAAGTCATCTGCCAATCTTATACGGTCTATTTCAATCATGTAGAACACAAGAATATTACTGAACAGAATATAGGAAGGCCAGTCTCGAATTATATCACTCCAATGACCCAAATATATGCAGAAGATGATGATGTTATGACCTTTAAGAAGACCATTAAAATGTTTACTTTGAATACACAACTTGGTGCTGCATTAACAGTTCAGTCGTCTCAGACACTGAGCTTACATTTCTTACCGCTGATGCTGTTATCTCAACATTTAGGCTACTGGAGTAAACTGTGGCAACATGCTTCATCGCTGTAATGGGAGGTTACAGCCAAAATCTAGCGTTCAATGTCGCTCATATGATTTAAGAACTCTAACAGTGTTTAGAAATACGAGTGACGAATTAGTGTACAGTTTCTATAATTTATATGAAGGTATTTTTATTTAAACACTAAATTCTGCTTACAAATATCTGAACGCATGTATCAATTATCAACAGAATAGAAATTTAAAAAGCGAAAAATCTGTAGAGAACATATATATTTCTACTGCATATTATGTACTAGTACAATAGCATACAAAAATACTTAATCGGAAAAATACCCGTATTTCTTGGTATTTTTAATAAAGTTTTATCCGTGACATTTTTAAAAATACAATAAAAAACATGAACTGTGTAATAATGACCTACGCTTCCCGAAGTAAAAAATCACTTATACAGTTGGGAATTACTAACGATGAAAAAGCCCAAATATATCTTAAACAGAAAATTACTTGTTTTGTATTTGGTGTACAGTACTTAGAAAAACTTTATTTCTATATTTTCACGTGTAGGGTGGTACGCGTGACAAAAATAATGGGTTCCAGTTTGAGTGATTGGATTTATTAGCACCTTGGTTAAAAGTTCTGTTAATCACAATTAAATACAGCGCTATCGCTATTTACACAATTTCCAGTTCACCGTTGCACACGCACTAGGATTCTCCGTTTCCACTAGTCGTTTCCTGGCAACGTATATCAACACAGAAATTATCATTTCAGCTCACTAGGAAGTCGTCTTGCTATTTCGTCTACAGTCACTCCGCAACCTCGGAACTAAAAATCCGTCTGGACTCAGTCCTCCAGCTCACGTTTGACTCGTAACTGCCTTGAAAGAATTCTGTCTTCGGAATTGGCAATTGCAGAATAATGGCAAGAAAGGAATTAGGCTGTGCAACGAAGACTTCATGTGTGACTTGAAGTGAGAGTGAGACTGTTATGTAATCCGTTGCCAGGTTACGGCTAGTGAAGACTAAGAACCCTAATGCATGTGTAACAGTGAACTGTAAAGTGTGTAGATCAGCGATGGAGCTATAATTGCCTGTAGTTTCGAATGATGTATATAAAGTGTAAATAAATCCAATCATCCATTCTAAAACCCATCTTATAATTCACGCACAGCAACTAAATCGTGACAATATCATAAATTTATAAATATGATGTGGTGAATAATAATAGTACGAAATAACATGGAACAATAGCTAACTAAGTGGTCGGTACAGGCACTAGGTCACCTAATCTTAAAAAAGTATCTCTAATTAAATAGGAAGTTCCAAAATATTAGTGATATATCAATTACTTGATTCAAAGTAACATGTTGCATTAAAGAGAATATTCGATGCTACTTATTGAAATGTCATGAAATAAACTGGCAGTGGACTGTAAGGTTAGGTTAATCTACTCATACGTTCTTACTTTATTTAATGGCTCTTAAAATAACTCAGCTTATATAATATCGAATAAAAAAAAATCCTGAAAAGTTTTAATATTTAATATTTATTATTATATATGACGAATATATATTTTAGTCATTTTAATATGACGACATCGGGGCACATTAGTGCTGAAACATGTAGTGCAAAAGAGAAGAGTATACGTGAAAAAAGTGTATGCACTGTAAGACGGTTAGCATAAATCATGGACATGAGTCAGTGCAACAGGAAGCTAAAATATAACATCGAATAACAAGTTTATTAGTGAAAAATGAATTCTAACAACTGTGGAAGAGAGCGGTAGTGGCCTAATTTAAGGTACCATCCACAGTTTACTTCAAGGGACTGAAGAAATCATGACACATCTCTGTCGGGATAGCCGAAAAAGTGAATACTTGCTGTTGGTAATAAAAGTATTAATCTTTTACTGTGTATCAAGATTATGGCATTCCGGGCTGTAATGCCGTGTATTACAGGAGTAGCAGGATGTACCGGAGGCATACATCTCCCCCATCTTCAAGGTCAAAAAGTAAACCAAAGAAATAAAAGGCAGAAACAGGTGGGAATCGGATTTCTTCATTTGCTTACTCTTCGACCCTGAAGATGGAAATGATATTTCCTTCGAAATATCCGTCTCTTTTCATACTACATGATGTTATAACGCAGAAGGCCGTATTCCTCATAGCCACCACTGCGGGAACCTTAAATAAAGAAATCATCATCATTAGTTCCAATTGTTGTTTTTCAGGCAGCTAAACCACAGTCAGCTCAGTTACGATGTTAATTTGGTTACCTGTAAGGTCATGTCCAAGTTCATTGCTGTCAGGTATAACTGTACGCTCACTTGTGACACTCTTCCAATTAGCTGTGCTTTAGACTGCGTTACCAGTTTCGTTCACTATGCGCAGAAACAAATGAGGCGCATTCATCATTGTCTCTGCGACAAGAGCTACTGTTTCCTTATTATAAAGTTGTAACACAGCTCAATTATGTGAGAGTGGATTAAAATTAATGTACATCTTGTTCATATAAAGAAAGAACTGTAATTCAGGACAAATATCCCGGCTTCTGTGGGCCATTAATTTAAACAGTTCAAATATTTCATATGCATAAAATTTAATTAAACTGAAAGAACAAGTCCCATACGACGTATGGTAATCTGTGTGTGTGTGTGTGTGTTTGTGTGTGTGTCCTGCGGTGTCTACTCTCTTCAACGCTGCTGATTTAGTCTGCATAATACAATAAAATGATGTAATAGTATTCTAATTCCAACTTTTAAGCACTTCATAATTTTCTCAGTCAGGAACATTGTTAATCGTGAAGGACATAAAAATTATCTCTTTCTGCCTCACCTAGAGTCTCTAGGTTACAATTCTGACTAGAGAGTAGATTTCAGCTACAATTTTCATTATCATCACAACAAACTTAGCTTTCCATTTCACGAAGATAAATAATGGACTAATGACAATTTCGAAATATTAATTCATAAGCACGTAATCAACTGAAGTAAGAAAATACTTAATCTGTTCTATTAGGAGTAAAAGAAATTCATAGAAATCGAAGATTAAATTCTATAGTCAGGATTGGCTGTCTTCGTAGATAACCACACTCCATTGGTTACAGTCCCTGACCAGTCAAGCTCGTGGCCCTCTTGGTTCCGGAAAGCAGTGCCTGCTTGGGACCCCAACCCACAGTTAGGGTGAAAAGAAGCAGCGTCCGTACTCCATGTTAGCAGCGTCTGCAGCCCTTTCGTATTAAGTCCTCGATGGTCACTAAGGCAAGAAACGAAGAAGTTAAGCGGCGGGGTGAGCGGAGGAGTCAGCCCTCACGGTGGCGTATGAATACACCGAAGAGTTGGGTCGTACAACCCGAAGATGCAATCCCCATCAGCCACCTAACACCGCAAGACGCTAGTAATGGTTTCAGAGGAAATCACGAGCCTCGAATCACTACGGGAATTTAGCGGAAAGATGATCAGTTCCTTCAGCCTTGGAACGGCTCATTCCTTGAATCGGCAAAAGGTGGAAATTCTACAGACCTAGAGCCTGTTTATGAATTTAATATATCTAACAGTCTCACAACAATCATTGAAATATTTGTAAGTACGTATGAGCCAGGCATTCTATCAAGTACATTTTTATGCAGTGTCCAGTGTCTGAGGTATGTCTGATTAAACTATGTTTCGGAAGTTGAATATTTTTCAACACGACACCAGTATAATAAANTCCGAAACGTCGGCCAACACTAAGAATACACGGTGCCTAAACCCAGAAGACGACTCTCTTCATTGTCATCGCCGTGAAAACCTCAAAACTTACACAGACCACTAATTTTTTTATAATTCAATTGAAATATATGTGTTATTGTGCTGAAAGAAATGGAAATCCTACTCAAGTGACACGAGTTAAACAGTTTGTCAAAATGTTAATCATCATATATAACGGGAGACAACCTGACGCGATTTCCCGCCACTTTCATTACAACCTGTGCGGTTCTCTGGAAGAGGAGAGCAGTACTCTGCAATTTAATCCAGAATATTTTTATTTTGTCTCTGAATTAACGGAGAAATTCTGTATTAGCTACTGCAATAAAATAAAATTAGAAGAACGCAAAATATTGTTTACAATTGAAGTATTATTTTATTCCCACGAATCCTTTTACTATTAGTTACACAGTCCCGGTTAACGACGAATATATTTTCACTTGGGCGCTATGAGGATATCTTCTGGCGAGTTCCACGCAGAAGTCCCACCGAAGTTTACACCGAGGACTGCAGAATGAAAATCGTGACGTACTTTACGTTCCTCACGAATTCATTTGGAACTGCGTTGATATGTGTTCTCAGGTCTTGAGTTCTCACTGTTTCAACAAGAGCATTTGAGGTACTGGATTCCTCTATAGACTTGGTATCCGCTATTGCAGATATCCATCCATGACTGACAAAGATAACCATCAGAATACAACTCTAAACAAAATACAGCCTATCACAGTGGTCTAGGGTAAGAAATGTCTTCGCCCCTCTAACAATGAGAGCGTGGGTTCGAATTCCACTCAAGGCATGGATGTTTGCATTTATTCTGTGTGTGTGTGTAGGTAGCGGCCTTGCTACGGGCTGATAGCTAGATAGATAGAGAGATAGATACATGGATGGATAGATAGATAGATAGATAGATAGATAGTCATTCTTTGGTGCATTTCAACTAAAAAGCTGTAACACTCTCGTACGCAGGAATTCATACACTGCAAGCAGAAGGCTTATGCAACTGACCGAAGCATATGGAAGGGTATAGGTCACCCTGCCCAGCTACCTGTATTGAACAGGGTCAATCTAAAGACATGGAGAGTGGCTCAGCTGGTAAGGTTTTATCGTGTTCATGGTATCCCATTACAAGACCATACCACAGACTCAAACACCATCTTGCAAGTAGTCGTTTCTTTTAGGATCTGCTAACTTCGGTATGCCCCATGAGAACTATATATCTTGCTCACTTCATTCTCCAGTTCATCACTATCAGGGTGCTCAATATAAGGAAAACAGAAACAAATCATGAAGGTAATCATATTAATTCCACTTCTTTAGGTCCAGATATTTTGTTGAGATCGATTTCCTTCAGATATGTTCAGTCTACGGTCTTCGCTCTAGGTAAAGCGCCGAATAAAAACGCCGAGAGTACATGTAACGTAAATGTGAGCGTTACTGGTGACTAATCAACAGCACAGAGGCTGATTGTTATTCTACTTAATGCTGACGTTTCTAGTGCACTGGTACAAGAATACTGAATGAGGCCGAATGAGGGTAGGAAACGTTTGAATCACAGTTCTGAGGAAGGTGGTAGCGGTCTGCTTAATATACTATTAGAAATTCGCCTAAAAGGGCATAGGAAAATCATGGAAAACGTCAGTAAAAGCAGCCGATAGCCCTGCCAAAATTTCAAATTCAATAGATATATATAAGAAATATATATTTAAATATTTACCGCTACACTAACCTGAATACAGGCAGAATTTGTTTCACTTTCTATATTTTATATGGTAAAATACCTACAAACATTTAAAATAAATATTGCATATTTCAGTGAGTGTATGTCGTGTCACATATCCATTAACTGCAGAGTGAGCCGTTTATGAGAAATCTAATACAAGGTTTGACGCCATTAAATGTAAAATAGGCTCACGTGATATCAGCTGTCGTTAAGGAACATTATTTTTGTGTCGGCAGTAGATACAAATGTTTTTCAGTATCCATTAAAGGCCCTAATAATTCAAATCTGTTGATTTACACATTTAGTACAAAAGTGCAACGCAATACATCGGTCCCAGGATCCTGTCTGTGTGTCTGATAAATTGCTGCTGCTCTTCGCCAGCACACACATTCTTGGTTTCGGGCTCTGCGGGATCCATGACCCATATTCTTCTGTCTCACACCCCCCCCCGGATCCATTTCCTGGACCTTCCTAAATCAGCCACACTCTTTGCGTTGCTTGACTTCATGTTCATGCACGTTGAAAGCTACGTCTGGAAATTTGAAAGTTAGCCAGCGCAGTACCTGAAGATCTGCAATAGCGGGAAACAATCATGCTCATGGGAATGATGTATGGCTTCTGGGTCTCCAATAATAGCAACCTCTGAAAGAGGGCCTCGTTAAATAATATTATTTAGTGAGCACTAATTACGGCAATGAATCCTCCCTCCATTGTCAGCCATCAATATAACCGTATTGTCTTTGACTTCATCACAGAAGAGGACGTTGTTTAATATATAAGCTTCTTCATGAGTGTGCGCTCTCGATAGAAACCTTTGAAAACTGTAACCAGTTAATGAATTTTTGTATAATGTGAACCAATAAGTCTCTTACCATCAGAGGAACAAAACCTGTAGCCTGGCCTTTGAAAACGGATACATTCCACCATTCCTGTTGGGCATTGTGCAGAGAGAGAATAGCTCGAAGCTTCCTGAGAACCTTATCTTCTTGCGAACACCGAAAAAATCTCTGACTTATCAAACACATTCGCTACTTAGTATGTATGAACATTACATAGTGCGCTGCTGCTCATGCTACGTTCTTACGCGAAAGCGGGATTAATTTTGTTTACATTTTGCGTTTTGTTTAACGCCTTTGATTGTACAGCAAAAGTAAAAACAAGTAAAGTCACTGTGATTAACTAATTAAACACTACGTCTTGATGACGTATGGGGGAGTATAGGTATAGTTCCACCATTCTTGAACTCGGCAGTAGATGGAGATGAGTTGAACTATGTGGTGTTGAATAATTTTACGATATAAGGAAACTGTGGTGGTGTATTTAAAAGTACAATCCCGGAATTTTTCTTGAGGAACGAAAAAAATAACGGAAGATCTCGGGATAATATGCATGAGGGCGGGATCCTTTTATACCTTCTCCCGGACACAATTCAGAATCGTTACCATTTAAGCCATGTTACTCTATTCCGGGTTCGAAACTCGGTCTTGAGGTCGGTCAATCTGACTGAAATTCTTCGTTTTCCCATTAGCGGAGCCAGAACATTTCTGGGTCATATATTAAATAAGGCCAAGATATTCCTTCCATATACTTTCCAAAACATCATTCATAAATCACTCTACTAGCCACAATTCAAGAGATACTGTTAAACAAACGAGGAACAAACTAATCTTGAGAATCATCTTATGTTTGCATTGAGAATATTAGGTAGGCATTTATCAGGAAAAAGAATGATGGAAATTTCGGCAGTGTTGTTGAAACATGAGCATAACACTCACCAATACGGTATCGATAGCCGAATGGCTAAATTTTTGGTCATATGAGAAACAAGTTCAATGTCACCAGTACCAAGAGTCACCAAAGGATATGAATCAATCCAGTCTACAAACTAGATCATAACAAGTACTTTATTTATACTTTGAAACAACGTTCCTTCTAAGCCAGGGATGCGGGTGCACAAGCCATGCTGTCTTCTGGGCAGCGATTTTCGAAAAAAGGTCCATAACAGACAACAAATGAATAAGCTCCCCAGAGCAACCAAAATTAATTGTAGTTAGATTTTTCAATTTTACTTTTATTGACAAAAGCTGGCTGTATAATAAACAAAAAAAAAAAGTGAGCAGGAGACTGAGACACGTGCGCGGGAGAGCGACAGCCGCTGTGAGGCCGTGCGCGGGCTCAGCTTAGAGGGAACATTGCTTCCAAGGCTTTGCCAGCAGTGTAGTTAGTCAGTCAGCGAGTCACACCTCCTCCGCTGCCAGCGACAAGTTATTCAACTTAGTCTCAGCTACGCTCTATGTCCGGACACCTATTCTTCAACCCACAACCCGAGCCTCGGTGACAAGAGACCAACTTATTTCAGTTATTTAGTTCCCTGACTTCTACCGAATGGCACAGAGGTGTTGCTTCTCTCCGTAACTTGCGAAATGGGCGTGCTCTCTCAAGAGTTAAGGCTTCACTATCAACAAGATCTCTTCAAGAACAAGAGAAAGAAGGCCTGAACAAGGCAACTTGTTTCGGTTATTTTTGTATTTAGCAATGCTAGTTCCACTGCACTGTAGTTGGCGTAGATCAGCGAGTATAGTGACTGGGTGCATGCTAGGTGACTGAAGTTTGATTCCCGGTGAGAGTGGGGATATTTTCCTCGCCACTGAGTACAGGCTATTTCTGGTGTCAACCCTGACTTCTACGAGATGGGTAAAGAAGGCTCTTCTCCCAGATATAAAGCGGCGGTAGCGTGACACTAATTACTTACTTCCTTGTAGTATAAATCTTAACAACGCGTGGAACTATACTTCTAATCTACCATGTATCTTCAGAGCGTAGTGCTTACTTAAGTTCGATTCAGTTTTTAATATACCGTTGAATGAAAAACTAAAGGGAGGATATTAACTCTGATCACCGGTTCCACCGCTCTGCGCTTCACGACAACCGGTGCACCGCAGGCCGCGAGGCGCTTACGAATTTTGCCAATAAGTCAGCATGCCTGGCGGCCAATTGCGTTAGGAACGAAGTAGTTATAATTGACAGATCACAGGAGGTGTTAAAACACAGTCCCTCTAATTTTTTCGTAAAAAAACAAACAAAATAATCCTTCTTGTACCTACAGCACACCAGACACCAACTTCCATTGGATGGATCCGGCCTTCGTGGGTTAGATATGGTATTTGTAGCAATTATTTTGTGTATTTATGTATCCCGGCAACTGAAACCATGCTTTATCATAAAAGAACGTCAATTGTGTTTCGACCTCACCATCGATGAGGGGCTGTAGAAAACAACAGCAAAACGACTCCTGCTAGCTGAATCGTTCGCTGCAATGTTTGGATTGCTGTTGCTTTATAGGGAGCAAGCTTCAGCAATTGTGTTGCCGTTATTGCACTAGACTTTGAGCTAGACGTTTTAGTTTTGATTTTTCTAGGTGAAAGCTCAAGTCTGGTCCCTATGTCATCTAACTTTTCCTCAGTAAGCACTCGACGGTTATTTTTTTTTCTTGTCTATTAAGCGTCCCGTTGTTATATGTTTATTCATAAAACTGTGAATAGTTTGTCTGCTGGGAACTCTTTCATCACGAAATTTACGTACAAATTTTAGCCTACACTTTCTATCCAATCCGTATTTCACATATGTGTCATGCAGAAATACACTTTGCTCCAAAGTATGCCGCACCGTGAAACACCACATTTTTCACTAACTGTAACTTAGAACAAATGGCTAATGGAGCTTATAAATGCTGCCTACTGCTGACAAATCATAACAAACTCCATCGCATGAACCGCGCTGTTCGTCGTGAAACATAATGCCGTCAAACGTTATTGGCCATCAAGAATGCTGATTCATCGGTAAAATTCTTATACGCCTCCTGGCAAGCAGCGCACCGGCCGCCGTGAAGTGCAGAGCTGTGAACCAGTCAGAAGATTTAAAGAAAAAAATTCTGTATATGAGGGCTATACACAGTGGGGTACGAATGATACAGAGAGAAACCGTCATGACACACACTTTATCACCATTTTCCCTAAAGGAATAGGAAAAACTACGCAAGATCTCATTCAGTTTACCGACATAGAGTCGTAATATTTGCGTCTCGAAAGCATGTCAGAACTGCTGTGTGCAATCGCTATATCGTGTTGTTCTTTACGAAACAGGACTACATTACATACTTGATCTGCACCATGATCGTCTCTCAGAACGCCAGTCCGTTAATGGTGTTAAAGAAAATACTGCTGTTTGTGTGGGAAGTAAAGCAAATCTAAAAACACATTAAGCCTCTGTGGAAAAAGTTCCAAGTTATGGGACAATAATGCAGAGAGGAAATATGCTATAAGCGAAACACCAGTAACCTCGACGCCCACCAATGGTCACGATCCTCAGCTAGTTCGAAACGTGTCCCATCTTCAAAACCTACTTAATAATTTCTTAATGTTATTCTTCTATCTCATTGGTTTTCCAAGTGACCTTGGTCCGGGAAGTTTTCTTAGGAGCATTCTGTAAGAATTCTTTGTCCCTTCATCTAAGCCCACCGCAGACTCCCATGGACAGTGAGTGATTTGTAACCTAAATCTACTTAAAATTCTTTTTTGTGTGATCTCGGAAAATATCTCTTATTCCATCCTCTTAGTTTCAGCGTTTTCGGAAAAACTGGATGATAATCTTCGAAACAAATAATAAAAAGCACTTCAGATTATATTCTCTTCTTAATTTGATTCTGGCCGACCAGAGTGGCCTCAGAGTCTCAGGGGTGTACTGTCTTCTACCGGTCGAACTCCGGAACCGTGAGTCTAGAGCCCAAGCGAGACATGATATTTGTATGCGTTATTCTTTTTCTTTGTCCTCAGGCTAACCTTCTACAAGGAATTCTACCAGATATGCTGAAAAATGTTTCTGAACCCACAAAATTGAAGACCTCAGGCCACACTGTTATGTCTTGTCCCTGTGCTCCTTTAATTAAGCACTATACCATTCAGACATAAGGAGGAGTAGATGTACAATTTAACCATTGCTGTCCTCGGCACTAGATGGAGGTGAGTGGTCAGCTTCATGCCCCGGCCGCTTTATCGCCCGTGAAATCGCCCCCCCCCAACCCTTCGATAGCTGGCTGGGTGGGTCCCAGTGTTGGTATTGACGCCGTGGAAGAGAAAAATCTTGCCATTCCGGGAATGGAACAAGGGCCTTCCATCCCGTAGCTCGTCACTATATCGCCTGAGCTATTCCGACTCCAGCCACATAATATGATGAAACAATTTCGTGTTGAATTTCGTTTGCAACAAATTATTTTCACTGCGATACAAAGGTTTAAAAATGAGGAAGACGTAACAGCAGACAGCAACAGCTTAACATCATCGCCAAAATTAAAAGAATTATGAAATTAGTAACATCTGTATGGCTACAGATCAGAGTCAGCTCTTGGAATACGGAGTCAATGCCCTGTTAAATGCCGGAAACCTCATTCAGAATGGAACAAGCTCTAAGTCGCAGTGTTAATACAAACTTCGCGATGCATATCGATTTAAATGGCGCAGTGTTGCATTAGTAAACAAAGTAACGAGGAGACATGTTGATTCAACTCCTACTGAAGTTCTCACCTAGCAACAAAGGGCAGTTCGGATAACAAAGCGTTCTTTCCCTCATACAAAATCGCACAACCACTTTCAATTTACGATTCCTCGGGGGCGCTGGAACACAATAAGCAAACTTAACTTGATTCATTCTGGTCAGTCACACTAGTAAGTCTATAGTGTGACTGATATAAGCTGTGTTTTTAATTTTTCATCCTTTACGAGTTTTGGTCTAAACAACCATCTTCAGAAGGATATCATCAACACATATGGAAACTACTATTACCACGTCATAGATATAAATTTTATATTTTTAACTAATAATAAGATTTTATTGATTTGTTAAAACATCTAAAAATTATTACAATAAATCTGTTTAAATAGAACATTACTTTTTAAACAGACTAATTGTAATAAATTTTAGATGTTTTAACAAATTAATGTATATCTTCTTATTACTCGTAGTTACACATACGACATTTAAATCTATGGCAAGGTAATATTGCTTTCCATATGTTTTGATAATGTCCTTCTGAAGACCGTCGTTTTCACCGAAACATGTAAAGGATGAACAATTAAAAAGACAATTCTTATCAAACACACTGGACGATGGTTAAAAATCTTATATACAATTGTATATTGTATATAATAAGTAAACTCATGGCGTTTCCCTATATTTCAACGTATTTCTTGGATTTAAAATTCTCACAGCGGTGACTATGACTATGACGACCATCTGGGTTTTACTGCCATACGGCTACATAAAAGACTACCGATGTTTCGGAGGAAGTTATTGCTTCCTTTTTCAGTGTCAAAGATCTAGCCAAGCAAAATTCAGCGAGAAATAGCCTGAAAGCAGAGCAGTAACTTACATTACGACTCTGAAATTGGTGTCGATATGTTGCTCCGAAACGTCGACATATTTCTATTGAAGAGCATGGCGTTACAACCTGGAGGATCGTGCTGTTCTTATTTCTTTATTTATTGCTAAGTAGGCAGTCATATATATATCGGCATACGCTTCAATTTGATTTATGAATGCAAACATTGTGCTATACCCCCCACCCATATTTCGATTGATTTACTCTGTTGTGTTCTATTTCCATATTTTTCATTATTATTTTCTTTCCCTTTAAATCTCTTTCCCATTTCAGTTTCACGGTTCATTTTCTTCACATGCTTTCTTTCATCCCATTCACCATCCTGCTCTTCGGGTTTCTTTCTTTTATTCCTCCTCTTTCTCTTAATATTTCATCTTCATGTTTATTTTAATTATTTTTACTCTCCTTTTTGCTCTTTATTCTTCCTCTATTTTCTTCCTTTTTTATTCCGCTACGTCCATCCCTTAGGACATTCTTTTATTTCCCCGTTTTCAGGTTTACTTCCTTGTTATTCCATTCCTCTCCCGTACACACTGTACCCGGAATCCATATTCAATTCTGGGTTCCAGCGAACCCGAGCCTCGGAGCGCCGTTCGCCGAACAATATTTAACATTTAATCCAAAAGAACAAAGACCATGTGTAAGTGTTAGTTACATTAAAATGCCACCGATTTCTGGTTAACACAAAAGAAGCCTGGGGTGAGGTTGGTATACTTGTTTTGCAAACTTAGACACAAGAAAGCTTTACGGAAATTTCAAGAGGCAATTTCAGAAATGAGGTGAATGGGGGTGACTTTTGTTTTTGACAAATATTCCACGGCTACGCCATCATGTAGCTTGCGGCAAAAAGTGGTACTAAAACACAAAAGCCAGCGTATTAAAGGGGGTGTCTTGTCGAAAGGGTGAGGGGTACAGGAACATTTACAGCATTGTCGGCGTGCAAAATAGAACAGGGTGCTCTTTGCTCCTGGTACATCTTTTGATGATGAGGAATAAGGCCTTCGGCGATACCAGCTTACACATCCAACTTAAGTTTTATGCATTAGTGGATTATAGCTTTGATGCTAAGGATTCTGTTACATAAGATTTAATATGAAATGTCGTCCTTATTAGTGCCGGCATAGGTCCGACTGGCTCGCGACCACGGTCTCATTAAAAATAGAAATATTCAGAATTGTAGAGGACAAAGGCCACCGGAAACAATGTGGAGATTACTTGTGCGTAACAACACAAAGCGGACCGGCTGTGGTACAGTCTGTTGCTTAAGAAAGTCATCAGTTTAGCGTCATTTATGTGCAATGTTAATTGTGAATTCACAATTAACATTCGACCCGAAACACATCTCTCAAGGATACTGACAAGATGTGACGGGTTTCCCCTTCATTCAGTACACAGTGCATGTTATACACCTAACTATACATACTTACTTACTAATGGGGCTGAGCCCTCCTTGAGGAGCCGCCAATTCTGCAGCTACTCAAGAATTTCCCAGCATTTTATGACATCGGAAAGTATAGTACTGTGTTCACAAGAGCCTTCTAATGGCCCCTATTCTGGGCCAGATCGATCCAATCCATACCATCCCATTCTATCTCTCTAAGATCTATTTAAATAATGACAACCCACCTAAGCCTTGGTCTTTCTAGTGGGCTCTTTCCTTCTGGCTTCCCTACCACTGTCCTCTATGCATTCCTCGTCTCCCCCACTCGACTCCAAACTATATTAAGCATTTTTCCTTGATGTCACCTAAGAGAGAAGAAGCAACACGAGACTGGAGAAAATTACAAAGAGCTTCAGATTTTGCAATTCTCGCCCAAAACAGAAATTTCTCCATTTATTAAATATTTTTTTTATTTAATTCGCTTAGTGGGGGGCGGAGTCCAACTGGGTCCACTTGACACGACGGCCACTGATTGGTCTATTGTAGCCTTCCCAGGGTGATTATAATGACGGAGAATTTGGTGGGATGAAGATTGGCAGGGGAAACCTAAGTACTCAGAGAAAACCCACCCCAGCACCACTTTGTCCACCACAATCCCATTTGACCAGACCCAGGAACGAAACCGGACCTCCGCGGTGGGAAGCCAGCGACTAACCGCTTGAGCTATGGCCTAATTTAAATAAGCAGAAGGAGTTAAAACAAAAATGAAATATTATTTATGAGCTAGAACATATGTACTCAAGGAAAAATTAATTAATGCTTCACAATATACAGTATGTTTTAATATGTGGAGCTAGATTAAAGGGAATCAAATGTTTGCGTGAGCTGTTTTCGTGCTTTCTCTTTTCTAAAAAGAATTTTAATCTGTATATTCACGGCCTCTCCGAAATATCCGTACCCGCGAATGCTACTGCATTTCGCTGATAACACTTACATATATCAATATAACATTTCTGTCGCATATAGCAGCTACCAATATCATTTGCCAGACACAGTGGCCGCGAGGTCTAAGGCATAAAATGTTTTCGCCAGCTCAAACATTGGGGTCGTGAGTTCGAATCCTACTCAAATCATGCATGTCTGTTTGTATTAGGTATCGGCCTTGCGAAGTGCTGATCACCCTTCCAATGAGTCCTGCCGACTATATTAGATTAAGAAGCTGAAATGAAACGAAGCGTTTCACGGATAGCCTATGCTCCAAGTGGGATCAACATGAATAGAAAAATAATAAAAAGAAGAACAATTATCATTTGGGCAGATATATAGGAAATTTCATGGCCTCTGTTTAAATCATCTTCAATTCAAAGCCTACCACAGTTTTGCTGGACATATTTTATTGTCAGAAATATATTTAATATGCACAACACTTCGGCTGTTTTTTCTTTGACCGTCTTCAGAGTTCATATTTTATACTGAAAAAAGTAAGTCTGTATAATGACAATACAATGTAACGTACGGAAGTAGACCCGAGATGCAGAGCCGAGCTATACATGCACGCCTATGACAACGGTCAATATTCAACGTTAAGTTTGAACAACTACAGCAGAGCTTCTCAGAACAGCTTCATGGTATTTTATTTTCGCTAATTTACCTCTTCATAGTGCACGCTTGGGTCACGCAGTATGTTATTTCATTACTACCACTACTACCACTACTACTACAGTGTCCAGAACTGCAATCCTGGGTAGATTCTAAAGTGTTCTGTCGATGGTGGATGACACACAGAATTATTGGTGTTTTGGACTTTTCCATCGTCAGGAATTTTAGGTAATAGAGGACACGACGTTTCGGAAACTGGATCTGTTTCCGAAGAGCTAATCCCGTAATTGAGATTAGCTCTATGTAAGGGGCTCAACTGATTACGTGTCTTCCTTTCTCACCTAAAGACGGAAACAGATCCAGTTTCCGAAACGTTGTGTCCTCTCTTACCTAAAATTCCGGACGATGGAAAAAGTCCAAAACCCCAGTAATTTTGTGTGCAGTGCTGGGGCTTAAGGATTACAGTATGTGATGTAATCATTACACTAGACGTGAATAATTCCACGGCGAAATGTGAGTTAAGACAGTATTAAGCTGGCCTTTTTTTTTTCCTTGACCCTACAGTCCCAGTGGGCCTAGGCCTACCTCCATGAACTTCTCCGTTCACTTCGGGTTTTCTAGATTTTAAGACATACGGTAGGACTCCTTTGGAGGGTATCAGCTCGTCGCAAGGCCTCTACCTGTACACAAACACAGAAAAACGCACACAAACATCCATGCCCTGAGTGGGATTCGAACCCACGATCCCGGCTTCCGAGCGAGCGAAGACAGTCCACGCCCTCGACCGCTCGGCTACCGTGACCGGCAAGCTGGTCTTTAGGTTTCATATTTTCTTTAATGTGGTGACACTACAACAGTCCAATCTGAGCCGACCATTAACCTTCAACTGCTACGTGGTCGTAAACAATGAAAGAGAAATGTTCTGGTGGTATGGGAGTTACTGATACTAGTTTGTGACATTTCACTCACGTGTGTTTTAAGTGCTTTTTACTGAAACTTTACAGACGAGTAATAATAAATGTTTAATTTTCACCGATATATGCTCTCACAGAAACAACGTTCACATGCAGTCACTAATTTTAGCAGCAAAACAACAATACTGGAAATACACAGCTCGAAAAGCCCATAAGCAATACAGGAATATGTAAGTGCAAACTGTAACAACAATGCCAGACAGCTGCTAACAGCTGGCCCATAAACTGTCTATGACTGGACAGGTATAATAGTGACTTAATAATTTAATTGCAAAAGAACTGAACATGTTAACCGATATGAATTCAGTCATTATTTAATCCGACTAATGCCAGCGCCGACGGTAAGTCGCCTGTGCTTGCTTCTGTAACTGAAATCGAACTTGTTCGATTCGGAGGCCCTGAAGTGCCTCTAAGGGACAGTGGAAACAGTGCTAATTGACGAGCATGATTCGAGAATGATGAGTAATCTGTGTTTAACTGGAGATGATAATGGAGAATTACGATGCCAGCCATTTCATCACGCTATTGTAGTTATCTTCTGGTATATCTGAAGTAAACTGCGGAAATGCTCAGTTAAGACAATACATTTCCAAACTAACACTTAAATGGAACAACTTAATAACGCATTACTCATTTTGTTATCTCCGTGATGCCATGAAATTATCTTTATGTAAACGAGATCTGCATCTGATGATACTCGAAAAGTGCTGATTAGTTCTGGAGTCCAGCAACTCCCCTCCCCCCGTTATATTTTGGGTACTGGTGACCCTTTCGAGTGGGTGAAGTGGCTTTATGTTTTCGTACATTGAGTCAAGTGGCAACCTCACTTTCACTATGCCTAACACTACTGCTGTAAGATAATAATATTCAGGGGCACGCTGTAGCGTAGTTGGTTGAGGCACTCTGCTACAAGCTGGAAGGTAGCGGGTTCGATTCCCGATAAGGTCATTGGATTATGAAATTTACCCAATCCATCCAGCCGCACTATAGCTATGGAGTCGACTCAGCCTCTAACAGAAATGAGTATCAGGAATCTTCCTGCGAGGTAAAGAGCGCCCGGCGTGTAAGGCTGACAACCTCACTGCCATCTGTGAGCTGACTGTCTATAAAACATGGGGCAGCCTCAACGTCTCACATCCCTATGGGCCTCCAAGATCTGTTAGAGGGCTGACTAGCTTTACTGTTTAGTTTTGAAACTAATATATACCGTATTTACGCATGTATAGGCGGCGTGCGTGTATAGGCTGCAGCACAATTTTCAGACAGAAATTATAGAAAAAATAATTTTCTTGGAATATTATTTCAGGAGTATTACACCCTGTATTACTAATTATGAATATAATTTTTTTAAATGAAGTGTGATTTCGAATATTTCGAATATAAGCCGCACCCCAGTTTTCCTCTTGAATTTTTGGCAAAAAATGTGCGGCCTATACATGCGTAAATACGGTATGTATGTATATATATATATACATATACGATATTTCACGTCATTATTAACAGCGGGATAGGTCCATATATGGTATTCTGGGTTACGAGTCCATGTAGTCTGGTAGGTGGTTCCAACTGCCGGAGGAACACAGTGCCTTAACATTAAATTGATCCAAAAGAATGGTAACCACCTACCAGACTATTCGTTGTCATAAATCAGAAGACCACAATATAAAACTTATACGCCTATTCACAATTTAATGGGAAAAGTGTCCCATAGCTTTACCGTGAAAGTTGTAATCCAGTTAAAGCTATGATTGTCATATCGAGTGTGACCGTATATTATGGTGAAGTTGGAACTCTATTTTTGAGGGTTTATTTGGATTTCAGACATCGGAAGGCTGGAATATTTCTCTTCCATCTCTTTCAACGATGTAGCGATAAGTGGAAAATTTAATAGTGAACTTTACGCAGTCTGTTGAATTGACAGCCAGCCCTGGAAATGAAAGTTCGAAGAGTTATTTGTGATATGGATTTATTAATTAGCAGATACGGTTCTGTTCACATATCAAAGTGTATGAAGCATACGCTCTGCTTCCAGCAGTTCCACCCTGACGGACAGACACATGTGAAAACATACAGATTACTCTTTATCCTCACTTTTCACAACCTCCTTTATATTCAGCATACATTTCGCTAAAACTACAATAAACAACCGAGCATTTAGTTGGAAGAGTACCGCTTCAGATTTGTGTTAGAAAGGTACCTAGTGTATACTGGTATATTGGTGGGAAAGCCTGAAGGAGAGAGACCACTGGTAAGACAAAGACGTAGATGGCTGGACAATATTAAAAGGATCTTAGAGAGATAGGATGAGATGGTATGGATTGGATTTGTCTGATTTATAATAGGGACCGGTGGAGGGCTCTTGTGAATATGAGTAATGAACCTTCGGGTAACAAATATAAATCACTCCGTCCAATGTGACCTGTAAGTTTATTACTACATGAAAAACTTAACACCATTACATGTTTCGGTCTCTGCGGACCATCTTCAGAGGGCAAACATCACTACAAATAGGAAACCACCTTCACATAAGTTGTTTACACGTAAAGTACGTACACTTATATGCTACAATGCATAGTACACAAAATAGAACATTTCACAAACACAGCAGTTTCCTGGGAATGTAAAGTTTTTAAAAATTATTTAAAATTTCTTGATGCTAATTAAAAATTTTGCATTGTCAATATTTAAAATTCATAAACCATGCAGGCTCGTGTTCGTCCTCCCATCGTCCCTCTTGTATGGGGCAGATATTGTGCCACCTTTCTATCTTGATGTGGAGGTTCTGCAAATATATTATGGGTATTTTACTATTTCAATATTTATACTGTCTGTATATATATATATATATTTGCTTGAGGATATGTTACGTCCTACCTTTATATCTTCCAGGGTTTGCTCGTGGCTGCTGTGCTGTTCCATAAAGTGCTGGCAAGTTCTTGAATGTCTGCAGAATTGACAGCTTCTCAAGAAGGGCTCAGCTCCTTGAGTGAGTGAGGTCCCTGGGTTAAATCTCGGCCAGCCCATCCGTAATCCGGTCTAAAGCTCATCTCAATTTACCTTAATCTCTCTGGGCGAATTCTGATCATGAACATTGAAATAGGCACATCAACACTATTCAATCGTTCTCAATGTTCTTGATCATCTTCTCACTTTGCTCGAGAATGCATAGCTACTTCATATGAAACAGCGCTGTTAAATAATCTACAGATCAGATATATTAAACGGGTGGGCAAGAAACGGGCACAGCGTGAGCAAAACAGTAATTTCAAAACATATTTGTATTCGGTGTAAAATCTGTCTGAAATGTTGGACCTAAATAGTTATAAAATTTGTCACATAGGCGCACTGAATATGTAACTTAATATTGTCAGCTAATGTGTGTATTACTACAGACAGGGTATTGATTGGCGAATAGATTTATTGACCACCTATACACAACTTTCGGAACTACAAGTATATACAGCACTATCGCTGATTTCCACAATTTACAAATCACTAGCATACGCTAAATCTTCTTAGTCTTCATCAGTCGTATACTTGCAACGGATTTTAACATAGTAATTACAACAGTCACATCATAACTACAGCAGGCATAAAGTCTTCTCTTCACAGCCGGACTTTCAACTATCAACTGACTGGATCAGCGTCATAGTTACTTTACGGCTAGTGGTTTACCACTAATGAGTTCGTCTTGGTGGCAAGCCCCTTGAGACTCACGACCAGTAATTTTATTTTCCAGCCGAACACTTGAGGTTATAGTCATTATGTAACATCCTCTGTAGCGAGAGGATGTGTTTGTCCTTCACAATTGCTGCTGGTCCTGGCCAGAGCAGTCATTCTCAGGTCCGAGACCCCCTGGACTTATGGCCCAGTTATACCCGCAGGCACTGTGTTCCCTTTTCGTCGCCTCCTACGACTCGTAGGATTACAGTGGAGGTATTCGATTCCACCTCCACACGGGATCTTCCTGACTGGATCGCCCAAACTGTCTTCCTTATAACCACTCTGCATTCACCGAGTAGAATATACCGTTTCCAACAGTAACTCTGTTGTTGTACGTGTATATGCATGTTTACAGACCAGCGGCCTAGAAACGGGTTGCATAACACCGCTGTTTATTCGCCAATCGCATAGCAACGGCTGTACACATTATAATACTGTATAGTAACAAAATTACTTTCAAGTCTATTCTCGGACAAAGGTGGTGGAGGGTAGTCGCTGGCAAATGACCTAGAAACACCCCAACCATACCAATCATTACCTTGTTCACAAGGCCTCGTATTTGGGTCAAATTCTGAGGCAGCTCAATACCGTTAAAATTCTAAAGACCTATTTCTCAAAGTTTCGTTTCCGATTTTCTCCATCTATTTTCGTCTTAGCGTCCCATGTAGTTTCCTGACATGAGATTCTTCAATTAAACTGAAAATTTCCTATTCCCTCGTGTGTTCTAAACAAGCAGAGGCCTTCAATGAAATATGAAATTACTATCTAAGTGTAAGTAATGCATTTTATGAGTTAAATTTTATTAGGTCCCGGACATGTTTCGGTCATAACATTGCCATTCTCATGGGGAGGCAAAGCATCAAAGGAATCTCTGCAATATATATATGAAAAAGATTGAAGTTTTCTAAGTCACACAATCTACGGCATGTCGAACTCTTTCGTGTTCTGCAGCCTCATACTCGATTTTAAGGTGTCCCCATTGTGGTGTGCGGCATTGCTGTGTCCGCCATTACCATGAGAAGATGTGTTACACATTACATTTATATTCACAGTAAAGTTTCCTTTTATTTATTCCCCCCCCCACCAGAGGATGGACATTTTGTGACCAAAAAATATTACATTTCAGTATCCTGTTCCAGTGACTAATGGAAGTCTTGAAGGTGCAAATTCTTATCGTGTTCGCAGAATGTTGGTGCCTTACTTTGTCACTTTTATAAATATTATAGCTTCTTGACGTTTTCGTAGACTATTCATGTGCTACGTTGTCATATTTCTAAATGTTATAAATCCTTGTCGTGCTCGTGGAATGTTTATAGCCTCCATAAAAGTGATGACGTAGCACACCAGCACTGTGTAGGCAGGACACGAATTTGTACCTTCAATACTGCCCTTGCAAATCAGAACATTATGACAGAAACATGTTGGGGACACAGTAACTTCTGAACAACAGAAGGAAATAAATTAGATAAATTTAGATGGCAATTTCATATTTTGTTTTAAATTACAAAGAGTCTAATCTTAATCTTAAGTACAGAATATTTTAAAATATAGGCCTATAGAACTCCTCTTTATGCAGTTTATTATATTTTCATATCATTTTATACCTCATACACTCCGATACTTTCCTCAGGCCTATGTACTCCATAATCATCGTTCAAACTGCAAAAGTTCGCCCTTGGAAACTATTCTCTGCAAACCGCCGTACAAGCTGTTTAGTATTTTTACGTCGATATGTTTGCATTAACGTGTCTCTTTTAAACAGGTTCACAAACACAAACATACGTAATCTTATACACTGGCAGCTGTCAACGTGAAGTCCGGCGAGGCAATGACAGTGTGTCCCAAGGGACAAGAAACAACCCGTCCCTCCCTACGAACATTGAGGTTTAGTAGTCAAATCTCCAAATATATAACTCACATCACGTCTGTTAGTTAACATGACTGCTATTAATAAAAAAGAGAGTGCTCAAATTGTGACATAAATGAATGTGATCATAATCACCAAAAAATTCAAATTATAATTCCACCCCCAAAAATACCTTCAACTGAAGTATTGTTTGTTGGGCTACTTCAGTACACTGCTTGAACTGACGAGTTATAAAGAATGAAGTGGTTAGACACTTCTATATTGTGAATTGTAAAGGATATGGAAGGAAACTAGCACATATCAACGAATTTTAACGAAACTTTTCAATTTCAATTACCATAAAAACCTATTCATCATTTCTCGAGCTGATACAGAGGACAGACGGGTGAACACACACACACACATAGCGAATTAAGAGGAACACTTTTTGTTTAACTACGACCGAAACAAAAAGTATATTTAAATAATGAAATCTAAGTAATATTTTTTAATAGATTTTACTTCAGATCAAACGCAGGCTAATGCGTAGGAGTTATATTGTCATGAAAGTTCCCTGGTATTCTTCCTTGGCAAATGGACATTGTCATGACCTAGCTTCTAGCAGCAGGCAGTGTCCTGTCGCCATGACACTTACGTAGGAGCAGCAGCTATGGATCCAAACACTCGTTAGTACGTGCACACAATATTACAAGGAATTACGCCAGCAGTTTAATACAATATTCACTCTACTTTATCAGACGTGTTTTAGTTCCGCTGAGCCATCTGCGGTCTAGTTTCAATAATAACATACATGCATTGTGTACCCGGAGCTGATTTCATCTGGTGAAGTAACATTGTGAGAAGATACGCTTAAAACCACATATTTATTTCTCTATCCATGGCTCTAAAGCCCTTCTAGACATTGGTCGCTTTTTCAGTTTCATAATCTATACACAAGTTGTAGGTCTTCTTGGACGGGAGATCAGCCCGTCCCAAGGACGCTACCTACAAAAACACAGAATAAACGCAGACAGAAATCCATTCCTCGAGTGGGATTCGAACCCATGATCTCAGTGTTCGAGCGGGCGAAGACGGTTTATGTCTTAGACCGTGCGGCCACCGTGACCGGCCAAGATATTTGTTTATACAACAGGTTGCTGCTTGAAGCTTTAGCAGTGTCCTACCTTAACGCAGCAGAGTGCCGTCCTGAAAATATAACTGTGGTCCCGATCAGAGATTGACTTCCGTGGTGTTCCACTGCCGTATATACAGGTATACTGGTCAGTATGGACGTAATATTCCGAAAGCTGAAATTATTTTTATTCGATGCAATAGATAAGGAGCTTCTGGGATATTTTACTGTTTTCAGCACGTCGGTCTTTCGGTCGTTGCCTCATTCTCGAAATGTAAACCGATATTTACCAGGTGTCTCGGTGCAGTAGATTTATGTTAGAAGAGTGTACACATTTGTCTCTGCTCCCTAGTTCAGAAACAAGCTTATTTACGGATAGTGCATAAGAAATCAGTGAAAGCCGAGTTACAACATCGAGCGTTACATCCTGCGATATGTTTTCATACCATTTCCTTTTTTCATTCCTCTCGCTCCCACTGTGGAGCATAGAGCTGATTTCTCAGATTCATTGGTCATTTTTTACAGATGGTAGGACTCTTTGGGCGGGTGATCAGCCGTAGTAAGGCCTCTACCTAAACACAGGAAAAAACAAACACCGAATAAACGCATACACACATAAAATATACATGCCTTGTGTGGGACTGGAACACACGATCGCGGCTTCCGAGCGAGCGAAGCCAGTTCATGCCTCAGGCCGCTCGGATATCTTGACCGGCTTTGCATACCATATACATCAATAAAATATGTCTTTATTTAATACATTGAATGTAATTTCTCCATAAGCAATTAGTTAACAATGTACGAGTATAACATCTTATGCAATAATGCAGTTAATCTCTATACATGATTCAGTCATAGCTAAAATTGAGGAGCGATTTTTTCGTATTTATAATAATATCACTTTTATATTTGTAATTATTTTCTTACTATCACTATTAAAATTTTCACTTGTAACAATGTTATTTTTCTGGTCAGAACTTCTTTGTCTATAAGGTATTAACTTAAAAATGCTCGTCCTTTTTAACATGTAACAAACCGAAAGAACTAACGCCATTTTCTTCAGATTTTAAGATAATATTAAATTAATTTCGGCATTTGGATTGGGACGTGATTGCAACAAGTGTGAGGCTGAGCAAAATAGAAAAACCCCATCTGCGGTTCGTCTCCTTGAGCGCATGATGCACTGGCAGGATCAGTACACATTTATTTCCTCTCATTATGAGAGTAACGAAATTGTGGGTATTATTTCAACACTGGACTGGAAATGTCATCTCGGCGTGTGAAACCAACAAATTATCTGGAAGTATCAACGACTGACTATCGGAACGCACAGGAATACGATAAAAATAGCCTATGGAGAGAGCCTCGAACATTGGAAATGCTAAGAAACAGTGATTTTATTGACAGATGCGCTCCGATAAACATACCGACAAATCAGTGGCACATAATGGGAAAGAAGTCAAAAGTTGTGATAAGAACATCTGCCGGTACATTATGTGTTTCCATATTGAGGGCGGGGGGATGGGCTACCGTATTTTCAGAGAAAGGAGAAAGCGCAGCTGAAAAGATGCAGATCCTTGTTTTGTGACGTAATAAATATGGATACTGAGGCACATAGCTTTGATTTCGTGTCAGATACCTCGAATTCCCAGAACGCCTCACAACAAGAACAATGAAAACTTCCTCATTTTCCTGCTACCATCTGAAGCGAATGGAATGCCGCACTGAAACCGCTGGTTTTTGCTAATCGTTGTTCTTCCTGTGCACAAATAAGAAGGAGACTGCCCATTCCACCCGGCATTATTCATATGTTAATATTCCTTTTGTGACATCTGAACATCACATTGTGCAAAATGTATGCTACGGCCTGATTTCTGTTTGTAGTCCTCGTCACTGTTTTACTCCTAAAGGAAAATACAGGGTTATCCTAAAAGAAATAGACAGCTTCAATGACTCGTGTTCGTGAAACGTATACGAGCAGCCCAAAAAAGTCGACAAGTGCAAGTTTAGAACTTCAAGTTCCACAAAAGGCTGTGTAGAATATCTTGCGTAAAAGTTCCGAATGTTTCCTCTTTTTTCCCCCTTGGCACTACAGCCCCAGTGGGCCTAGGCCTACCTCCATGAACTTCTCCGTTTACTACGGTTTTTCTAGATCTTACACATACGGTAGAACTCCTTGGGCGGGTGATCAGCTCGTCGCAAGGCCTCTACCTGTACACAAAACACAGAAAAATGCACACAAACATCCACGCCCTCAGTGAGATTCGAACCCACGATCCCGGCTTCCGAGCGAGCGAAGGTAGTACGAATGTTCCCTTACCGGTTGCAATTATTGCGAACCTCACTGAAAACGACAAAACCCTCCGTCACTCATTCTGTATGGACATGCAGCAACGGAATGAAGGAAGTAATGATTTCTTTAACCGGCAGTTTTCGGTGTCGAATCAACGTTCCACGTTAGCGGTACGGTGAGCAAACACAACGTTCGTATATGGGGAACTGAAAAGCCGAGAGCTGTAGTAGAGCGTGTGAGAGATTCACCTAAAGTGAATGTTTTTTGTGCTGTATCCCGTAGAAAGGTGTACCCATGTAAATATCAGAGCGTACTTTTCAAACCACGTAAGTATCTCGGCAATGCTATTAAAACTCTTCTTTCTGTAAAACTTTGAAAGTGTCAATTTCTTTTAGGTTAACCCGATATATTGGAACGTTGCGAGACTCTGTTATGTAAAGAACGCTTTGTTAAGGGGCATCTGATATGATCTAAGCACTTGACTTGCTCACAGCCGTGCTTGGCTAAGTCTCACGCCCCTTTAATTCTTGTATCAATATACCTGGTTTATTGGTGGGGAAAACAGAAGGAAACATACCACTGGGAAGACCAAGGTGTATGTGTGTGGACAATATTAAAATGGATCTTAGAGAGATAGAATGGGATGGTATGGATTGGATTGGTCTGGCTCAGGATAGGGACCAGTGGAGGGCTCTTGTGATCACGGTATTGAACTTTCGGGTCCCATAAAATGCTGGGAAATTCTTGAGTAGCTGCAGAATTGGCGGCTCCTCAAGAAGGGCTCACCTCCATGAGTAAGTAAGTAATTAGTATACCTGAATATTATACAGATAATTAGATATTATAAGCTGACACCAAGCCCCATCTAAAATAAGATGAAGAAGATGCATTTGGTTCAGGGACGAAGACAGCCTCAATTCCGTCCCAGTAGTAGGAAAATTCGGCCTTACTCGATTACAAACAGACCAAATGTCTCAAAACTTAGTCGCAGTTAAGGGAAAGAAATTTCCGATTACTATGATGAAAACCATGGCTAATGTCTTAATACTTAGAACAGTTTTATTTACAACCCTGAAACATTTATATTATTGCCAATTATGGTCAGGTTTTGAAGGAAATTTGCGAAGAGATTAATTTTCATCTTACCTTTAGCCGAAAGAGGAAGTATGTAAAATGTTGTTTCTTTCACCTGAGCCGTGGACCCAACCTCACTACAATAGCAAAAGCGTATCTTCATATAGTTCATATTGTGACCCGTATAACACATTCCAACATCACAATCGCATGCGACAACAGGACATCCATTGCTAGGTAACGTGCCAGTAAAGATCCATTCTCGATAGTAGAAGATGGTGTTTTCCGTGGGGTCCGTGCCTGGGACCTATAAGAGGATACAGAAAACTGGACGGAGCAGAATCAGAGTAGGCGGAGTACAAACCAGTAGTCGGAGGGGAATTGGGTGGAGTTCTGGAGATAGCAGTCGAAGTTGATTATGAAGGAATGACAAACAAGGAACCAGACAGTGCCAAGTAGATTTTCTGTGTGCATGGAAGTGTCGGTGAGACTGTGATAAATCCGTTGCCAGAATACGACTAGTGAAGACTGAGAATCCTGGTGCGAGTGCAACGGTGAACTGGAAAGTGAGTAGAATAGTGATAGTGTTCTATATGAATGCATAAGCCGCAATAAATCAAACCATCCAGACCATAAACCCGTCTATAAATTACCCCAATACGAGACAATATTTTATGTCCAGCCAGTTATGATTATTAAATAATATTTGTTTTTTTTTCTTTCGAAGTACGGAATTCCCAACCTTAGCTCATATTTTTAAAGCAGTTATTTTAGGCATGACATTAAGTGTACAGATATTTCAGTGGAATGTTTCTACGCCAGGCTTTCCCTTTAAATCAATTTGCAAGTCATGATATCCTCCCTAATCTCACTCTTCTAGAAACATAGCGTCCTTAAATTTCATGAATCAATTACTCGACTTTTAGACCACTTTCCATTATGGAAATTAGTTGTTAGAATATTAACTCTGTTTCCCCTTCGTGTACATATTAATTCTTTCGGTAAATATCTGAGGAACGAGAAAAAATGTGGGATACTTCTTCGCTTAAACAAACCGTTTCAATTATCAGTCAAGCTTGGCAATTTAACTTTTACGAAACGTATGTATTACAGAAGCGTCACAACAAGTTGTGCACAGAATATAATCTAGTTAATATTACCTCTTTATATTTATCTTCCTACTCAATCTATTGAAGATTTTATTTGACGTACTGATACTCAGCAGTTGAGACATATTTTACAAAACTTCCGATCAAGACTTCTTGTACGGGGAAAATAAAGCTTAAACAAGAAACTGACGAGGATTCTAAAGGGATTTGCTTTATGTTTTTAATAATATTGTCACGTGTATGAGTGACTATAGACGGGGGTTTTGATCAGGGCTCGACACCAAGACTTACTGTCTGACTTAATGAGCGTCAGTAGCAATGTGACTTTCACTTTAACTTTGATTCGAAAATCACCCCGTCTGGAGGCTGGATCGATTACCTCCACCGTAGCCCTGTGAGTCGTAGGAGGCGACAAAAATTTAAGTCTCGCATCTGAGACAAAATATGGTCACGAGCCCCACGGGACTCGGACCCGAGAATTACTGAGCTGGCGAGGGCCAGCAGCATTTGTAAACGACAGACTCTTCCTCTCTTCAGAGAGAGTGCCCCACTTCAACAAACTCGCAACCGTCAAACAGTAATAAAAATGTGGTCGTAAGCTCCAGATGGGTGTTTTATTCCAAGACAGACTGGGCGACTGACCGTCGGTCGTAACTTAAGCCTCAGACTCAGATTCGAAAGTTAGTTCGCAAGGGAGCCGTCATTTTGGATTGATTCATTCGTAAGAGAGCTAAGAGTTCAGCTGTGAAGTGTTAACCAGGCAAGATTCGTTGGCAAATGCTTCAACTAACTTTTGATGATTAGCATCATGTTGTACGGCTCGGTCTCTGGGATCACGTGTTTCAGCCCAGTTCCATATGTAAACCATTCTGTGCTGTTTCCTCTGAGGGTACAGGCGTTGCCACTGGCCGGCCAACAATTAATGCACTGTTACAAAATTAGCTCTGAATAGGAGCAGGAAGAAAGCATAATTATGAGAGCTGAAGTAGAAGAAGAAAATTACGTTAATTATATGAACATTGAATATTTAAACAAAAGAATGAGATCAGAAATTTTATTACATCAGTCACTGGGCCAAGTTAAGTGGGTCTCCTTCCACCAGCGACCAGCGCGCCCTCAGGTTGCGGATGGAAGACAGAGCCTTCAGAAGTGGGCGATTGCTATATTGAATAAAAAATCGCAGAGATTCTTAAATTGTCCTTGGCCTATATTGGAGTTCTGGGAAGACAGCTAACAGCTCCTCTCCACCAGAGATCAAAATGTTACACGGTCTCGAACGGTTCAGAATTACAACCAGTGGCTTGCTCTTTGTGACGCTGTGAGAAACCTTCGTATTTCATAAAAGTGGGAAATTTCTCAAGAATCTGACCGGCTAGTAGCTCCTCAAGTCGACTCTGATTCATGAATCAAAATGATCTTTGTTTGTTTGTTAATGACGGCAGGTAAGTATTTCGTATTCTTCATTGGCCCTGTATTAAATTCTTACACATAGAAATATATTACTGTTAAAACTTGAAAACATTGCAAATAATATAGCATATAGCCATGGTTTCTATTGAAGAATTTGGAATAAAATTGTAGATCTAAATACTATATATATTTCATGACGGGTACCCATTTCATGTATGTGCACCTCTCTAGAAGTGTAATACAGGTATCGAAGCAGTTCGGTAAGTATTAGAACACAGTTCGTCGGGACTGATTAGTCGATGGCTGCAAAGTGTAATCGAAATGTGTTCTATCTGAAATTAAAGAAGAAAAATAAAGCTTTATTGTATGTATTCTTGTCAGTCACGGAGCCATAAACATGATGATTTCACTCTTAACTACACCAGCAATGACTTTGCGTTATTCTGTATATAAAAACAATGAGATTGAAAGGGTTAATAAAGCCAGTCAAAATTAGAGAGCATGTCTGCAAACAGCTACAGTAACGATGCTTATAAGAAAGCATTTCCACTATTTCCTTCCATGACAAACTTGAACTTAAATGAAAACAGACGCTAATTTTCGTTTGTACCTTTTGTCTCTTCAGAGCTATATATTAGCTTCCTGTTCCTTTATGTCGTTCTTGCTTTCCATATTTAAAAATTAAAACAAAGCATTTTCAGCAGTTACACGTCAAGTTTCAGACCGGCGCTTTCAAAGGACAACACTTCTTCAGAAAAAAAAATAAACCTGTATAAAATTAGCATATTTTCTGCTGAGCGTGTTAACCCTGACTGTCACAACTCCATTTTACAATCTGCTGGGCAACAGCAATGTTTATTATATGACGCAGTTTTATTTCTGGAAATATTCAAACGACTGAATTATTTTTTGATAGTATTAGGCCCAGAAGAAATATTAACAAAGAAGGAGAAAATACGATCGACTCACCTTAGTGCTTAGAGTTTCTACCCTATTATCCAGGTCGGTTTGTGGAGATAGAACAACGTACGTATAGCCGGCGGACATGTGACCACTTGCGAAGTAAACGGTAGGAACAAACGTGATTAATACTACTCCCAGATTTCTTAACAAACACAAAAACGATTATACTCCTCACCTGTTCAAGACTTTCATCACGTTAAGCAATAAGTAATGGAAGACGTAACTCCATGTTGTTTGGTGGAATTTTCCCGATATTTCGAGGAACGTATTGTTTCCATCTTCAGGATCAAGAAATAAATATGCAAGAGTGTTTCTTGTTGTTTACTTCTTGCTCGCTTTGTTTATTCGTAGAACATTAAGACCGAGACAATTCGTTGTAAATTGAAACCACAATACAGGGCTTCACATAACAGGAGACAGTACTGTAAGCAGTCCCTACTGTTAGATCCTCAAGTCTCATATATGTGCTTCGTTTCTAAAATCATTTATTTTGCAAACTTTTTACTCTTATCCATACTTAATTTTTCTTGGTACTAATTTACAGAAATTACAATCTATAATTGCGCGCACAAAACCAATATTGATCCAATCCATTTAAAATGTGGAAATTAGTTTCGTTGTAGACCGACTTCATTAGGCTTGCACGAAAAGGATTTTTCAATAAATTAAATGATCATATTGATATTTATAATTTAAGTGATGCATCAAGTTTGTATCCCATGAACTATTATGACAAACTTAGATTTTAACGTCGTGCGAAATTGGTGTCAACATCTGACAAACAAGAAAGAAAATCTATTATTTTGACGACTGTTAATATAGACCGCCCAATTTCAAATTATTCGAAATATATTCTGTCGTTCCGAAGGTGAAACATGAGGACAGAGAGCGCAGTAACAAAAGCTGTTTCTTCCATTATATCAGATGTAGTGCATATACCGGTTTCGTTTCGGTAATTACATTTTATTTTACGAAAACCATATGCACTGCGCGAAAATGAGATTGGTATTTAGAAGGGAAACATGTCCTTCAAGCCTCCGTGGCTCCCAGAAAAGACGCAACATGCTCAGCTTCTGTTTACGACTAACTCTATACCGACTGGTTAGAATTTCAACTCTGGATTGTTTGATGAAATTGGCATGAAACAGCTTGCGTAGCGAGCAAACCTATGGAGACTACAGGTTAATTTCCCACTAGAAAACGAAAATGAACCGCCCAGTTGAGAACAAGTTTCAGACATTAATACACGTATCCGTTAAGGACTTCAATACTGCCTTCACACAACATTCGTACAATAAAGTCAACGGAATAAGGTCTTCTTCCTTAAGAGCTGATTATTCTCCAACTCGTTATAAAATTTATTGCTTTTATGGGACTCGAATCTTCATTGCCGTGTTCATAAAACCCCGTCTTTTTGTCCTACTGTGAAGCAGGTCACTGCACACCTCACTGTATTTCTCTAAGATTCATTTCAATATTACTCTCCAGCCTACTGTAGTCATCCCGAATTGTCTCTTCCTTCCCGGTTTCGCTTACCAATTCTGATCAAATATTGCGCGTGCTACGTGTACCATCCAACACATTATCCTTGACCTGACGACCGTAATAATATTGGGCGAATAGCATGAAATGTGTAGATCCTTATTAAGTAGTTCCCTCCTTTTTTTAGTTTTCCTAAAATACCAAAAAATCATTATCCTGTTTTCTTTTCCTTTGTAGTTGGAGACCACTTCTCATGCCTATGCAAAATGTACGACGACAGTATTGAGTCATATGCTTTAATCTTTAGGTTTCGGGTACAAGTCGAAACAGGTGTTCACAAGAAGAATGCTAGGGCCTGCAATCACGATAAAAATTATAATTTATGCTCAAATTTATTTTACTAAACCTTCTATTACCAACTCTCGTTAAGACTGCACTATTAAATAGGTCCTCACAAGCAAACTCTGTAGGTCTACATTTTGAATAAGACTGTTAATATACGTTTTATGATTTCTTACTAAAATACGTACAAAGTATTAGTCCGAATATTACGACAACCCGTTTTGTGGATATTGCTTCTTAGAAAAGAAGGGTCGGCTTACATTGGGTACTATTAGCTAATTTTAATGATATTAGTAAATATAACTACAATTATATTTAAAATATTAAACTTCGAAATTATTACTTTTTTTAATAGTACAAGATATTTACTTTCTTTTGTTTACTATCCTCCGAAATAAATGACATGTGCAATTTCACCCACCCCACACACAAATTATTATCTCACTGGAAAAATATGGGGCTGCTTCATATTCTGGCTTATATGGCAAACTGGAAACTCTCGTTACAGTTCAACTCACGACACTACTTCTTTACAGACCTATAAAAGTACATACGCCTAGATCTTAACATACGCCAGCAAGTTCTTACTAAAATTTATATCTAAATATCTCGATAAAATGAGGCTATCTGTATTAAGTATAAGAGTGTCCTGAATTTTATGGTGTTATTTGTAATATGAATAGCACAAAAAGTCCAAAATTTTGCTAAATTTATTGGTGCTGCTTTTTATTATGACTAAACTGAAACTGCGCAGCGCCACTTGTCACATAAAGTGTGTGTACCTCTATCTAACCGCCTACTGTGATCCCCTCCCACTCCTGTGGGACGCGCGCCACTCCCAGACCAATTATCAGACTTTAGAGTGTGCCACGTGCCCCCGAAGGAACGTGGGCTGGGCGATGAGAAGACGTAGTAGCGAGTTCCACATCTCTCGAACCTTTTTTGGGGGCGACGAAACAAAGATATTCACTTGCTGAAACGGCAACAGTTGATGTCGCATAGGCGTAAGTAATGTCACTGGAATAAAGGTGGTAGTTGTTTCCGTATGCAACCGCAGTATATCTGGAACTAATATAAAGTAAGAGCATAATAAAGCAAATCATACTGTGGCGCACCGCCTAAAAGCCACAACATCTGAGTCACAGCGGGCGTCCACTGTTGGGAAACGGTTCTGTATCGTTGTCGGGGTGACAATGAAACGTTTCCGAGACAGCGCATACATAACACACGTTACTACGCAAGTGAGAAACCAGAACTAGTGAAGTTGCCGCGGAAACGGGAGAGATCAGAGCAGAGATCAGGAGCGAAGTCAAAGAGTTCAGAAGGAAGTACAAGAGGACACAGAAACTGTGTGACTTGTTATAATTGAGTGTAAATGTGTAGCAACGTCCAATAAACGCAACGATCAAATCTAAGAATCCATAATTATTTGTCACGGAACCTCGGATACGTGACAAAATTACGAGGAGCTTCACGTTGTTTTCCATTTAGAAGAGTAAAGCGCAGATGAGAGAACAACTTCAGAAGGGACCCGCGGGAGGGGCTAGACTCTAACCAAGTGGTACAGAATAGTTCCCACTGCCAAACAAGTTACTGAGCCTTCAGGTTTCGTACGAGAGTGGTGGACATCTCGACTATCTGAGTCACTGTTAGCTTCCAGCCGAGCCCTTCTTGAGAAGCCGCCATTAGCGAAACAATTAAACAATTTCTAGCATTTTACGGAACCTAAAAATTCATTACCGTGTTCAAAAGAGCCCTCCACTGGTCCTTATCAGAGTCATTCTACTATAAGCAATAATTCAGTTATTAATAAACGCATTTTATATTTTTCTTTGCATGTTTTTAGCGCTGTAATCCACGCTTGCTCAGTGCTGACGCTTTAGATCAGTATTCTAGAGGCGCTCTGTTTGAATGCAGGACTGAACACCGTGTGTCCTGACTGAAATATTTCGCAGTATTCCCCAGGCTCTCCAGACCAATGCCGACTTGGCAACGAGCTCTCCTTACCAAATAATCTGCAATTCATTAATCATCCTAGCATTGACTCAACATAATGTAGATATTGTCAGCACCGTAAAATAAACCATACACAAGAATGAAATTCTGTAAATATATGTGGGTCAGATTAAATGTCCGACGTTAGGGGGAGCTGAATCAGAGACATGGAGTTCTGGTTCAATGAATTTTCATTATGGAAGTCCCTGCGCCGCTTTGTTGGAAAGTTAATTGATATCGAAGGCACGAGTGATAAATGCTGGGGCATATTTTTAACCACAAGCGACAAAATAGAGCGAAATGTGAGGCAATGATGAAAATTCATTAGGTACTTTCATTGGGTGCACGTAGCTTAGAGCCACCATTTTCACGTTACAACACAGATATCTAATTCTATTCTAACGGTGACAATACGTTGCATATGTGGTGTTAAATTATGTTACTCATTTCCCTCAAACTAAGACTACCTTAAAAAGGAGGCAAATATATTCATAAACATCAACATATATCTAAATTTCGTGTATCGCATCATTCGAAGTTACATATTGTTACATGACGGCTGAAAGCCAGGATCGTGGAACGAATGGATGAGGCCGTTGCTCGACAAGGCTGGGAAAACACGTTTACGCAACAACGAATCAACATACAGTAAGAGTGGAACTGTTGGAACAGTTTTCTATGCGGTCCGTGCCGAAGTTTCATAAGGAACTCACCAGCAGACTCAGGGAGGATGTTGAAAAGGACTATACGATGTAACCTCAACGTTTTATACTCTGACTAGAGTTAGTCACAGACAATGAGTGGCCAGTCGAGGACAAGATGTGAGATGGTAGCCAGCCAGCAACGACGTAACACGGAAGCAGGGGACACTCTTGGAATCCTTTGCCATGCAAAACTAGTGATGAAAACTAAGAGGACTTAGTCTGTGATGTAGTGAGAAGCAGAGTTCGTGAACTAGCGATAGTGCTGTAATTACTTGTAGTTACGGTTTATAAATGTACAGCATATCCAATTATCAATCCAAACCCCGTGTATAGTCACTAACCCTTGACAATATTATTTTCAGTTAATATCGCCTTGTCAAATAATCTACGATCCACCAAAGTTAATGTTGTTCGTAGTAAGAAAACTAAAGTTCCTTCTGGCTACACATGCAATTCTCTAGCTTAGCGAAGCTTCTGACAGTCCACGTGCAGCTGACACGTTCAGGCCGTCTTGCACGAGTACATCTTACATCACTTCATCCCATAAAACTCAAATCCTAACACACAAATGAATACACGGCCGTTATGAATGATTTTAATTGCAAAAACTTTTCAGATTACTTTATCTTATAAAAGTTTCGACTACTTCGAAATGCTAATACATTTCATGAATACCATTAGGGTCATGTTTCAGTTACAGAAAGAAATGACGAACCCACACGGAAATTGTGGACTCCTGTTAAAAAAATCAATTGACATGAAAATTAAAAGGAAATAAGCTGCAAAATTAATAGTATTTACACACAAAGTTTTGTCCCTTTAATGTACGAGAAGGGAAGCCTGAGATTTTGTCAGAGCGCGGAATATGCCCTTAGGCCCCTGACAATGTTGGCACTTTGAAGATAAGATCAGAGTTTTTAACCTCGGTCGGGGCTTTACCGCATTGCTGGCTCACTTTAATGCTCCATGTCAAAGCAATAGCCAAAATGAAAACGCGATATCAAGAAGTCTAAGCTCATGGGATATGGGTGGGTGAATGAAAAGGAAAAATGGGGTTCAGTTGTTATAAATGATTCTGCTTTTAAGCTGTCAAATCATAAAGTAACATGCTCATCCGTTTCCGGTACAAAATAGATGAAGGGGTTACACCCTCTACCCCTCTAAGAGGGTGGATTTTTTATATAATGTTCCTTTAATCTTATTGCAACCAAAAGGGAATTACGCCACGCGAGATTTATTGTGGTCCCACTTGATATGTCTTTCTCAGAAACATATTACGTTGTGATGAATTCTTGTCGGGAATCTCTGATGACCTCGAACGGACACAAATCGTTATTCTTATTATAACTTGTCCTCTACTGCTCTGCACGTGGCTTCCACAACTGGCACAAATGACAGTATTGCCTCGTCCTTTTCTCACAAAGCTCAGCACGAATATTCCCTCAGAAAATATGCACCCGACAAATATTATATAAAAGTTACCAAATAGTTGCCCAGTTCACAATAACAAATACTTTCTTTTTACAGATAGTGGGCAGTAATGGGCTGCTTCATAGACGCAACTGAGATGTATGTGTTTCATCCTCTTATCTGAAGATGAAAGCTATACACGCACATGCTTCCAGTTACCAGGAAGGCCCGACAGATATGGCAACTCACGTTTCACTTTAATCAGTTGAACTGATTCAAACCTGTCCAATATATACTATCAGTTTTGTTATAGTAACTGAAATTTGATATTCACCTCTAAGTAAAAGGTAAAATTTGCTGCAAATATTTGAACTCACTCACTCATCGACCTGAGCCATTCTTGAGAAGTTGGCAATTGTGCAAATACTCAAGAATTTCTCAGCATTTTTTGTACCCCAAGGTTTATTACGGTGTTCACAAGTGTCCTCCACTGGTCCCTATTATGAGCAAGATCAGTCCAATCTATACCATCCCATCCTATTTCTCCAAAATCCATTTTTATATTGTCCATCCACTTATGTCTTGGTCTTCCTAGTGGTCTATTTCCTTCTGGTTTTCCCACCAATATCATATGTGGATTCCTCTTCTCCCCAATTCGTGCCACAAGATCCGCCCATCTCATCCTCCTTGACTTGATTATTTTAATTAAATTTGGCGAAACGTAGAAGTTATGAAGCTCCTCATTATGCAGTTTACGCCAACTTCCTATCACGTCATCCCTCTTCAGTCCAAATAGTCTCCTCAACTCCCTGTTCTCAGACACCCTCAGTCTATGTTCCTCCCTTAATGTCATAGATCAAGTTTCACACCCATACAGAACCACAGGCAAAATTATATTTTGGTATATTCTATATTCTATATAGAGTACAATAGGTGGTAGGAGACGTGCTGGGAAATCAAGAACTAGATGGATTGATGCGGTGGAAGAAGATGCAAAGAAGTTAATGGGCTTAAGGAACTGGAAGAGAGCAGCGCAGGATAGAGAGGAATGGAGGGGCTTGATAAGGGAGGCCAAGGCCCGACATCGGGCTGTTGTGCCACAGAAGAAGAAGAAGAAGAAGAGTATTCCACTTTTATGTTCTTAGACAGCAGACGAGAAGACGAAAGGTTCTAGACTGAATGGTAGCAAGCATTACCCGAGTTCAGTCTCCTCTTACATGGAAATATATGAACTTAAATAAATTCGATTTAAATGTAACTAAATAAAAATAAATTACTTAGTGTCTATTCACATTCAAACTTCTACTTGAATATATATAAACAATAAAACTACATTCTCAAAGTTTTGGCGATAGGGCACATCATTCAGGATTACTGTGCTTTTGGCCCTTGTTTACCGTGCGGTATTATAGAGAACACGACGTTTCGGAAACTATAGCAGTCCAGTGACTGGGATTACCTTCCTCCAATGCCCAACAGAGTCGGTGTCTTCCATCACCTTGTCTGAGGAAGGAAACAGATCCAATTTTCAAAACACTGTCCACTTTTGAATATCGGACGATAAGCAGTAATCTCGAGTATAACAAATAAAATTAACCCTTAAAACCCCAGTGTTTATTATACCTATGTACCACTTATTTTAACATACTGTAAGTCTGAATTCTGCCCACAGAGTGTATTTGTATGTCTCGTATGACACTCAGTATTAACAGCGACTTTTCCAGAACAGAGTTAATCGTTTGGTCTTTATAGCGAAGAAGTAACATGTTTCATGTGAGATATGTACCGAATTCTTATATGTTACGTAGAAGAATTCCAGTCAGCAAAGGGTTAAAATGTGACACTAAATGACCAAGGGATAAATTCATATTTCGTATGTACGTGGGACAGATATGGAATGAAGGAACGAATTGCTAAATACACATTTTATATAAAAATAACTTTGGTGAAATGAATTTTAGCCGCCAGGGCAGGATGCATTCGTTTCGGTTGAGCTTAAGTACAGCAACAGCACACACACATGAAGGCCGTGCGTGCATTTGCTAGGCAGCGCTTTGTGTCAACAGGGGTGAGTTAAAACACTTGACAGTCGCGAACTGTCAGCGGATACAAAAAGAGAAAGTTACACAGAGCAAGTGCGAACCCTTGTAGCACATTTCATGAATCTTTAATGAGATTTCAAGACAAAAAGAAAGTTTTCCATGAGACTTGGAACTAAAGAGACAAGCAGATATTCACAGTCTTCATTTTTTTTTCGTTCCATGACATCATGGGTTTGTATCAATTCAAGCGGATTATATTGCTTTTGTAACATTATGGAGCCTGGGCCGCAGTTGTGGGACAATACTGTTTCAATTATGGGTGACGTCATCAAACGAGAGTCCTCTTTGATATTATGATGTAGATTTCCACGGAACTACCTTCCTTCCATTACGTCGGTTTTGAGATGAACATATAGTGCTTCACTATTTATATGTCCACAGAAAAAGAGGGGTGTGTATTTTCAAAAAGTCACATACATTCAGCGTAATATGCGAAAAGATGACATGAAGGAATTCGTTTCACCCACACAATTAATTAACGGAAATTTTGAAATTTCAGTGGTATACAATATTGTTTCTGAAAGAGATAATTCGTTGTTGGCATTTAAAGACGTAAGATATACTCACGAATCCTGGGTACAAAACACAAAACATTTTTCGTAATTCGGTGAGACATAATGAAGTCTAGGATTAAATAAACGTATTGTCACGCGTTTGAATGACTACGACTCGTGTTTGGATTGGTGAATCGGTTCACTGAATCCTCATTAGTTGTTATTAAAATATCTGTAGTACTTTCACGTTTATTGTAATTATAACACACAAAGTTTTCAGTTCACATGTTAAATCTTCATAGGTCTTCCACGAATTTTCCGTGGCTGTTATTGTCGCTATAGAGCCTCTGAACGGACCAAGCACAGGAAACACAATTCTATTGTTGTATAGGTAAGACCACACAGATAACAAGTCACCTGATTCCTAGCCAGCGTCTTCATTGGCTCGCTGTTGACTAGCAACGTGCAGTAACTTTCGTCCACTGAGGTACATCTCCCATTGTTGCACGTTGACCGTGTTTACCGAGCAGATGCCTAGAAACGCTTTGAGCAAACCCGTTACAGTATATAATTAGAGCTTCGGAGGAACAGGAATCCTTTTGACGCTTGTGTCAGCCCCTATCCATCAGTCACAAACATCAATATCACGCACACGACTAACAGATTTTTATTTAACTAGGAATGAACAGCAGGCCATAACAAAAGGTGTCAAAATATTCCTGTCATCAATGTTATCAACACTGGGGCATTTCAAAGTCATGAGATTGGAATAACTCAAACATCACTTTATGTAGTGTCCGGAATCTCTTTACTGAATTCGGAGGATGGGGTTTGAATCTCGGTAAAAGATAACCTCTCCGGACAGAGATTATTTCTTAGTTCCTAATGTAAATTCTGGAAAACTACCGTCGACTAGGCCAGACAACTTCTTTTCATACCCTATTTAATTTAAAATTCATAACTACCCTAACACCCGAAGTTAGCTTATGCAATGGTAACGCTTCATTAAACAAATGGAGATTAAACCTGGGTCTCCGTACGCGCCATCACATCAGTGCACTGTGGACGAATGCTGAAACAGCGGAAAACAAAGCCGATTCGGAATTAAAGCGTCAGTTTATGCCGAAAACTTTTATTTAGTGTGGTTTCAGTACATTGTTATTAATGACTTAGAATTAAAACTAAAATATCCGTCAACTTAATCGTGCTGAACATACACTAGCGTGAGAGTAAATTGGAGGATACTTATAAATCTTCAAGTGTACGTATCCGCTTGTATGCTCGCATGTGAACAGTATGAATTAGTCAGAACTGCTGTCTTGAAGGGTACCTTCACCACATCTACAAACCTCACTACAGCCTCTCCTCACGAAAACCCGTGCACGCAATATCTGCTTGTGAAAGAACTTGCCGAAACTAACCAAAATATTATCTTCTTCTATACTCTTAAATGTTATCACGAGATATCCGGGCTCAGTAGTAACATGTGTAACGGCCTTGCATTGCATTATTCCGCGAAGAATCTTGAATAGTTCCTTTTCTGTGTTGAGATCCATTGTTAGGAGACGACTTTTGGAAACAGAGAATCCTAGTGCTTGTGCAACGGTGAACTGTAACGTGTATAAATCAACGATAGCGCTGTATGTAAGTGTGATTAAGAGAACTTGTAACCAAGGTGATAATAAATCCAATCATCTGAACTAGAACCCGTTATTTTCGTCACGCGTACCCATCTACAAGTGATAATTCGTTGTTGATTTCAACGTGCCGTTCTTTAGTTCTTCTAAAAGCAGTTATGGGTCAAAAGAATAACGCTAAAGATGGCTTAGGATTAGGCTACCCCCGAGGTTGCCCCGCCATTGGTCCATATCTAGACACAGGCTAATTCAGTCTAAACACGAAACACAGCTTTCCCGAGGACAAGGAACTTATAGCTGTAATGGCAATATAAGCACAACAAAATATCAGGGTCACTGAAATAATCTGAATTTCCAGTAAGTGTTTGTCCACTGCTTCCATTACAGACCCGCTTGAAATTCACCGTCTCTGTTTCTCCAAGAAGGACTTCCGATGCGAGCGATCGTGTGATCCAGGAGACATTACAATTTTATTTTATCTGAAATATCAGTAATAGTCAACGAGTCGTTTACTGGATACAGAATATGAATGGCGACGTACTCACGTCTTCATCAGTATTCGAAACAATAAATTCTATTAGGAACCTTAATTTGCTTCTCTCGCCGATCTCTTTCAACACTTCTTAGTCTAATACTCTGAACAATAAGAATTTCAAGCAATCCAAATGATATGAGACGGCTTTTCATTCAGAATTATTTTGAACCATCTGACCTCCAACCTACATTCAACGAAGCCCAAACTAGAGTATGTAAATTCTGAAGTTTCCTTTCTAATGCAATATTTAGTATTGTGAGGAGATTTCTGTAGTCCCGCCATCATCAGTATATGTGTACCAATATTTGTGTACGTTGCTTCTATTGTATATAAAATATTGAAATGCTCATTGTACGTAATTATTTGATTGGTTTCTGAGAACTTACTATATTGAAATATTAATTAAATGCATCATACTAAGAACGGCAGAAAATATATTCGTGATACTTGAAGATAATGAGTTCATCGGTATTGTGTTCCTTCAATGCATGACTGCAATTTAAGACAGTCTTGACTAAAACTCTATTATTACTTACTTACTGATGGAGCTGAGCCCTTCTGGAGGAGCCGCCAATTCTGCAGCTACTCAAGAATTTCCCAGCACTTTATGGAACCCGAAGGTTCATTACCGTGTTCAAAAAAACTCTATTATAACACCATATTTCAGCTAATTTATGTCATTTCCTTTCCTCTACCTAAGATACGAAATATGCATTTTCACTTTAATAAACTTTAAATTGATAGGCACTATATAAATATTCGCGAATATTAATTTTAAATTCATTTCAGGAAATAAAACGGTAAACTGTTATATTCGACCACCGGAAGCAGACCGATCACTGCGAAATAAGAAGGTTAGAACACTGTTTCCATGACATCACACTGTGCAGTCTAGCCAAATTTGTATTTCTCTTGTAGATTTAAATACTCTATTTATTTTCAATTACATATTACATAACAATTAATACTTTAAAAGTAAGAAATATTTTTCCTATAAATAATTTTCTTCCACTGCACAATTACGCGAACCTCTAATAATTCACCTGTCTAATGTTCTGTAATGAATATACCAATACAAGACTGGTTCCCACTTAAAACACATTGCACGGAGTTCCACGTGACGTCACGGAACACCACTGAATTACATGTGAGCACGAAACACGGACGTCACTTGCACTGATTGGAATAGAGTAACACGTCTTTAGGCAACCAAATCAACTTCAGCCTGACCAACATGAGGAACAGAAAATGTCCAAATTAATATCTTTATTTGCAAGAAATGAAGTATTAAATTTTAACGACTTCAGTTAATACATTATCATCCCATTAACACAACCCTTCAGCAATCATTATTAATATTTCCGTCGCAATAAAGGCCTCCACTGAACCATCGATTGTCAGTAAATGCTCTTGAAAATTACTGTCTCTTTTTCCATTAGATCTTTCAACAAATTACACTAGTTATAGTCCTATAATTTTCTACAATATAAGGTTTTTCTTAACCAATTTCATAAATACTAAAATCCCAAAAGAACAAAAAAACAAAACTCCGTAATTTTAGTCCGCAAGCGAACTATACCGACCGAACGACCGCCGCTTGTCAGCGAAGTATAGTGCTAACTTTTGCCGATAGAGGGTGTCTCGTGGTCAGCGTAACGAATCAGCACGACCGTTAATTTCGGTTTTCTAGACCGGAGCCACTATTTCCTTGAAATCCCCATATAAATTAATTTTAAAATTTCAGAATATGGCACTACTCCCATACAGACGAGACATCTGGGCCCTCTGTCTGATCCCCTAGACATGTCCTTGTATGTAAGTTTTCCTTTCACATTAATGGTTTTCTAAACAAATTGACAGACTTATAGCGAAGTTCGTATGGACTTCATATGCTTCGAAGTTACACCGCCTACGTACCTCTTAATGTTTTGCCTTTATAATGCGGGGTATTCCCTTAAAAGTTGTGAAAGTTACTACATTGCTTGAGGCCGCGCCATGGCTCAAGGGGTTAGTCGCTGGCTTCCCACCGAGGCGGCCCGGGTTCGATCCCGGGTCTGGTCAAGTGGGATTTGTGGTGGAAAAAGTGACGCTGGGGCTGGTTTTATCCGAGTACGTCTGTTTCCGCTGCAAATCTTCATTCCACCAAATTCTCCATCATCATAATCACTCGGGGCATGTTACAAGAGGCCAATCAAAGGCCGCCGTGCCGAGTGGAACCAGTTGGACCCCACCCCCAACTAAGCGAATTAAATTAATTACTACATTGCTTTAATGGAACCCGAAAATATATTGCCATGTTACGAAACTCCTATCACTCGGTTCCATCAGGAGAAATTGGTATCAAATTTATTTTCTTACACCCTATTTTCATAAGTTTCAACTTTATTCTACGCCGGTTTCTACATCTGGCTCTAGCCTGTAGTCCTTTACTTCCCGGTTTCCCAACTAGAATTGTATATGGCTGGATCGTGTTTAACTCCTTCTGGCCAAATTCCCCGATATTGCCCTGAAGAAGTTCATGATGACATTTTCAGAATCGAGATTGTCATTCACAATCAGTTCTAGTTCCACAGGTATTTTTTTCCTTGGCTCTACAGCCCCAGTGGGCCTAGGCCTACCTCCATGAACTTCATTTACTTCGGTTTTTCTAGATTTTATACATTCGGTAGGACTCCTTGGGCGGGTGATCAGCTCGTGGCAAGGCCTCTACCTGTATACAAACACAGAAAAACGCACACAAACATCCATGCCCTGAGTGGGATTCGAACCCACGATCCCGGCTTCCGAGGGAGCGAAGACAGTGCATGCCTTAGACCGCTTGGCTACCGTGACCGGCCGTTCCACAGGTATAATAAACGCAATTGGGGACCAGTCATTAAGCAAACGAAGGGAAGCGAGTGATATAACAAGTCAAAGGGAGGTTCATTTGTATCAGGAAGGGAGTGTCTTACGTGTGAATGCGAACATGACGTCTATAGATTCTTTCTAAACTTCAAATTATCTCCGAAGCAGTGGCAGGTAATCTGCTGCCTATCCAGCCGTGTGTGATACGGAGATAATATTAGTCTGTATCTGCTTTAATAAAATCTCATGTAAACAGAAACCTGTGTAAGCCTGTATGATGACAAACTGGTTCTACAGATAAGTTATGAGTCACAATCCAACGTAAATGGGCCGTTTCTTCACGTCAAGCTGAAAGCAGTTTAATTTCAGTCTTTGTAATTCACTCAACTTTGCTTTAGATTAATCTTATGAACGTAGACCCATCAGCGCACATAAGAAATTTGGCCACTTAATTCTCTTGGATTTCTCGCCTACTGACATGACAGTATTATGAATAAAACTGACTGATTTCGGAATATATGTGATAGCGTGAAAGGCACATTACACGAGATAAAAGCAATCCAAATGAAATATTATAAAATAGTACCGATTCAAAGTATGGCAATGGTCTGCAAGTTCGGGACGATGGTGTATTAATAAAATGGTTGACTTTTTGGGCATTAATAAACGCCCTATTTTTTTTAGGGAATGGGAAAGTATTTTTACCTGAGGACGGAAACAGAGTCAAGTCTCCAAAACTTTGTTTTAAATTTAAAGAGGAAGATCAATGATGTCCAAAAGATCAACCATTTTATGATCATTGTAAGAAAGGTAAAATTTTCCTTGTGCTTAACTACTTAAACACTACAACATGAAGGCGTATGGGGGAGTGAATTTACAGACCCACACTTTCTTGACTTCGGCACTAGTTGGAGGTAAGTGGTCAGCTTCATGCCCAGGCCACTTTACCCCGGGGAAAGAGCAGTCAGTACCTTATGATTAGTAGGTTGGGTGGACCCCAGTGCCTGTATGGACGAGATGGTGAAGTGAAAATTCTTGGCTCTAGCGGGACTCGAACTGCGACACCTTGGTCGTCCAGCCCGTAGCCAGTCGCTATACCGACTGCGTTATCCCAGCTCCTTATATGGTAATGATATTTGGGGAAGAGAACAAAGACAGCACACAGTCCTCTGAATGGCACAGTTAAATTGTTAAAACAGGTTATGTCATCCAGAAGAGGGCTAATTATAACAATATTTGTGAGAAACGTAGGAAATGACACGAAATGAACTAGACGTTTATAAATGACATATGGAACGTTACCAACAGAATCTAGCAGGAAGACAGTATAACCATTTTATTTTGTTTAGGGAACACATCGGTATCAAACACTCGATTATATTACATGTAAGCATATCAGTTCTGATGTGTTCTAGTGATGGTGTATTACACACGGGGTTTCTGTGTTTCTGGACTTTGATCTCCACTTGGCATTCTGCTTCCTTTCTCATATGAAATTATATGAAGGCACCTACACAACTGGGGCCCCTAGGAAGACCCTAGCTTCACGTTATAGTGTTTGACATTTCATTATTCTAACGAATCCAAGATAGTAGGGGTCTCCCACCTTTTCACCTGTGGACAGAAATAAATCCAGTTTCCGAAACGTTATATTCTTTCAAAATACCAGACGATGGATAAAGTTCCAGAACTTCAGCAATTTCTCATGTAGCTTTTAAGTTCTGTATACACTTCATAGCATGATAAGTTAAACCGCACAAAAATCGATATAACTGAGTATAATTAAAACCCATTAGCCAACCAGACGACTTTAAAACAGTCCTGCACAAGAGAAACAGAGGCTCGGCCCATGTAAATGACGTAGGAATATTTGTCTTTCATTTTTGTGGATAAATGAGTCGATAACAACCAAAATGATATTAAATTCAAATAAATGTCAAATACTTACTTACTTAATCCATTCATGTTATAACTTACGGCGTCGAGGTTACCGTGTAATCTGGTAAGACGACTATACTGCTTCCATCTTCAAGGTAACCTGCTCGTCTGAAATACTGACGACCATCCACCAGACAAATAATACAGAGTCCAGACGACCACAGTAAGAAAACTCACAAACACGAAAACCTCAAGTATTCGTATGTCAGTACACAAAGAACTGAACAGTGCTAATGAGCCTGACTTGTATTCGGAGAAGCGGTTCTGAACTCTGTCTCAGTGCGGGATATACAGACCGAATGAATGAATAAAACTTTACTGAATCTGTTACTGTTTACAGTTCACGGTGCCAGATACTGACTTCCTTGTCCTACGCCCCGGCATCCCATTGCAATTACCATTCCAACAACGTAACATTTATACAAGGCACATTCACATTTTTATTGTGCGTATTCCCTGATGGGAAGTTAATCGGCCACGCCCACAAATGAGATGGAGCCAGCATTTTCATACGAGCCGGAATAGGCCAAAGGCACAAACCGTGGTATTATTATTAATATTACTATTGTTATTGTTATTTGGAAATTGTCTTCGCGTTCCTGTTTGGTATATCAGAGACTCTGCAAAGTTCAACGTCTGCTCCTCATCTAAAAATTGTCCCTCTCCTAGAAGTGAATCAGCTACTAATGTTGTTTGCAGGGACGTTGACGTATTCGGAGCCAGGAATATTCACCTCAATAGATTTTTATAATATGGTATAACTGTTAGTATTAGGCATATATTTAACTTGAGCCTGTCTCAGCAGCAATTCCCTGATGCATGGAAGGAAGCGACTATTGTGCCAGTATTCAAAAGAGGCAATCCTGCTTGTGTGAGCAACTACAGACCCATTACCCTTCTTAACAACTTCTCTAAGCTCCTCGAATTCATTATTCACGATCATATTTCNGTTTATCTACACTGCTCTGTGTCTGTACTTGGCCTTGCGGCTGTTGGCTCAGAGCATAAATAATGAAGAACTGAATTTAGTTATTATTATTATTACCATCATTATCATCACCATCCTTTTACTATCGCAACTAATTAAGAGTCATTTAAATTTACTTTCGTTTTACTCTCGTGTTTTCTCATTAGCCTCTGCCATTTCCTACGGGCATACTTCTATTCGGCAAGTTCTCCGTTTGAATCTCGACTCTCTTGTGGGTTTCCTCCTTTTTTCTTAGTCCATGCAGACAAATGTCAGGACAGACCGCTTCCTTCCAAATCCATTCCATTTCAACATTTATCTCTCAACCGACGCTGCATAGTCTCGATACTGAAAGTAACCCACGACAAATTCCCACCGCGTCGGCCCGGGTTCGATCCCGGATATGCTCAAGTGGGACTTGTGGTGGACAAAGTGGCGCTGGAGCAGGTTTTCTCCGAGTACTTCGGTTTCCCTATCAATCTTCATTCCACCAATTGCTCCATAATCACCCTCACCTATCATCTGGGGCTGGTACAATAGGCCAGAAGTGGCCACAGTACAAGGGACTTAGTCCCACCACAGTAGCAATAAAAAAAACCAAGCACCCCACCCCCCCCGTTTGTTTCTCTTCATATTCAATCATATACATCCTAGTCAGTTAGTTAGTTATTGGAGAGGGTGGGTTTCCCCATGCACTGAGACCTGTATTGGTCCATTGTGCTTCCCTCTATGATATTCTACCAGTCTCTATATCCTACCGGTACTGGTGCTTACCATCAGTCCCGCCCAGCCAGCGAGATCGGCTCTACTAGCTGAGAGGTATCTATAATGCTTCCCCCATCTACTAGAGGTATTAGAGACTGCTGTTTGGCGGGAAACGTCCGCTAATTTGGCTCAGTGACCTCCTTTGGAGATATGAGGTTCTTTTACGTGCCGTAAAGCTACGACACGGGACCCACGGCTTAAAGTCCCTCCCGGAGGACTTGTTCCCTGAATTTTTCTGCCCTTAAAAATTCGACGACCTCCGCCGGGTATTTGAACCCGCGTACTAAGAGTCATGAAGTGGGAACGTTACATCTAGACTACGGAGGCCGCTATATAGATCCCATATTCTAATTCTCTGCAATTTCGCTTTCTTCCTGCACATTACAATTCTCCTAATGCCTATGTCTGCATAAGTATTCCAGCTTCTCGTCCTTCCAAGTCATTGTTCCCCCACACGCTCCAAACACTTACTGTTTTCCCACACGCTGAATTTGGGATGCCGGTCATGGTAGCCGAAAGTTCTAAGGCATAAACTGTCTTCGCTCGCTCTGAAGCAGAGATCTTAGGTTCGAATCCCACACTAGGCATGAATGTTTGCTGTGTGTACGCGTTTATTCAGTGTTTGTGTTGTTCCGTGTGTAGATAGAGTCCTTGCGATGAGCCGATCACCCGTCCGATGAGTCCTACCGCCTGTAAAAATGCTCATGAAACTGAGAAATCAGCCCTATGCTCAAAAGTGGGAGCTAGAGGAAAGAGGAAATAATTGTAGGATAGCAGGTCTGACTTAGAAGCTATACCGTTGTAACAGTGTCGATATAGAACCTATGAATCGATCAGGTAAGGTGAACGTGAAGTCCCAGTGTTTAATTAACGGAGCCATAAAGACAAGTGGGGGGGGGTGTAGAGGTATAGTTCTATCATGCTCGATCTCGGCACTGCTGGGAATCTGTCAGTAACCGAATAAATAAACAGGCAAACAAACACACATACACAAGTTGACACTGAGGCTATGTCGTATATTCCTTCAAAAGGCTCTACGTTCCAGACATCCGTAACCTGATTGCAGCTACTGACTTACAAATTAACGCGGGCTCTGACCACAAGCGCAGTTCAGCAGTTGTACCAGTGCACTAACTGGCGTTATTAATCCAAACCCTCCCACAATTAATTGCTTAGTGTGGAGGTGTAATCAGTAAATCATCCCAGAGTGTTGGCAGCTTTCCATTACATAGCTGGCTAATTATTTCATTTGCCCCATCGAGTCTGTATGTGTCCCTGAGGGTCCCAGTTCACATATACCTCACGAATCCATTAAAAACCCAAGCGATTTATTTTTATCGTTCGTTTAGGGCACAAATTAAAACTCGGATTAATTCTTTTATCCACTGCAGAAGAAGAATAAGAAGAAGGAAATATGAGCTCGATTCATTATTAACACTGTGTGTCCCTGCCCACATTCAACTGAGCTCTTAGCAGCGGAACTGACGAGAAATACTCCAAACTTGAAGACGCATAGTTTCCAAAAGCATTAATTGCAATTATCAACCTGTCATTGGCCTCGGTGTTGACTCACTACTGTTGCAAGCCTCGTGCTGTGGCAGTTAATATCAATTGCTTCTTGACATCACTTAACTTGCAATGTCGCCCGTGTTTCAATAGAATGAGTTGTCTCTTTAAAATATGTCCAAAATAAAGGCTGTTAAAGATCAATAAGTTAACCCAAGTATATTTTGTCGTACAGTTTGATCTCAGTCAGAATAAACCTCTATTAAACGAGTCCTTAAATACCAGTGTCCTCAACGTAAAATGAATAATTCTATTTCCTTCGACCTTGAGGAAATAATCTGCTCATTATGGGGGCAAATATATATGAGGATTCATAAGGGATCCATTTTGTTTTTGTGCGCTGTACCCGTTGATAACATCTTCTGCAACATTGTCTCCTTTCAGTGAAATCCGGTGTTCAATGAAATAAGTGGCCTTTCGCCATTTTCTCTTGATCAGAATTTGAGGTTTACACATCAACATTTCAGATATGCATATCAGATTTTCAGATTTATATGTCAGCATCTCAGGGTAAGATATCAGCATTTTAAATTAACGGATCTAATTTAAATAATTAAAAAACTGTTTCTGTTGTTCTGCTAATTTAATATATTCATGTAATAATTACTTTCTCCAGCAAGATCACCCTTCGCTTAATATTATCTGAATCTATTCTAAAGCGAATTAACCCCCTTCATTGGTGTCCCCACCTTATCGTGGTGAGGGGGTTTGAGTAGGCCAAGGACCCTGAGAGCTATACCAGTGGTAGCGTAGCTACTGGCAGGGCCTCCCTTGCTGGACAGGTCAAAGGGTAGACATCAGACGAAGAGACACACCAAAAACCAAAAACTGATGCCGGAAGCAGCCTCATCAGCAGCGACTTGAAGCACAGAGCAAATGATGCTCGAGATGGTTCAAGTTCGTATAGCAACAGGCGTGACCAGAGTGGTTTGAACGGCTGTTGTACTGCGATGTGGAAAGCAAATGGAGAAACTACCACATTATCACTTTTCCTGGA
>NW_019725423.1:2891520-3057269 GCF_002891405.2 Cryptotermes secundus
TTCCAAAAACACAGATACCATGTATGCGAGATGTTTCCTCTTGAGACAAAACAAACCGGAGGGGCGGATAGAAGTGCCCAGAAGACGAGGAAGAAGACGTTAGAAGATGCTGGATATTTTAATTGAAGGAGAAAGCTTGAGATCGCATTAAGTGGAGGAGCTGTTTTGGAAGAGACTGTGGACCTCCTTCAAGTTGGTTTCAAAGTACTGCCTTACTTTCCGTGCATTTCTGTATTCTACTATAGGATTCTGACGATGGTGTATAACACACTGATATGTTGGGTTTTTGGACTTTATCCATCGTCCTGGTTTTTAAGATAACAAATAAAAAACACGATGTTTCGGAAACTGGATCTGTTTCCGTCCTCAGGTGAAGGAAAACACCTATTCAGTTGGGTCCACTGGACCAGTGATTGAGGCTAGCTCTTTCTAACGGACCCAACTGAATAGGTGTTTTCCTTCACCTGAGGACGGAAACAGATCCAGTTTCCGAAACATCGTGTTTTTATTTTGTTATCTTAAAAACCAGGACGATGGATATAGTCCAAAAACCCAACATATCAGTGTATTTCTGTATTCTGTTCACGAGTGTCATTATTTTCTTAAAGTACGTATGTACACTTAACTGATGAAAATGTCACCTATATAAACAAATATTAATATCTACTAAATATATATTTTTTGTCTGTTGAAGGCAGTTACAATGGCTGTTTCTATATTCTCATTGAAAGTGAATCTGCTTTCTGACATGAAGTTTCTTATCCATAAATCTGAGACAATAAGTTTTTCTAAGAAAACCAATGCAGACGGCTATATTCAAAACTTCATTTACTACTAGTAAAAAAATAAGTAAAGGTATCCCTGTAACAGGCCGTGGAGGCCCATAAGGTTGTGCGATGTTGAGGTTCCCACATTTTCTTGACAATCGGCTCATAGATGGCGGTAAGGTTGTCAGTCCTACGCGTCGGCCGCCCTTTACCCATCCCCCCCAAATATTCCAAGAATATTCCTGGTACTCATTTCTGTTAGAGGCTGAGGCCCCCCATACACACACAGTTTGGCCTCCAGTTCGGCCTGCACAGTTGAAGACTGAAAGGCAAAACTGACGTGTGTGGTGCGGCCGGCCGGCCAGTCGTTTGGACTATTGACCTGTGGGAAACCCGTCAGTCCGTCAGTTCTGCCTGCAGGACCGTAGCACGTGACGTGTGTGACTCAACATTATAGGCCGGAAGACCGTGATTGTGGCATGAAGCCTGCCGCTTTATCTGCGCGTGTATGGGGAGGAAAGGGAGGGGTTAAACTGTCACAGTTTTGCCTGTAAGGTCGATCGGAAGGCCAAACTGTGTGTGTATGGGGGGCCTGAGTCGACCCCAGGGCCATAGTGGGGCTGGAAGGATTAGGCCAGTTGAAAAAAATCCAATGACCTCCTCGGGATTAGATCCCGCGACGTGCCGATTTGTAGCATAGTACCTCAACCAACTACAATACCACGTGACCCCTTCACTACAAATCAAAAAACTATCAGCTGCACTGGACAGCATTTCCTGGTTCTCTGTGTTATGTATGTAATTTTAACATAGCTTCAGTCTGCAGCACCGAGAAAGAGCTCAGATCAAGTTCGACTGAATGACCTCTACGTTCTGACCTCAATATTAAGAAAAGTAAACAACGAGAACTGTTAAAGTTCTGCCGGTCTTGATTCAGCATTTCTGAAACAAGAATCTCTGAAAAAAAAAATTGTTCGTAGCAATCACATTGCTAAATATATCATATCTTGTAGATAACAGACCTTTGAATTTCGTCACTCGCGTTTCTTATAATAGTAAAACAAACATTGCTTCGTAAAGTAAATATCTCTTCAGTAACACTAAGCCGGTTGACTCCTGCGATAATGCCATTGACGTATTTAGAATGTACCCGTTTAAATCTCCACCAATACGCCTACTATCATCGCTGAAGTTTCGGAGTCTTTCTCAGTCTCTCCACTCTAATTCCGAAAGAGCTGGGACTCTCATGTTAGGTCAGGATCGCTTCCTTATGCGTACTAGAATTCAACCGTGAGGTTGTCAGGCGTTGAAGTTCACAGATGGCGGTGAGGTTTTCAGCCTTACGAGTCGGCCGCCCTACACCCCCCCCCCNACCCCCCCCCCGGAATATTCCTGGTACTCATTTCTGTTAGAGGCTGAGTCGTCCCCAGGGCCATAGTGCGGCTGGAAAGATTAGGTAAATTGAGAAATCTAACGATCGTCGTGATTCGAACCCGCGACCTTCTGGCTTGTACCAGAGTGCCTCAACCAACTACGCTACCGCGTGCATAAACAGCATCAGTAACGTATGCAACAGAAGTTCTGTAAGGAATACACTAGGAGCACGACATTCAGGTACAAGCAGTGACATCTAACTACAAACGGATTAATATGTGTTCATAATGTGTATATACGTGTATTGGTGTGTTAACCGTCTTTTAGTGCATACAATTTCACTTGTCACTTCACACTACATGTTTCGGCATCATTCTGCCATCTTCAGGTGTATTAATCACGTTAAACCATTGCACTGCCTACCATCAAATGTCCATTTATAAAATGACATAAAATGTGTGTTCGTCGTTGTTCAATAATAAAATTGATATATCAAAATTTGTTAAGATCTATCATCTTACATGTCGCATATCAAAATCGTGTGTAACGCCATTCATCCGCTATGGGAGTCGTTCTTCTTATGTTTTAATTGTGTATATACTGTGTATTATGATGTGTCTTTCTTGTGTGGCTGCGTGCGTTGTATTGTATTAATATGTGCTGTATAGGGAGTATGAAAACGGTCGTGCCACTACCCCTTAGCATGCACGTAAAGAATTAATAAAAGGCAAAGCTGTCCTTGTGCTTAATTAAGCACCAAGTCATTAAACCGTATGGAAAGTAGAGGTATAGCCCGAGGAACTTTTAACTTTGGGACTAGAAGCTGGTGTGCGGTCAGCTTCACGCCTCCGCTGGTTTAATTTCGGTGCAAGAACACACGGTGCCCAATAAATAGGAAGCTCGGTGGTCCTCAGGGCTGTATGGAAGCTTTGAAGGAGAGAAATCTATTGCCGCAGCCCTACGTTGAACCCTGATCCCTTGCTCATCCAGCCTATAGCCTTGTCACTATCCCTACTGAGATATCCTGGCTCTTTAAACCGTTAACGTTAATTCATAATCCTCACGTTGTAAGTATTTGGAAAAAATTCGACACTAACTGAAATAAATATCAATACACTTCATAGGAGAACAATATTTTGTTCACCCGTTTCGTGTATGTAGAGTAGCGTGGAATAAGGGACTACCCTTCCGTTCGATTTCCACATTATCTTTCAAGTAAGAAGAAGGATATTATGTTTAATAATACAAAATAAGATGACATCAATTACTCTACCGACGTATGGCCTCGATACTGAAAGAGTCATTGAACAACCCATTAAAAATCCATTCAACATTAGTCTCAGTCATTCATCCTTTAATTAGCTGGTCCGTTCGTCAGTTAACTCACTAATCCTCAATTCAGTTCGTAATTCATTGTCATTTTCATTAGATACACAGCTATAATATTTCACGCTTAGCAAGCAGTAATGGTGGCCACGCTGTGCTGGCTGCATCTATCCCAAGATGCTAGAGAATGAAATGGAGAGAGAAATAAGGAAGACACAAAAGAGAAATGATGGTGGAAAAAGGGAAAAGAAGAGAGAGAAGGAAAAAATCAGAATTAGAAATACAGATGAAAAACAAATTATTGCCACCTCAGAATTTCGTATGGCCACCATACTGGTATTCTTGAGGGCAGAGAATAAAGTCCATAAGGGTAAATTAGCCTAAAAAGAAATTATGTTCCTATCAAGTTTCGTGGATATTCGTGCTATGTTCAAGTAATTATTAAAGGGGACAGCTAGATTCGTTCATAAACTAAAAAGAACCCCAGAAAACGCCATTTTATTCTTCTTGCTGTAGTGTTCTTCCATTTTGCGCCGAAAGTTCATTGATTTCACTCGGAAACAGTTAACATAAGTAGGTCTATGAAGAAAGCAGTCTTCTGTGATTTGGCGCCGTGTATATGTGGTGTTAACCGACGTTTCGGAGGAACGTATCGCCTCCATCTTCAGGGTAGAAGGAAAAATATAAGAAATCTGCAAGCGAAGAGACCGTGAGAACCGGTAAAAGCAGACCGCTTTCTTCATAGTCACCGCCGTGAAAGCCTCAAATCTTACATAAGTAGCTCTATCTTACGAACACCTAGTATATTTATTCTTTTGTCTATGACAGTTAATTGTATCACATGTATGCCAGGTATTTATATGAGCATCATACAGTGATATCCAACTACACACTTACCCACAGAATTCCCTGTGCACCTGTCTGAGCGGATTGCAGCTGCCGTCACTCATTTGTAGTCCTCGAGCATTAGGGCTGGGAATTCCCTGGTCCGCCCGCTTGTATGGTTAATGAGCAGGTGCACACAATGGTTCGCCTGAGAATGGTAGCAAATGGAACGTGTGGGGGGGAACATCACAGCCCAGTGTCCGGTTATGATGAGCTCGCATAGCCCAGAAATTCAAGACATGGCTGACAGATAAGGAACGGAAATATACGGGAAGATAATGGAGGTCTTACAAGAACACTAAATCTGTACTGGAGCTACATTATCCATACTGAGTGTTGTTTCACTGTGCTCAAAATAATACGCATTTCGGAAATAGTGATGAAGAATCAAGATCCCTATTCCGGAGGTTTGCGTTCGAATCTCGACCAGGGTATCAGCCAATATATCCGACTGTCTTTGTCGTTCTTTCATCTCCTCAAGCAAATATTATGATTGTATTTCAAAACAGATCTTACTCACGTATTTGTCAATTAACAACTCACACTTATTCTCCTAATTTAACATCCAAACTGACGTATTTTCTAGATAAACGTAAAGCTAAAAGGTAATGTTATCCTTGTGCTTAGCTAATTAAGCACTACGCCATGAAGACGTATGTGGGAGTGGATATACAGGCCCACGTGTTCTTGACTTCGGCACTAGTTGGAGGTGAATGGTCAGCTTTACGCCCATGCAGCTTCATCCCCGGGAAAAATAGCACCCGGTACTCATTGGTTAGGAGGTTGGGTGAAGGCCAGAACCTATCTGGACAACGTGAAGAGGAGGAAAGTCTTGCCCCTACCGAGACTTCAACTCCGACCCCTCGACCGTCCAGCGTATAGCCAGTCGCTATACCGACTACACTACCACGGGCACAGGTAAATAAAAAGACTGCGTGCAAACTCTACAATCTAGATTTTACATGCTATTTTTTTTTATTCGCGAGATAGGGTGAGACTGAGCCCACTTGATAAGCAGAACTCTATTGGGCCTACTGTACCAGCCCCGGATGACAGATGAATATGGAGCAATGGGTGTATTGAAATTTTCCGAGTGAACCGAAGTACTCGGAGGAACCTGTCCCAGTCTCATTTTGTCCACCACAAATCCCACATGACTTGACCTGGATCAAACTCGGGCCACCCCTTTGGGAAGCCATCGACTAACAGCCTGAGCTACGGCATGGCCTAGCTTCTGTTACACAATGAATGCAACTAGGCGCTCCTGCAAAACAAGTGCTTCATTTGAAAACATGGCTAATATAATCTTCACCGGTAAGGTTCGCTGTAGATTTTGGTGACCCTCTTGGAGAAAACTTATGTCACACAACTAAGAACTACCTAACTCCATGAAGCAGAGTCTTCGTTAAGAAGTTGGTCGCGTGTTCGAGGAACTGCGTCCTCGCAGAATTCGAAGATTCTCTTTCCTTCCCATGAGATCTCTTCGCTAACCCAGGCCACAAGCTGAATGAACCCAGGTCACATATTCATAACCTGTCCTCTTATACACATTTTAACATTATCCACTTGCAAATTCCCAACTCCCAAATGGCCTATTCCCTTTAGGATTTCCGATTAAATGTTACATGCCGTTCTCAACTCTTCCATGCTTACTACATGTCCGGCCCAACTCATCCTCATTAAGTTTAAACCTTAATAGCGTTTGGCTAAGAGTATAACTGATGGAGCTGCTCATTATGTAATTCTCTCCAGGCAAACTTTCTTCGTCCCTCTTACATCTAAACTTATCTCTTAACGATCTGTTCCAAACGCCGTCAATATATGATCTTTCTTTAAGACTAAGTACCATGCACTATACCCATATGAAACAGTAGACCATATTTTATATAATAATCTTTAGGATTTAAGGAAGATCGTGAGTCTGAACGGAATGACTGAAATCATTCGGTGAATTTAATTTGATATTACGCCCTCAGTGACTGGCTTTTTGATTCGTTTCTGTCGTTCTTTGTCATCTGAAGAACCACAACCATTACTTAAACATGTATGAATATATTATAATACAAAGAATGTCATCTTCTGGGATGTGGCGCCGTGTACATATTGTGTAAACCGACGTTTCGGGAGAACGTGTCGCCTCCATTTTTAGGCTATAAAAATCCGTGAGCGAGGAACCAACGAGAGCAAGTGGATGCAGAAGATGATACGTTTCTCCGAAACGTCGGTTTACAAAATATCTACATGACACCACATCCCAGAAAACGGCATTCTTCATAGTCACGGCCGTGAAAACCTCAAATCTTACACCTTATAGTTCATATCTTACAATAATTTAAGATATTTTCACAGTTCATTAGGATATTCAAACCAAGTGGCAATTCCGATTAAATGATATTCTAAAGTAGCCTTGGGCACACATTTCCTTAACAACTGCAAAAGCCTTAACATCAAAATATAGAGAGATCGCAAGTCACGCGCCGTTAGACAAAACTGCACACTCGTAGCGTCTCTTCTTGTTTTATACGGATAGAGAATAAATATTGCGCTTATACAAGCTTATGGACATAGAACTCTCTCGTCTCAAGGGTTACCAGGCTATTCTCTATTCTACATATTATGGCTCTACGGACCCATGTTGGGTCTTCACAGCTCATCCAGTTACTTAATCCTACACACAGTCGGTAGGACTCCTTGGACGGGGGATCAGCCCTCGCAAGGCCGATACCTACAACACAAAATACAGAATAAACGCACAGAGCCACAGATATCCAAGCCTTGAGTGGGATTCGAACCCATGATCCCAGCGTTCGAGCGAGCGAAGACTGTATGTTATTTTTTATTATTCTTAGTAGGGTGAGACTGAGTCCACTTGGTACTGAGACCACAAATGAACTATTCTGTTAGCTCCAGATGATAGGTGATGGTGATATTGGAGCAACTGGTGGGATGAAGATTCACAGGGGAAACCGCACTATGGTCCTGGGGTTGACTAAGCCTCTAACTTAAATGAATACCAGGAATCTTCCTGTAGATAAAGGGCGGCCGGCGTGTAAGGCTGACAACCTTACTACAATCTGTGAGCCGATTGTCTAGGTTCTGTGAGAGCCTCGAAGTCTCACAACACTACGGGCCTCCTTAGCCTGTTACAGGGATAACTTCACCATATAACAATTAATTAGTATCTGAGGTTCTCACAGCAGCGGTCATGAAGAGTACAATCTTCTGGGATATAACGCCTTGTAGTCCGTTGGAATTCAGCCGACGTATCGGAGCATTGTATTGCCTCCATCTTCAGGGTTTAAGAATAATCCGAGCAAGATATCAAGATACATTGGTATCTTGCTCAACTTATTTTTATCCTGAAAATGGAGGCGATATGTTCCTGCAAAACGCAGGTAGACATTCAACGGAATACACCCCGTCATATTCCAGAAGATAGTACTCTTTATATAATAATTAAGTTTACAATTGGTTGTGTCTATGAAATGAAAGCACCAAAACGAGTTGTAAACGCTGCTATGGAGAAAAGGGATGAAACGCGAGACGCCCTATAATTGACAGAAACCTCAGTTACGGCGAGCTAGCTACGTCACGGCAGCGCCATAGCTCAGGCGGTTAGTCGCTGGCTTCTCACCGCGGCGGCCCGGATTCGATCCCGGGTCTCGTCAAATGGGATTTGTGGTGGACAAAATGGCGCTGGGACAGGTTTCCTCTGAGTACTTCGGTTTCCCTTGCCAAGGAACACTTCGGGACCAACCCGTATGCTACAGAGATAATGGGGAACAAAAATATTTTCGAAATATTGCGATTTTTTAAAATTCACTCCTCCTGTTGTCTTAGTCCCTTAGTTTACGTATGACACTTTTTTTAGGAGGATAGCTTCTTAGCTTCAAATGTTGTGTGGGTGATTGTCGATAAAGACTGCGGAAGAATCGTGCCTCAAGGCACTATCCCAACATTTTTCACGAGAAACTGTGAAAAACATGAAAACTCTCATGACATCCGTCCCCCCCTACTGAGCTACTCAATGTTTATCGCTTTATAGCTTGCCCTCAGCTGAACTTTAGTTTGCTCCAATTACTATCATTCAACTTCCCATCCGGTCTACGGGTCAAGGACTCTGGTCAGTGAATTACAGAAACAAACAAGCTTGTTGAAGATTACTCTCTGCTTGGATTGGAAGTAGTGAATTGTGGTAGAGGTCTTCTAACGTTTGGTAGTATCAAACTGTACGAAATCACGTCCCGAAAGACGGTCCCGAGACAGGGGTTATCTCTGTCGACTGGGTCTAAAAGGGTAGGCTTTACCTGAAGACGATGACAAGTGTCCAGTCTCCGAATCGTCGTCCGAAATAAGAATTACGATAATGAAGACTGTAAAGAAAATTTACTGCTCTAGTAATTGTCATTGCTATTGCCGTGCGAACCTTAAGAAACAAGTTTGTTTTTCGGTTTCATTCATTTCCGTGTCGAATAGATTTAACACAGATATTCTTTCGTCTTCGCTCACTGAGTTATATACAGACTTCCTCTTGCTGCATGTTAGTAACTATATCTCGGCATACATTGTCACCATTTTCTGATGATACAAAAATTCTTCTGTAACTGAGTGCCCATTATACAGTACATGGGTTCGCCTACCTGTCGTCTGTCCATCAACTCTAATTTTCCGGTTCTCACGGCATTACAAGAGACTCTACTGTACATGAGCTTAATTTTTACATCCTATTCTGTTCTGTTTAGCCGGTCACGGTAGCCGAGCTCTCTAAGGTATGCACTGTCTTCCTTCGCTCGGAAGTCGGGATCGTGGTTTCGAATCTCACACAAGGCATGGATGTTTGACATGTGTTTGTATTGTCCTGTGTTTAGGTAGAGGCCTTGCGACTAGCTGAGCACTCGTCCAAGGTGTCCTACCGTCTGTAAAATGATAATGAAACAGAGAAATCAGGTCTATGCTCCACAGTGGGGGCAAGATCCAAAGTGGGGGCAAGAGGAGACAAATAATTCTGTTCTCCTATCACAGTGGCCGCGTGGTATAGGGCATGAACTGTTTTCTCCCTCTTGAACACTGGGATCATGAGTTCGAATCCCAGTCGAGGCATGGTTGTATATGTGTGTGTGTGTGTATGCATTAATTATATGTTTGTGTGATTCTGTGTGTAGGTAGCGACCTTGCGAAGGGCTGATACCCCGTCCAAAGAGTCATACTGACTATGCGTATGATTATTAAACTGAGAAGCTGCCAAAGCCGAACAAAGGGCTGTAGAGACATACAAACAGACAGACAGAGAGGTTATGGGCACGTATCACGGTAACAAAGAAGAAATTCTGCCTGCACCAAAATACTGCGCCGTCAAAGGATTTCACAATAGACTTTCGAAAAACAACAAAATTCAGTATATAGGAACACATGTTACAGAAAATATAACTGCTTATGTAATCACCAAATGGCCAGCTTATCTAATAATTTGAATTTTAATAATACAAACTCTTGTTTATATAACTATTGGGGAATATTTATACTATCACAGGTGCGTGGTAACAAATTGTAGTTACAGAATAAGAAAGTGTGTTTAAGCAAAGAGTAACTCAATGCGCCCTAATGAGAAGAAAACTGTTACCTCTAATGTGTAGAAGAGTGCCAGAAGTAAAAACTTGGTAATTAATTAGTACAGAATGTGCGAATCACATGATGATAGCATCACTGTGTAGCTAATTATATGGTGACTAACAATAAACAAGAATAATCCAGTGGCTGTAAAGAGTTAAGAACGTATTCCGGGATTAGTTATTTACGGTGCTGTTATCAAGAGTCTCCGGTGTGACCGTCACGAAGGTTTGGATCGAATTCAAAGATGCTTCTTTTAAAAATTCAAGAACTTACCATAAACTGAAGTGGAATTATGGACTCCCAACTGACCCCTGTGCATGGGTTGAAGGTTCAAACACTGGAACCAAAAGTTACAACCCCTTAGCAAAACAATTAATTCTTAAGGTTTTAAACAGCATTTTTTCAGATGTGGAAATTACAGTGCAAGGAATAAGATGAGCAAATTATGAATTGTGAGTATAAAGCAAGGCGAAAGCCAGTGATGGCAGATTATTTCAAGAGCTATCAGTGAAATTCTTTCTGAAAATCTGAATATAAACAAAAAATAGCTCAGTCACAATAGATGGTAATTTCAACCTAGGTTGTGAATTTGTACCTCATGAATACAAGCTTAGAAATGATGAAATCTTATCCATGTTAGATTCTTAAAAGTAGCCGAGGTTTGAAGTGTGATCTCTGTCCCAATCATCAGGATCTGGCAAGGCGGAAAGCCAGAGGAGATTTCATTAACTTCTGCTCTGAGAAAGTTTCACGTTCCACAAGTTCAGGAGAGTGTTTCCACTACGTCAATTTTTCGTTATGTGTTAAAATAAAAAGAGAGTGTTCTCTCGTTCGCCGGTCACGGTAACCGAGCGGTCTAAGGCATGTACTGTTTTCGATCGCTTGGAAGCCGGGATCGTGGGTTCGAATCCCACTCAGGGCATGGATGTTTGTGTGCGTTTTTCTGTGTTTGTGTACAGGTAGAGGTCTTGCGACGAGCTGATCACCCGCCGAAGGAGTCCTACCGAATTTGTAAGATCTAGAAAAACCATAGTGAACGGAGAAGTTCATGGAGGTAGGCCTAGGCCCACTGGGGCTGTAGTACAAAGGAAAAAAATTCTCTCGTTCTGCAGTTCGTGTAACTCATTATCACCCGAAATGATGAAACATGGAAGAACGGACAGACGGACAAATACACATGTTCCTTTCATGTTTTCAGTCAATGCACCTTGTGAAGCGTTAAAGAAAGTCGACACACAACAAGCTAAGAAATGTGCGCAACATATTATGTAACGGTGGCTTGCAGACGTTACTGTTTTCTATATTTTTGTAAATAAGTTTTCTAATAGAGACATTCAAAATTAGACCTATAATGTCTTGCTGGATCTTATATAAGATTTAAGATTTTCATGGCATTTCGCTGCTAATGTGGGTTCTATTTCTAGCTCAAACCTCCATGTAGCTGTAGGTTATATTGATCACTCTCTGCTACTCATCTTGAAGGAGAATACTACATTTACCCGGTACCGGACGGCACACTCGCTCCACAAAGAGAGCTGGCACCGCTGTGTGCATCTTGTGGCAACCCTGTTGCTGCTCTATATAATCTCTCCGGATGTCCGTTTTATGACGCTGGACGCCTTGCCATACATCTTCATGGCATGAGCCGCAACATCATTGGAGATCACTGCTGTGGTGTGCCTCTGTTTTCGCATTCTTGAACAACGTTCGATTCTCTAAGTTGATTTAACTTAACCGTTTTAACAATTCTATCTTTTATGCTGGACGACCAAAGGGTCAGACTTCGAATTTTCACTTCTCCACGTCGTCCAACCAGCTCTGGGGCCCACCCAGGCTCCTATCCAATGGGTACCGGGGACTTTTTCCCCAGAGATAAGGCGGCCGGGGCGTGAAGCTGACCATTCACTCCAAGTAGTACCGAGGTAAAGAAAACTGGGGTCTGTACATCCACCTACCCATAGGTCCTCTTAGTTACTTAAGCACAGGGACAACTTTGCCTTTTTTATCTTACCATAACTTATGCTTTTGTCCTGAGTGCCACTGCCTGAATTTTAGAACCTGGGTGATAGGCCCGCGTACTTCCTGATAGTCTCATCACTTTTAACATCCTATCATTCAATATACGTACATTTTAATGCATTTTTGGCCCCATATCTCATCGTATGACCTATTTTCAGTCACACGTATAAATTCCATTCTTTTTGTGCTATCGATTTTTAGCTGGCTTTTATACAGGGACGAATGACCTTGGAAATCGACTCTCCTATAAACAGTCACCTAAGGAATACGATACACATTAACTTCGAACCGCCTTCAATGGCTTAATCTTCTGTTGCACAGGAAATACGATAGCAGTCATCATGATGTGGATGCCACAAATGTTAAACACATTAAGACATGCGGGAACTGGCCAGCCGACCCGAGAGAGGGTTAACGAGGACTCATCTCTGGATAAGCCCACTCCACGTCACGGGGAACACTACAGCTAATTAGCTTATAGAATCAAATGTAATTCTGATTGCTAATATTATGTAAATAAAAAAAAAAAGCTAAGACATGCAATGACTGTTAGTTGTGAGACTGAATTAGAAAGACTGACGGTCAGAAGGCACTGAGGCATGCAACGAGGCTTGTTACTCTCTGTAACTGATATATCGTCTGACTTTCTTTCGTTCCGTTAATGCATTGTGAGTTACGTTCTTGACAAGATGTGTAATTTACGACCGCTTACAGCACACAGTGTACAAGTATTACTACAGGTCAGTCATATGTGTAATGTAACTTTCATGCCACTTGTGGAGATTTTAAAGTTTTCTCCATGCAACAGGGAATTTATAACTAATTCGGAATATTTAAATAGAAATACAGTCTCTTGCCTTTCAGAGCAGGATGTTGCAGCGGTAGGGACCGTCGGATATACGACACAGGTCAGTGAGATCGGAGTTTGGGCAGTGAGTCATTTCCTGATTACATTTGTGCGGTTCAGGAGGTCTGTGAGGAACCTCCATTTTTCATTCTGTGTGTTAACGCCTTTGAAATGAATAATGAAGCAACTGCTCTACACTGTAGAAACTAAATGTATCCGAGTATACAGGAACATATGAAGAAATTCAAATATACACTATATACTGTATATAAAAGGGATATTAGATCATTGTTCAATAAATACCTTGAAATATGTACACAGATTTAGGAACAAAAATGACAAATAAAATGAAGACCATAATGAATTTGAAGAACAATGAATTCGGGAAATGCCTCGAAAAATTCAGTTAGGAAAATGCTAACTTCCGTCCACTTTCAGAAATATTGAAAATCGAATTATATACAGAAATAATTTTTGCTGTTATATAACGTAGTTTATTACTTTGAGGGAAGAACTGAAATGTTAAGCGTTTAAAAACAAAGTTTCCAGGGAAATGTTTCGGAACTCAGGCGTATAAATTAAGTAGCGAAGAGAGAGGATGTTACATAAGGACGGCAGTGGGCATGTTTCTCAGTACCTGATTTCCACCTAGTCACAAATCCAATGAGTAAAAGGGTTATTTTTCTGGTAATAAGACTGCCGGATCGTCAGGCTAACCACGCATACCAGATAAACTGAGATCTGTCAGTTGAATTTCCATCTCTATGTCCCTAGTGTGTTTTAATGTCATGGTCCTTATTATTAGGGTATTTCTATCATCAATTTACCCCTCTACTTCAATGCGGAAAATTACTTTTTAACTTAAATCGAAGTCAGCCAGTTTCAGACATCTATGTCATGTTTCTTGTATCCTTAGCATCAAACAGTTGCCTACGGTCTGCTTCCTGGTGAGTCACGAAGTAAACTGAACCGTGATGACGTAAGGGGAAAGTCTCAACCCACTCTACACATCTCGAGAAACTTGCAATGTTACCAACTTAGATTATGAACATAAGTAGGTTTGTAATAGCTACACACCCTGCGGATTCCCTACCGTGTTCTTCGAGAGGCACGTCGCGATATTAGTGGCCTGTGAGTAAGGTGAAGGGAAGGAGGGAAAATAAATTAAACTGACATACAAGTATAACAAACCCAAAGAATAACGCCTAAGAAGGGTGCCACCCCATGCTATGTGACCCCGTGTAGTCTGGCACATTCCAGAAGACAGTACACTGCACAGTCACTTGTGTAAGAACCTCATAACCAAGAGAACGACATTTTACAAAATATACAGTGAGATTTACATATCAAGGAAAGCAAAAAAGAAATAGATAGACTGCAAGCCCAATAATTGGAAATAATTGAAGCAATGGCGTGTTCGACTAGCGAAACGTTTGGAATACGGGATACAAAAAAAAATATAAAATTTCGGTCAAATGATTTAATCAAAGCAATTATAGATACATTTTATACTCTTTTAATGAAGTCAACGTTCGATTACTCCCTGGGCCCAAGGCCCTGCGGTAAGCGGGTTACATCTTTCACCACTTCGATAGGCAGGTTCGTTAACAAATAATATAATATTAAGAAGGCTTAATTTATACTGCAAGGAAGTGAAATAATTAGATTGAATTTGCAATATTTGGCGATGTTGATTTCTGTTTGGATTGCCCTCTGTCAGTTCAGATTACTCAGGTTACTGTATTCTGAATCAAATCCGAGCAAAATTCATTTACTCCAATAATATAAAGTGAGAATCACTTAATCTAGAACGTATAGCATTAGAAATTCCACATTACTGATATATTGGAGAAAGTAACTTGGATATAAGGGCGATACCAAGGAAGGAAGAAAAGTTTTCCAAAACAAAACAAAAAACGAAATGAAGAACGGAATATATTTCTGGGCATCCTATAGTCCTACACCAATTCACATCACTCAAGATGATTAGCTGCTGCTCCTGTTTGTTCTTTCACACTCGTCAGTAGCAAGCGCAGGAAGTGGCGTGTTGCGTCCCTCCTTGCAGCCCACTTCCGACTGAAGCTACCAACTGAGCAGGGCGAACACACACACACAAAAAAAAGAGAGACACCTACTCTGTCACTGTGCTCGGAATTTCAATTCATTTTGGATTAATGCATCAAACTCCCCAGCTGAGAGAAGTTCTGTACCCCTTCACAGATATACGTGTTCGGGTGCTGTATAATGAATGTAGAATATACAGTGACTCTGAAAACGATTTTCGTAGGAAATCGTTTGACGTATTGGAGTTTGGCATTTTAGTAAACGGCTGACAATATATTGGTATTATTTCTCATGAGAATTTGTATTTTCAGGAAATAAGTCGTCGGTTTTGCCTGCTGTTTTACATAGGCGTGAAACTTGTATCTTCCACACTAAAGGATTCAGAGATTATTAGAAGAAAATGAAGCCGCACCATAGCTAAAGCGGTTGGTCGCTGGCTTTCCACCGCGGCGGCCCGAGTTCCATCCCGGGTCTGGTCAATTGGGATTTGTGGTGGACAAAGTGGCTCTGGGGCAGATTTTCTCCGAATACTTCGGTTTCCCCTGCCAATCTTCATTCCACAAATTGCTCCACAATCACCCTCACCTATCATCTGGGGCCGGTACAATAGGCTAGAAGTGGCCGCAGTACAAGGGACTTAGTCCCACCCCACTAACAATAAAAAAATATGAAGAAAATGAGCAGAAGATTTTTTGACATTACAGAGAGGAAGTAACAGCAGGAGTAAGAGACTCACATAATTCATAACCTATACACTTACACAAGTAATTATCATCTGGGATATCAAATTCAGAAAAATGTGATGGGTATGGCATGTACCATGCACGGAGGAAACGAGAAATACAGACAAGATTTTAGTCAAATATTTTTAAGAACATTAACCACAAGAAAGCTGGAGATATACATACGAGGAGCATATTAAGAAGTACCTTAAAGAAATTTGATACGAATTTGCAGTCTGCAATAACCACGTTCAGGATAAGAAGAAGTGATGTGCTGTTGTGAATGCGGTAACGAAAGTTCCTGTTTCATAAATGTTGGGACTTCCTGACCAGCTAAGCGACTATAAGCCGATCAAGAAAAACTCCTTAGAACATTTAAGACGTCTGTTTCTAATGAAGTATATAGAAAAAAGTAAAGTAAAGCTATCCCTGTACCAGGCCGTGAAGGCCCATAGGGCTGTGAGACGTTGAGGGTCCCACATTACCTTGACAATCGACTAAAAGATGGCGGTAAGGTTGTCAGCCTTACGCGCCGGCCGCGCTTTACTCCCCAGGAAAATTATTTAATTAATTCCTGATACTCATTTCTGTTAGAGGCTGAGTCAACCCCAGGACTTAGTGCGGCTGGAAGGATTAGGTCAACTGGAAAAAATTCAATGACCTCATCGGGACTTGAACCCGCGACCTTCCGACTTGTAGCATAGCCCCTCAACCACTACGCTACCGCGTGCCCCGTTTCTAATGAAGTATCCGTGGAAATAAATTGTGTATTGTCCAGAGTCCCTAAGGAACGGAGCTCGAAACCAATAAACATCTCACTCCAGCAATACGATGCATATACTCTGCACTGTGCATACAGAGTCTTTGTCAACAGACGCGATCGTAAGCCTCTTCATTCCAGTTCACAGCTTTTCAACCAGTTTTGTTGAGATCCATTTCAATTTTACCGTATCTTTCCCTTGACATTCTAAATGGCTATTTTTTGTTAAATATCCCCCAATATTACTCTTCGTATTTATTATTTTCCAGTATAAGTCATGTGTGTCCTTTTAAACTATTAATTGTGTCGTTAATACACAAAAATTAATATATTCAACGTGGTGGACTTCTATATCTCTCCAGGTTGTTTAACAACATAACCTTATTTACTTGAGTTGCGTAATATGGACTTAGGAATGCATCACAAAATTACTGGGAGTCTGGACTTTTCTATCCTCAGGTATTCAAGGGAATAAAATCGGACGATAGAAAAGTCCAAAAACCCAGTAATTCTGAGTGTTATACACCATCGTTAGAACACTTCAGAATTTATGAATGCCTGTTTTTCTTTCAAATGTCGTGCCCAGGGGCTCAAGAAGTGTCCACAGCACTAATCTGACACTTCTTGTAGGTAGCAAGGAAGGCAATGGTTCCTAGTCAGCCACAATGTCTCTGATACCTTCGAGCACCGTCAGATGCATTCCATCAGAGTTAAACCACGCAGTATCTGTAATGGCTCTATCGACTCATTCGTCAGTTACACTGCTAACTTATGGGTCTGTATAAGATTAGATGGTAAAGATTGATGAATAGGTAAGAAAGCAGGAAAGACGAGCCTGGCCAATTTAACGGAACTTTCTAAAATGATGAAAAAACTTAATTCCTTAAGAAGGAAAGCCGTTAAATGTCCTTCACTCAAAACAGGCACCCACAAAATACAAATATAGACAGTTATAATTAGATTCTAAAGGGTTCTGACGATGGTGGATGACACACACAATTACTGGGGTTTTTTTACTTTTTCCATCGTCTGAAATTTTAGGTAATGGAGGACACGACGTTTCTGAAACTGGATCTGTTTCCAACTAAGTAAGTGTCTTCTTTTCACCTGAAGAAGAAAACAGATCCAGTTTCCGAAACGTCGTGTCCTCCATTACCTAAAATTCCGGACGATGAAAAAAGTCCAAACCCCCAGTAATTCTGTAGAGACAGTTATAGCCACGTCTTCCCGGTTAGTTCATTGACTGTTTAATGAGGTATAATCCGATTTGGCTGCAGTGAGTATTTGCGCCTGTCAACACAAAACAATTCAAATCCAAGCTTAAAGGGGACTGTACTTAAATTCACAACCTAAAACTTATTAATTACATATTCTGCTCAGTGTTTGTAGTTACACCTTTGTGGTTCGGTCATCAGAGCCTCGTTCATGAAAACGCGGGCAGTTGCGCCGTTGGCATTAAAGTAAAATGTTTTGTGTTACTTATCATCCCTTGTGCCTAAGTTCCTGTACTTTAGCCTCTGAGGCTACGAACCCTCTCGTCCTATCTTTGTAATTTTCCCACTTATTACATTCTTCAGAATTATCTTTGTAAAAATCTGTTGCTAATTACTTTCCCTCCAACTTCTCTTTCTATCTGTTCCTTCATTCCTTTTCTTTTATTTTGGTTTCGTAACCCTCTGGTCGTAGTGTTCATTGTCTCACCGCCCACGTCGTTGTCCTGTCTTATTTGCTCTCTGGTGTTCTTTATATTACAACTGTGTCCGATGAAGCAGCCGTAACATGAAAGGAAGGCTACTCGGGTGCCTGACTGCCGCAGTAGTCCTTAGAGTTTGTGTCGGTTCCTTGGTAATTTCGCTTTGTATAGACAACAGAAGCTACATATACCCGCGTAATTACATGCACCAAACCACAGGGGTCGAATGGAAGTGGTTGTGACCTACTTTTATCTCTCTACACTATAGTGAAAACAAACAGAACCACCTTTTCTTAGCTCCCTGACAACGGCGTACTGAAAAAGCAAAATAAAGGACTTCACGACGTTCCCGAGTTCTGGCAGAAATTGAAAGTTTACTACAAATAACTGAGTAACATGGGTCTCGTAGAACTCCTTTCATTACCATCAACCTACTTATGTGAGACAAGTTACTTGGCACTGGCCGAATTCAAAGTCAAATTAAGAAATTATATGTATCCAAAAAATTATGAACCTGAGCAGTGAGTAAGTTTAAAAATCTGATTTCATCCAAACTAACTTAAATTTCACACTAAATTACCAATTTTTCTTCTTAAAATTATATAGATCCATGTTCACTGATGGTTGTATATGCCATACGCGTGTGTGTATAGTTAAGAATAAAAGCTGATTTATTTAACGTTCATATAATTTCTTTAATCTATTTTGCACAGTCATATGCACGGTGGCAAGTTTATTGCGTATAGGTAATTTCTTCCGAACAATTACTTGCGACCAAATTGTTTAACCAAACGTGTTTCAATAATAACAAAGTTATGTTTCAAAAATATTTTTTAGAAAGGGGTACTTCATGAAAAAGGCGCGAGAAACCTGTATATAAGACAGTGTTAACCTATGCGAGAAACTAACTGTATGAACAGTAACCCAGTATTCTCCTCAAAATATTTATTACGTTTATATTTTATTAGAACAGAATGAAGAACATGAAGATAATATCGAAAGGCCCTATCTGTCTGTATTATCGCAGTTTCAGTTCCATAAATATTTAGTGAATTTCGATTATACTTAATGGTATGGGTTATCGCGGGAATGTAATTGTGTGTACGTGAAGCTCAAATAAAACTCCATATTTTTCAAAAAGTTTAATATAATTAAATAAATAGTTTGAGGATGATTGATAAGTTCAATTTGGACGATGTGATANATACCACTGCCAGAGGAGGGGGGGACCTCTCTGACAGAAAGGGACCAAAGCATTAGATACCACTGCCAAGTAGAGGNTTTGACAATAGTTTTATAGGAGCAGGCAGTCTATTAAAAACCTTAATCCCTTATAATGTAAGCCTTTTTGGTACAGTGACAGATGAGACCGTGGGTAATGCATATCGAGACTGAACTTGGCCTACTTTAATTACTTTACGAAGAAATATATGACGAGAAAGGAAGTGGTACAAAGAATAGAGACAATTATACATAAAACAATGCAACACATAGAAGTAACGGTCAGTATTAATATAGATCAGCTCTACAAAGATAAAAGTTATAATTCAATCACAGAGGCTTACACATGGACTTCAATGGCTGATGAACTATATGAACTGCTACACTGCAGAGTTCGTAACTGTTCTCTTATCATCATCACGCGCAACTGGTTGTGACCAACACCATACAACTGACCCGTTTGTGGTTCTATAAATCTCTTTTCTTTTTTCTCAACTGTCTCTACAGCCTCTGATTTTCAGTTTCATGATAAATTTCACAGACTGTAGGACTCCTTGGATGAAGGATCAGCTCGTCGCAAGGTCTCTACCTAAACACAAGACAACACAAACACAGAATAAACACATACACATACCAAACTTCCATACCTTGTCTGGGATTGGAACCCAGGATCCCGGCTTCCGAGCGAGGGAAGGCAGTACATGCCTTAGACCGCTCGGCTATCATGATCGGCTCTGTAAACATGGATGCATATAATTTTAAAAACCATATGTTATATGCACACTCAGGTGCTTTCTTTGATTAATTAACTTAAGCTTTATGAACTACCTACATCTAATGTCAGGACATAATAGCAGATAATTTATGCCTATGTACATGATGTGACATAAGGGCCGTTTCTATAACAACAGAGGAATGCCCGTAAACATTCTTACAGCAACAAATACATGCAGCAATAGAAGAATTGTCGTTTCTACGCCACGGCCGGTGAACATCCCCCCCCCCTTTAGTAATGTGACAATATACGGGAACTGTGTTTTCTATGCGGTCGGCGCCAAGCAAACACACGGAACAGTAGGACGTCTATTGCTGGGCAGCGAAGATGCAAACGTGTATTCTTAACAAAAAGAACTGTGTTTTCCGTGGAGTCTGTGCAGAGGAGTTATCTTGAATACAATCGGCGCTAAGAGTCAGTCAGTCCTCGGTAGGAGATAGCCATAGGAAGTTCGTAGTTGAAGAAGAATTAGAAGTCGGCCTGTGAAGACTTAACGTGTCATTTGAAGATCTTTTGTATGCTGTAGTGCACTGATATCTGGAGTGAGACTGTTATAGTTCTTGTGTTAAAATTCGTTGCCAGGAAACGGATAGAGAGAGCTTTGCAGAGGAATAGCCATTGTCGAGATCTGTTACATAGTAACGACTTTTGTAAGCAGATATATAAGACTTTATTTATATGTTGTAATTACATTAATCTTGAAAGTGTTATAGTTATTTGTAGTTATGACTAGTGAATATCCAATAAATTCACTCACCGATCCAAACCTGCGTCTTTAGTCACTAATACACGTGACAACATGTTATCCGATATGTATGTAAATTACCTCATCCTAATGCATTACTAGTTTTCGCATACTTACTCAGGTGGCACCTGAATTTTTTAATCTGTCCTCTGATGGATAGCAATGTATCTTAATTCGCTGTTTTAAGGCGGCAAGGAAACAACGAGATAAAGGTACGAAAGGGGTAAGGGAAGGGAAGAAAGAGGCTGAAGGATGAATATATAAAAGTATTCCCCGTTGAATTTCTGTGGGATTTGCCGTTAAGATTAATGGGTTTTAAAGGCCATCTAAGAAGGCGGTGATGATTTTCATTAGCCTCACGTGATTCTCTTTCTAATATGATCCATGCCGTCCTTATTCTAAATTATCGGGATTTTCCCCTCCAATATTGTTACCTGGAATCATTCTGCCAATGTTAAATTTAGTAGTAATTAAATATGTGTATGCTAAATCATTATTTGAGACAAACTGATTCGCCTGTGAAAGGGTTAAAATTCCTTCGGAGTACACTCCCGGTGGGACTAAGGAAAAGCATGAGAGCCACATTCCGGAAACGAATTTCCGGTACTAGGCACTACAACTCGACTTTCTGCACGGATATATTTTTCAGAACTCTTTTACGTAAAGGAGCCCTTTGAATCAAGACTCATATAGCGCGCATGACGTCACCAAACGGTTATCTCTCCTCGCCTTGCTTATAACACTGCTCTTTGTCTGTTCGAGCTGTGACATGCGGCTGAGTGTAACGCGTGTGTAGATCACTGCCTTGATCCACTACTAACCCATATTCCAACTGTACAGAAACGCGTGGCTAAATGGCCAATATTTCAAACATTATCAGCTCTGCATGGCTCTAGCCTGATCATGGTCATCTAAAACTGCTCGGTTATAGCAAGGAAAATAATATCTGAAGTTCAGGGCGTTGCAGCAACTGGTTCAATAAGCAGACAGACAGTCATACCCTGTAATGCTTGCTGCATGAAAATCAATAGCGCCCGCAACCTTCAGCAGCAGAAGCTACCAACCTAACCGACGGAGGTTGCATGAAACATCACGTTAATCAGTTGGTGGAATATGCTTTTGTCAAGGTTGACAGACTCGTGTACGTGTAATGGTGGATCAGGTCCTTACAGCTGATCCATTCGTGCAGCCAGCTGAGATGGAACCTCACACCATGAAGCTACGCTTATCTACATGTGAGTACATAAATCCTACTGCAAGTATGTTACCTTACACGACAAAATTGTTACATTCTGGTAGAAAGTATGAAATTCACAAAACTGGATGCAGAAGGAAGAAATGCTACGTACAGATTTCTTAAGATTTAAGCTGATTTTTTTTAATTTAAACTGAATCGGGAATTGAATTACGTTTTTTAAGCAGTGTGATATCTGTGTTCAAATCTGTTCCTGCTTGCCAAATTGATCACTAATTTTTAACTTGTGTTCCCTCCAAAAACGAGTGCAAATATTCATTATATTCATTATTATTATCTCTTTGTTTAGAATAGGCCTACCGTATACTATCGAAGATCAGTGCAGAGAAATATTTCATAACACCACACGAGTGTAAAAAAAAATCTGATTACTAAATATGTAGACACATAAATTCGTTAATTTTTATGCACATGATGGCTAATTGTGTGCTATTATATTTTATATGCCTGGATTTATAGTTCTATCTACCATTAATTAATGTTCTTCCTATTTACCGCTGATGTGAGAGAAGATAAATTACAGTATACGTTTAATATGAGCCGTCCACCATGTTCAACTCGTTCGTAATATACCCTCCATCTTTCTAACCCCACTACATAGCAAATTATATAATTTGTATATATTGGTATTGATGTATGTACACACACGCACACACACATACACACACTAAAAATTCCATGGAGCAAAATAATTTTTGGCCTTTTACAGACTGGGAGGAAGCGGGAGAGAGAAAGGGGGGGGGGGGAAGGTGGCTGTGACAGACAATATACTATGGGGAGGAAAGAAATATTTCTGGTTTTGAGGGTTCCCAGGCTGAGCCTGTTCGTCCTTCTAGTACGGGCACATTTTAGGGGCGGGAAGTGTAAAAAAGCAAACCTACAAAGACTGAGTCAGAGTTAGAGTCACTTTACGACAGGCAGTTTACCGCGAATCTGTTCATCTTGGCGCCAGCGCCTTGAGGATCACGACCGATTTTTTTTTTTTTTGCAACTGAACCCTTGCGTTCATCGTCCTTAGGTAACATCTTCTCTGACGAAAGGCTTCGCCTTTGTGAAGTGTACGTATATACACTATGCACTACCTCTGTCAGGCAAAGCTTTGCAGAGCAGATCATATCTATCTTACTTATCTTATGCTACAACGGCAGTTTAGTCACTTGAACGGTCGTAAGCTTGACCTCCGCCAAGTTTCAGCTTTTCATATTGTCTAATGTCTGGCTTCGCCTTGTCCTGTTCAGCGAACATATTAATTCTCATGATTTTATATGACTTCTGCTTCTAGCCTGCACACTTTATTATACAATCGTATACATACGGAAGGTTGAAATCTGTGTGCAAATCGCGGGCCGGTGTGCGCCTTGGAAAATGTCCAATGTTGCGAGAAACTTATTTTGCAGTCCCTGCAATTTTAAGAGTTACGTGTCTGTCTCAAAGACTGAATATCTTGTCAACTATATAGAAATTATCAGTTCGTACCTAACAGGAAACACTTCACGTCAACCAGTTAAAGCCAGCTAGGGGATGAGTCGCTGTTTACTATAAGATCCATACGAAGATACTTCAGAATTTTCGCGTGTTAAAAGAAGGTGGCACACGTAGAAAATCCGGGCTTCAAAGGGCTAGGAAGCTCTCTCGGCGGGCCAAGACATAACCTGTCTTTTATGAACTCAACCCCAAGGTTCATTACCTTGTTCACACGAGCTCGCCAATTGTCTATATCCTGCGCCAGACGAATTTAGTCCCTCCCTCACACATTTTTAAACCCAATTTTAATATTATCCAAACATCTACGCCTAGAGGTCTTCCAGTAAATGTGTTTTATATATAATATATGATTAAAATATCAGAACATGATAATGGACATTATATGGTATAATATGTTACATTTTTACGGTGTGAATAAGTAAGCTGTCATCCCTCTTCCACCATTTATATTTAATACGAACCTTCACACCTGTAATAGCGATTTTTCCATACGACTTAACCATAATTTATTCTAATCCTTTCTGAATTATTTTCGTATCACATAGTTTCTGTGACTAAGAAAATGTCGATTTTCCATAATGGACCTTATCTGCTCAGTGCCACAAGCATAGATAAATCATTCGAGTGATAAGCTCCATATCTCGAGTAGAAGGCCGGTTCAGATGTGAACGTAGAACATTTTTTAGAGTCACTAAGGTTATAACTCCTTTTTGATAAAATAACGGCACAACTTTGAAGGTACTCGGTAACGGCTTGAAGAAGTTCACAAGGTAAAAAATCGTATCTCATGGAATCCGAAGGTTCATTACCGTGTTCACAAGCACTCCACACAATCCTTCAGTATTTATTTAAAATATATTTTATGGTCCGAGGCCCTCTGTGATATTTCATAACAAGCTTATTTTTTACGGCAAGGAATTGATAGCCTCACACCAAGCCCCCAATATATAAATTAGATTTAGTGGGAGTACAGGAGATCAGATGGGACAGAGGTGGCAATGAACCAGCAAGACGTAGGTGTGTTGATAATGGATCGTAGAGAAATAGGATGGGGTGGTGTGGACTGGACTTATCTGGCTCTGGGTAGAGACCAGTGGAGAGCTCTTTTGAACACGATGATGAACTTTCTGGTGCCATAAAATGCTGGGAAGTTCTTGCGTAGCTGCACAACTGGCGGCTTCTCAAGAAAGGATCAGCTTCATAAAGTTAGTTAGTTAGTTATACCCAGAAATACCTAAGTCTCCCAAGTGGTTTCCTCCCTCGAAGTTTTCAGACTGCAAGTTATATGCCTTTCTCTTGTTTCTCATGCTACGTCTCCTAGCTATCTCTTCCTCCTTGTTACGGTTACCCTAGTGATAACAGACGGGAATGCAAATTATGAGTTGTTCATATAATTTTATCTAGACTCCTCTCTCTTAGTCCTAATATTCACCTCAGCCTGATCAGACACCTCTAACTAGGGCCGAGGCCAAGAAGACGTGGATCTATACATCCACTCCGCCATACGCCTTGATGTCTTAGTGCTTAATTAGTTAAAACAGTGACAACTTTACTATGTTCACAAACACATTACAGTGTATGTTATAGATGCAGTGAATAAACACGTATTTCAAAGTGGTTGACCCTTACAGCAAGACATCTTAACGCATCATTCAAATGCGTGGCTATTTATGTATGTATCTCTCTCTCTCGCTATATATATATACATGTGTACGTACACACGCATACATTACGATGATTGATGCGTGATGGTTCTATTACATAACAGTGTGGTTTTTATTCCAATACTAAAAATAGCAGATTTTCAATTTCGCCATAGGCTACCAAGTTGCGACCAAAGCTATTATTTAGAAATTAGCTTTTTGGCCGAATAAATTTCAGATAATTTCCGTTTAATATAGTAACATCTTCGCTACGGTCGCGCCATAGCTCAAGCGGTTAGTCGCTGGATTCCCAGCGGCTGGTCCGGGTTCGATCCCGGTTCTGGTCAAGTGGAATTTGTGGTGGACAAAGTGGCGCTGGGGCACGTTTCCTCCGAGTGCTTCGGTTTCCCCTGCTAATCTTCATTCCACCAATTGCTCCACAATTACCCTCACCTATCATCTGGGGCTGGTACAATAGGCCAGAAGTGGCCGCAGTACAAGGGACTTAATCCCACCCTACTAGCATTATAAAACATCTTCGTTGTGTTAATTAAACGCCACAACACGAAGACAGATGTGGGGATAGAAGTATAGCTCCAGGCATTAATAACGCTGGTAGTTGGAAGTGGGTTGTCAGATTGACTCCCCGGCGGCTTTACCTCCAGGAAAATTGCCCCGAGTGCGCACTGCAATGTTCGAGCTGAATGCTGTCAGAGGAGAGAAATGTCTTGCCCCTGCCGCGACTCGAACCAGGATTCCTCGAGAGCCCAGCATTACTGTAGTCACTATACCGCCTGAGCTATGCCGCACATCCTCTTTGTATTCACTGTGAACCTCTCTCTAGCAATTCAGATTTACTCTTGTTATCCTAGAACCCAAACCTGTGAGTCAGTTGTCAGCACGAATAAAAGTGTATTTAAGTACCGGCTTTCGTGTCGAAAGTGAAAATTAGTGACAAATTCCTTGTCCAGTGACTGTGACAAATGGCTCAACACGAGGTCGTTCAGTGTTTTACTTCGAGGAACAGGAGGTAATTGCATAATGAAGGTCGTTTTCCGTACGGAACGTTTCATAACATGGATCACGTGTTGAAACTGCGGTCTCCTAGAATATGACGCCGTGTAATTTGGTACACAGACATACTGCCTCTAGATGACTGTCTTAACATTCATCACCGTGGAATTGTAAATTCCCACACAGTTAGTGCTGTCCACATACCCGTGCATTGTGTAGCTAACGATGCTTGGGTTACCGTGTAAGATGGCGACTAATTCGGACATAAAAAGTAAAGGTAACCCTGTAACAGGCCGTGGAAGACCCTACGATTGTGAGACGTTGAGGGTCCCACATTTTCTAGACAATCGTCTCACAGATGGAGGTAAGGTTGTCAACCTTACGCGCCGGCCGCCCTTTACTCCTCAAGAAGATTCCTGGTACTCATTTATGTTAGGGGATGAGTCGACCCCAGGGCCATAGTGCTGCTGGAAGGAGTAGATAAATTAAAAAAACACCTAATCGAGACTCGAACCCGCGACCTTCCGGCTTGTAACATATTGCCTCAACCAACTATGCTACCGCATGCTCCTAATTCAGACATTAACTATTGTTTAATCGAAACAGGTTTCATTAAAATATTGTCACATATCGGGGTTTGCGTGACTAATAAGTATAATTTCTGGATTTCGTGATTGGGTTTATTGGCACTTCTTTACAGTTACAGTCAATTATAAAAGCTCACACATTGATCTCCTGAACGACGTCTGTCTGACGAATCTCTCACGAATCTCCCATTGAAATCTCCTGGACTACCATGTCTAAGAGTTCCTTTGTTTCATCCGTTACCACGAAACGTGTGTCAATCCCATGTCGAGGCTTTGATTTATACGGAGGTATTCGCTGCCACGAAACGCGCTTTTAGTGAGCTGTTGTTTAGCAATGGTCTATTCCGTCACAATATGATTTCCTCTTACTGTTGACAGCTCTAACATTATTTTGTATTGTGGGAATAGGTATATTTTATTGCTGACACAAACAAAATAAATCAAAGGTATGAAAGATTCATAGCCAACATAATATATGACCTCAGCATTGCTTCTACATTTTCTTTTTATTTACCTGTAGCTTATTTAACGACGCTGTCAGTAACTCTGACTATACAGCTTCAAATTATCGGATGACACTGAACAGTGAATTGGATAGTATGTGGAAGGAAGTGGTCGTTGCATAATTTAAAGTAATATCCTGATACCTTCTTCGAGGGACTGAGGAAAACCAAAGGCATTCTAAGTCAGGAGAGCCCATGTCCCGGCCGAGACGTTAGTTGCGCAGTTCTTGAGGAAAAAGAAGAAACAAACGTTACAGCCCGAGCCACGTGGCTCGGCGACTTCCTCTAATTTTATAGCATAACCGAATGGGAAAATTTGTATGCAACATGATCATCATTCCTATATTACTTTAACGCACTTCGACTAAAATTCTGTATATATATTTTTAATCTCTTCATGCGTTTTACCCATCTTCCTCAATCTGATTACCCGTGAAGCTCCTCACTTAATTGGGAGCCTCCACCACGGCGCGTCCTAAGATTGCAGATGGAAGCGACAGACGGCCTCTATATACAGAGGACAGCCAACAATGGGTGATATTTCTACTTCGGTTTAGACGGGGAACTAACAATCTCTGACCAGAAAAACAATTTTAAATTACAAACAATTTAACGTGAAAAAAAGTGAGATGTTTTTATTTCTGTATCCTAAAGTGACGGAGCTTCCTTTTAGGCCTATGTGTATTGGGAGCTTGTTATTCTCTTACTACAGCCAGCACTCTGTTCTTTGTAGCATTTATTTATTATGCCTTCAGACCGTATCCCCATCAAATCACAATCAGTTTAGACACGTACATATAGCTTCTTGTTGTAATGTGGGGAAGATAGAAGCGTTAACTCATCTCTGTCCGAAAAGTTCGGTCCGTCTCCCGCAGAGCTACCGATTTATTGCGAATCTTCGGGTATCAGCAACATCTGTTCTGTCTTTTCCGAACACATCTTTCAACCTCCAATAAATGTCAAACTTTCTTTTGCTACAAATTCACCGCTATTCCTTTAAGCGACCTGTATCAATAGACGGCTCAGAATAGGATTGCTGCTCCTGTCTCGGAAGCTTATTTGCTTCACACATCAATTCGTGTTTAATACATACGTACATTACGAACGTGGATTTAAGCTAATGACAAGCCATGTTTCATAATTTAAAAATTAGAATACACAAAGCCATAATTTTGTTTGTAGTTCTGTATGGGAGTGAAACTTGGTCTCTGACATTAAGTGAGGAATATAGACTGAACTAAGTGTGTTTGAGAACAGGGTGTTGAGGAGAATATTTGGACCGAAGAGAGATGAAGTGACGGGAGGTTGGAGACAACTGCATAATGAGGAGCTTCATAACTTGTACTCTTCACCAAATATAATTAGAACTATCAGGTCAAGGACGATTAGGTGGACACGGCATGTAGCACGAATGGGGAGAAGAGAAATGCATATAGGCTATTGGTGGGAAGGTCAGAAGGAAAGAGACCGGTAGGAAGACAAAGGCGTCGGTATGTGGACAATATTAGAATGGATCTTAGAGAGATAGGATGTAATGATATGGATTGGATTGATCTGGCTCAGGATACGGACCAGTGGAGGACTCTTGTGAACACGGTAATGAACCTCCGTGTTCCATAAAATGCTAGGAATTTCTTGAGTAGCTGCAGAATTGGCCGCCCCTCAAGAAGGGCTCAGCTACATGAGTAAGTAAGTAAGTAAGTAATGTTTCATAATTAGTAACCTGTATTAGTAAAGATATCAGGGGTTTTCACACTAATTTTCGTTCAACGATTGAAGATGCACTGAGGCTCATTCTCTCAAACACTGCATACCTAAACAAGAAATGATTCTATTGATATCTACTGCTTTTACTTGTCAATGCTTCCGACTGAAGCACCTAAGAAGCCAATCTATTAACGGACATAGTTAAGAGTGTCATTTCGGATCTGTAGTACTTCGAAAATAGCCTACAGATTTTAATTAATAGTAGAATGAATGGTTACAGCTTCGTTCCAAACATCTAAAGATTTAGATGGAAAATTGTAACTTTATGTTGGCACCAGACTTTTCTGTCACTCTTACAGAATAAACAGAAATTGGATTTAGGTATACGAACAGTTCGAATCGAGACTGTCTATTCAGTTTAAATGTTTTCGTAATTCCCTTCGGCTTCTCTACGCGAATTCCAAAACAGTAACTTAAAGCTCTTATATATTCATCTTTTATGAACATATATCATTACATTCGACAGTTAGGCCTTCACACTTGAAATTCATTGCCTAAAGAAGTGAAGAATCCGTCATTGAAATACTTCTGTAGGAGCACATCTTCCTGAAACCTGACCCGTTCCAGGCAAGATGTGCGGCCTTCCGTCGAAATTCATGGTTTTCCCAAGTGCAGTTGTGTTGCATATATAGAAGCGCAGTATAAAGCACACTCTTACTTGATCATGAAATTAAGATGAGATGACAGGTACAGGGATGGAAGATAAATTAAATTAGATGCGTGTTTCTGTCATAATTTTTAACGTTGCCAGTAATTCAATTAGAAGAGTGCCGTGACATAACAATCAAGAATCGATACTCATATCCGTCACGTGACCTATTGCGGAACGTGTTTAGTTTCCCACACGAACTCTGTTCTGAAATCAAAATAACTACTTCAAATTTTGTACGTAATGAAATGGATGCCTTGCCTTGTCATGCACTCTCTTCCTATGACAAGTACCTTAATGTCAGAACACGGCACTGATATTTCATAATGATCCGTTTCTAATGACAACTCCTACCTTATGCGTTATTCAAAGTCACCCCTCTTCAACTCCCTCTTTCATTAAAGTCAGATCAAATTTTCATTTACTTCAGAGATCTTTTGTATTTCAACAGAATGAAATTTCAAAGAAAAATTATGAAAATTAACGTTTGCAGATTCCAAGTTCGATTTTGCATTTCAGAAACAGTGTGAAGGATGTGAAGACGCTTCCTGGGGCAGACATTGACTCTGACCACAACTTGCTGGTTGCCAAGTTCCGAACCAGGTTGAAGAAAATTATAGGATTTCGAAAGCGCAGACCCAGATGGGATTTGGAGAAGTTATATGCTCAAAGACAAAGCGTGCAAGAGACTCTAGAAGAGAAACTCGGTGCAATTGAAGGTGAAAGCGGAAATGCTGAAGCGCAGTGGAACGATATAAAAGAATGCATGTTAGATACTATCAGTGATTTGGTAGGTAAAGTTGAGAAGATAGCAAGAAAACCATGGGTTACACAGGAGATGATGAGTAAAATGGAGGAGCGAAGGAAATGGAAGAATGTCAACAATGAAGAAGGCAGGAGGAAATACAGGAGACTGAGGAATGAATTGAAAAGAGCCACGGACAGGGCCAAAAAGGAATATCTTGAGAAGATATGTAATGAGATTATGGAATTTCAAAGAACAGGCCGTTATGATTTGATGTACATGAAGACAAAAGAACTAGGATGGAAAGAGAATCATGGGATTCAAAATGTTGGCATCGAAGACTCCCAGGGGAATAGAATAGTAGATCAGAGGCAAGTGCTGAAAATTTGGGAAAATTATATTTCAGAACTATATGATCGACCTAATCGGCCAGAAACCTTAGAAGTTGAACCGGAAGAAGAAGTAGATACAGACGAGAAAGGACCATATATTTTACAAAGTGAGGTGGAAAAAGCTATCAAGGAAATGAGGAAGGGAAAGGCTACAGGAGATGATGATGTACCTGGAGATGTGCTCAAGTTACTGGGAGAAGGTGGTTTGAAAACACTGACAAAACTAATGAACACCATATATGAAAGTGGAGAGTGGCCCAAGGACTTTACAGAAGTTACAATGATTGCCTTAAAGAAAAAGACAAAAGCTACAAAATGCAGCGACCATCGCACAATAAGTCTTATTGCACATACAGCAAAGATAATAGCAAAGATACTTAAAAGAAGAATTGAAAGGAAAATAGAGGATGTACTTGGAGAAGATCAGTTTGGATTTAGAAGAGGAAAAGGAACCAGGGATGCAATTGGGATGATGAGAATTATAGCGGAACGAACTTTGGAGATAGATGAAGAACTGTGTGTTTGCTTCATAGACTGGCAGAAGGCATTTGACCGGGTAAACTGGACCAAATTAATGCAGATCCTGAAAGAAACAGGTATCGATTGGCATGAAAGAAGATTGATTAGCAAATTGTACATGGATCAGAAAGTTAGAGTACGACTGGACAGGGGGGAGACAGGAAGTGTGCAGATTGGAAGAGGAGTTCGACAAGGATGCTGTTTATCACCAATTCTGTTCAACTTGTACAGCGAATGCCTTACCAAGGAAGCTCTGGATGGGCTCGGTGACTTCAAAGTAGGAGGGCAAATTATTCAAACTGTGAAATATGCAGATGACCTTGTGTTAATGGCTAAGGAAGAAACTGTGCTACAGGGCATGATTGATAGACTAATTGAAATTGGAAGGTGCTATGGCATGGAAATGAATGTGGAGAAAACAAAAGTAATGAAAATTTCGAGACAACCAACCCCAGTCACAATAAAGATAGACCAAAAACAACTGGAGAATGTGAAATGTTTTAAATATTTGGGTAGCTTGTTAACAGATGATGGAAGGTGTACTTGTGAAATTAAATCCAGGATTGCCATGGCAAAAGCTGCATTTAGCAAGAAGAAGAATCTTTTTACCAGCAAATTGGACTTAAATTTGAGGAAGAAACTAGTGAAATGCTACATTTGGAGCATAGCTCTGTATGGGGCTGAAACATGGACACTTAGGGCAGTAGATCAGAAACATCTGGAAAGTTTCGAAATGTGGTGTTGGAGAAGAATGGAGAAGATCAGTTGGACCGATTATGTGAGAAATGAAGAAGTGTTAATTAGAGTCAGTGAGCAGAGGAATATCCTACATGAAATAAGAAAACGGAAGGCTAATTGGATTGGTCATGTTTTACGCAGAAACTGCCTTCTAAAAGAAGCTATCGAAGGAAAGATAGATGGGCGGATAGAAGTGACAAGAAGACGAGGAAGAAGACGTAAGAAGATGCTGGATGACCTTGGGGACAGAAGAGGATACTGTCATTTGAAGGAGAAAGCCCTAGATCGCATTAAGTGGAGGAATTGTTTTGAAAGAGACTGTGGACCTGTCGTCTTGACAGATTACTGATGATGATGATTGTCAGTGGTGAAGGCTGTCAAATGCCTGTGCAGATGCGCCTTGACGAAAGAAGGAATATCTGGAAACTAAACATAAAATACGGGCCCTATGATACAGTTGTTATTTCGTTTAGAATCCAGTGGTCACACCGACCACTTAGACCGATATTTCACATAATATTCTCCGCCTTTTTGAGTAAAATTCGGAAACAGTATTTGCGAACAGGCCACGATATTTTCCTCTACTTCCTTCCAAGATCACAACTAAACTAGTTGTATTTACCTCCGCGGCTAGCACTGCAAAATTATGTAAACTAAGAAATAGACTTACACTCATATCCCTGTGCAGTATTACTTAGATAATATGCACGGCTTAGGCTCTATGTGTTATGGAGAAACAGGAGCGAGATACTTCAGAGACAGAAAAGTTGAAATAACCTACAGTGTATGTCTAAACAACGGTTTACTGAAGTCGGTATAGCGACTGGCTACGTGCTGGACGACCGAGGGGTCGGAGTTGGAGTCCTGGTGGAAGCAAGAATTTTGTCTTCTCCATGTCGTCTAGACCGGCTCTGGGGCCCACTCAGCCTTCTATACAATGTACCGGGGGTATTTCCCCGGGGGTAAAGCGGCTGGGAGCCGGTCACGGTAGCCAAGCGTTCTAAGGCATGCACTGTCTTCGCTCGCTCGGAAGCCGGGATCGTGGGTTCGAATCCCACTCAGGGCATGGATGTTTGTGTGCGTTTTTCTGTGTTTGTCTACAGGCAGAGGCCTTGCGACGAGCTGATCACTCGCCCAAGGAGTCCTGCCGAATGTGTAAGATCTAGAAAAACCGAAGTGAACGGAGTTCATGGAGGTAGGCCTAGGCCCACTGGGGCTGTCGTGCCAAGGAAAAAAAAAACGGCTGGGGCATGAAACTGACCACTCACCTCCAGCCAGTGCTGAGGCCAAGAAAATGTGGATCTATACATCCTCTCCCCCATACGTCTTCATGGCGTAGTGCTTAATAAGTTACGCACAGGGACTTTATGTTCTTTACCTTACAGATCGACAGGACGAAGTAGGACGCGTTGGATGTAGGATTTGGAGGCAGGCACAAGCAATGCTTTGCTGAACCAATAAAGATAAAATAACAAGAATAACATTGCCCATTTTCGTCTAGAGGACGGGCGTGACCTTACAATCGTCCCTGCTTCCAGTAGGAGCTCACGCTTTCTTCGGGCAGGTCCCTGAATAAACTATAATTATTTACTTAATATCTGTCTTAAATGTTTACCAGTAACGTAGTACATAAGAAAGGAGAGGCAAAAAGAACGAAGTCAAGTATGGTAATAAATAATGCTGATTCGTTAAAGAAGACAAAGCGTTACCTCAGCTTTTAACGGTTCTACCTGTTTATTTTGTAGGGGACAGAAGACACGGACGTAATGTTTGAAACATGAACAGTTGAACAAAGAAGAGAAAATAAAAGGCATTTTTCTCTAATTTATACTCTCGAATTGCTCAAATTGAACATGGATGAGCTGCCATTATGCCCTGTGGAACTAAACGCATCTATTGCTTGAAAATTAATGAAAATTGGAGGTAGGACTAATAAGAATTAAGACGATTAGATATGTAATCTTTACAATTGAAAACAAATTTAATGCTTGCGCGCAGGTTATGTTATCTAAGGTTTATCATACCTGTCAGAAGAAAATAATGTTTGTCTCCGAAAGAAATTCGTCACACGTTGTCTAACATTGTTAATCACTGCGCCTTGTATGCAGCACATAAGCTTCAGATTTCGTTCTGAAATATTATGATACCCAGCTTAAAATATATGTCACTTTCATACCAGCGAAATATGCATGAACATATTTAAATTAATTGTGCTATATACGTGTAGAATATTATTATAAGGCCCTCCTCTACGTAAGGTGATCTGAAAAGAGAAATTTCCTGCCTCCATTTCTTATATATTGTAACGTGTCAGGAATCCAGAAGAGACGCTTCTATGGAAACACTAGAATAGACAACGCGATAACAATGGGTCATTGCGTAGGAAACGCGGAACCAACAAAAGCAACGTTTCCACTGCTATAACAGAGGGTTCATTTGCCTAGCAGCGGCCGAGGGGATAAATAGCCCAATATATAGTCTACGAGTAGCTTGATAACTAGTTATGTAATACTACTTCCAAAATGTTTCTTGTGAACTTATGCTAACACCAACCCTTTTATCGGAGCGAAATTACTTCTCCATAACGTGTCTTTAACATGCGTCAATTATAGGTACACAATCTTGACGTTAGAATCAATAATATTATATTTCAGTATCATGTTGCATTGAAGTACGTATCACTCGTGTTTTCAGTTTGTAATGCACCGAATTGAAATTAGATGACATAGAAAGCGGTGCATTTCATACCATAGAGGAATGAATGAATGTATAAGGAAACTTGAGAAGAATTAAATTGTTATTCCGATTAATTGGAGATGCCAACGGCATGGATTTCAATTACTGTATTTCTTTGTTTCAGTCCGATGAAAACATGGCTGCCAAACTACTGCTACTGTGTCTGGGAGTCATTGCCGTGTCCCGTGGACAGCTGGCAAAAGTTTGGAAGCTCTCAGCGCGGGAACTCATCGACTATCGAGCATATCGTGACGTCACCGTTCTACATTTCCGAGTTCCCGAGCAAACACTGACAGCTTCCTTCAATTTTACGGTTTCCGAGAAGCTAATATCGTCCCATTTTTCTTCCGAGTGTGACCCAAGGAGAGTAAGCCTCTTCCTTAAATATGGCAGTTTACCTGTTATCAATCCTGACGGGGCAAAATTCCCAGACAACTTCTCAATCTCAAACCGCGTGCCAGTGTACAACGCAGAGTTCCAGAGCAACGAGGTGCCTGTAATCATCAATGTCACTAGCCCAGTTCCAGGGGACTGGTTTGCGGTCGCTTTTATAAGCTATACCGATCCAAACGACGATCAAATTTTGCAACAGGGGTTAGCCCCGAACTGCGCAGCTCTGGCGGAATGCAGTATGAGTGTCGTCATTGTGGACGATGTCACTGTTGTCGTTCCCGGAGAAGAGATTTCCGGACAACTGGACGGGGATGCTGACTCAAAATATTTTAAATTTTATGTGCCTTCAGGGACATGGATGGTGCGTGTTAACCTTTCTTCCGACCAGTGCGATAGTTCACCTTGTCTCCTCATGTCATATGCTCCAAGAACATTCCCGGATCCCAAAGTTAGCAATGAAAACTGTGAGTCTGGTGTTTCATGCGAGAACGATTTCATTCCAGCTGTGGATAACTGGTATTTTATTACAATATCTGCAACCCACAACATGAGCGCCAGTTCCATCCGTTTCACGCTGATAGTCTCCTTTCTTGCTCATAATTCATCAGAGAAATGGAAACTGGTGAAAACAACGTTACCGCATGTCATGACCGAAGATCAAAATTATGACAGGACGTTATTAATTCAGGATTTCCAAAACTTCTGGAGGTTGGTGCCTCTGACGAGACAATCTTTTTCGTCATTCTTTACATTCAACTTCCTCAGTGAACTTGCTGACGAAAATAAAGGTTTCTTCTCCATAAATGTTAGTGTGGATGAGCTGGCTATGATGCAGTTTGAAGTGAATCATGTAAGCGACATTGGAGGGACACTGACGTTTCAAATGAAGCTTGAAGAAGACTCTAATTTAAAGAACGTCACACAGAGCCTTTACAATGTGTCTGTTGTTGCGTGTCTTAGTTATCAGGCACGTGCCATTCCGCTGTATCCTCAAGACATGTGCCTCGACTATACTGGAGACTTCTCAAAGTCCAAAATCCAGGTGAATTCATCCAGTGAAAGAAATCGTATAGGTAGCATCCACGTGCCTTTCCCCGAACCAGGACTCTGGTTCATAACTTTGAAGCCGTTTTGCTTCAACGACAGTCTTCCAGCAGATTGTACTTCCGACCTGGGCTCTCTGAACGTGTCCCTTATAATTGAATCTAATATGTGTACGGCAGACAACTGTGGGAGGTTTGGGGACTGCTATAATTATATGAGTGGTGGGTTCATTTTCTCCACATGCGTATGTAGGCATGGGTATATCGGTTGGGGTTGCACGGACGATAGCAAGGTCACCTCATTGATGGAATTACTGATCGCAGCGCTGCTTCTTACGATTAGCAATTTGTTCTTCATCCCAGCAATTGTCATGGCAATACGTCAAAAGTATTACACCGAAGCGTTTGTGTATGTATGCACTATGTTCTTTTCAACGTTCTATCACGCCTGTGATGCTGGCGAAGACATTTATTCCTACTGTTTAATGAGACTGAATGTTCTGCAATTTTGTGACTTCTATTCAGCGATTCTGTCTCTGTGGGTGACTCTCATTGCCATGTCGGATATCCGTAATGCTCTCAAGTCCATAGTCCACATGGCAGGTGCCATAGGTATCGCCCTAGGCACGGAGTATAACCGAACCTCCCTTTGGGTGTTGGTAGTACCCGCTCTGATCGGCCTAGCCCTTATGATCCAATCTTGGATGTGGCGTTGCAAAGCTCAGAGGTCATGCTATCCCAGTAAGAAATACTGGAAGTTCTATTTTCCTCCGGGAGTGCTACTAGTCATTGTGGGTCTTGTGTGCTACTCGTTCTTAGAAACGAGACAGAACTATAAGTATGTTCATAGCGCCTGGCATATTATCATGGCGCTAGCGATAATATTTTTGCTCCCATCCAAGAAGCAGCAAAGAGCTGTTGTAGTGAACACCGATGAATCTGCTTGTTTGCCACCACTGACATGCAAACCATCTTGGAAAGATAACAAGATTTTTAAGTTTCTATGTTGGTGCGAACGATGACAGTGGCATTGTGTGTAGTAGTGAGTCGTAACAACATAAAAAGTTCTGTCGACTTGTCTGTTAGAGTGGCAACGCTGACTGCTCGTGGGGGGCATCTGTTCAGCATTATGTGGTACCATTTAATATGTTGTCTTTCTTCCACATTGTCCCCATTTATCATTGTTTTCTGGCTTCATGTGTTATCTTGTTACATCCTACAAATACATGTGTTATGACTTCACTTATAATGATTACATTATCATTAATCCTATAGTTGTAACACGTTACAGTTACTATATTCAGTATAATTAACACCAAAGTCGGTTTTAGAGGAAGAGGACAGTGTTGGATTAGTCATCCTTCACATTCCTCTCCAGTATGAATGAAACGTGAAATAGACGTTACTATACTCCGATATTGAGTACCTTCTTGTGACGACTGGTCCACTAAACGCGAAGCATTTGTCAGTGTTGCTACCATATACAAGTATGAGCAGTCAAGAGATTGGATGTTAAATGCTGTATCTAGAAGTGTCTGGATCACAGTGTCCGAACCTCTTCATATTTCCTATTACCTTATCCGGTTTTCATATGAGATTGTATTGTCCTTACCTGCCTCAGTCCCAATAGATTTATCAGTCAGCTCGTGATTCGTTGTGGTTGTGCCTATATTTGATGTGCTACATGACAGTTGAAGTTATTACAGGAGAATATTGGTACGAAATTTTCAGTTTGCATTAAACAACTTTTTTTTTCATACCTATAATGCTGATGGCAAATAGTAATTTAACTGAATGTTTTCTTTTTATTTTTACGTGCTAAATCAAAAACTACAGGAGCCAACTACACAGTCAACACTTCAGAGAAAAATAAAAAGTAAAAGAAAGCAATACACATACGGAAGAAAAACTAAGGTATTGAAGTAATTGTGCCTACCACCGCGGCGGCCCGGCTTCAAATCCAGGTCTGGTCAAGTGGGATTTGTGGTGGATAAAGTGGCGTTGGGGTAGGTTTTCTCCGTGTACTTCAGTTTCCCCTGCCAATCTTCATTCCACAAAAAATTGTTCATCATCATAATCACCCGGGCAGGTACAGTAGGTCCATCAGTGGCCGCCGTGCCGAATGGATCCAACTGGACTGCACCCCCCGCCCACTATGCGAATTAAGTGTGGTTAAGTTCGCATCCATTTTTAGAAGATTAAATTCCAAAGAGGCTGCGCCATGAAGATGGAAAATACCGATATGAATACATTCCTTTGTAAGAGCACTTCTGAATGCATGAAGGATTTTTTCTGTTTTTTTTTTTATTTTGTACCCTTTCAATCAGAAACATGAACAGTGCACTGTGCTAAATGGGGAACACGATGTTCCTAATTTCGCCCGCACCACCTCTTCCAGAAAGGCAGCGAAAGGCTTAGCAAAAATGGAACATAGACTTTCGTGACGTACACGGAAAGTGAACTTGAGCACTGAATGACCAAAATTACGTTTGGCCAAAAAAAAAAAAGAAGATGGTAGAACAATTTGCACCCTGAGGAAATATATTGTGGAAGAAAAATATCTAAGTGGAAGAAAAATATCTAAGATGAATAACAAATGTCAACAGATGTGAAATTTCAATTTAATTTTTATTGACTTATTACAGATAAATGAAAAATAATGAATATGTCAATCAATATTTATGCTTATGTTTGATAGAGTTAATATTAACGCGTTGTTTAAGAACCTCTAGTCATCTATGCAAAACGCCCGGACGAATTTCTTGTAACCATTCACTCCGGAGCACTCTTCGTGAAACTACTGCTGATATCTGATCTATATTTCTCCACATCTGTCTGTGGATAACAGTTCCTTGCAATATGGACGCTCAGCGTCGTCATGTCTATCATCGTCGCTCTCCCCAAGTCATTGTCAGAGTCTCATGATGACAGTGTTGCTTCTTGTTTCCTCGTTCCTTTGAGCTGTTTAGTTGTTTCATATTTTCCTTTGCCGGTCTGGTTTGGTTTCACTCCACCATCCAGTTTATCGTTGCCCGTTTTCTTCTTGTACTTCGCCGCATTCTTTTCCAAGTCTTCAATCTGTTCTTGAAAGATGACCTTCTTAACAGGACTGCTGCACCACACCGAGATGACCCGCCAGTGCTTTACGGGCTTGGATGAAGCCTGTTCTGAGCTTTGACTTGTGACACCTGATGCAGGCGGCCGGGCTATGTTACTTGGACCAGGCAGAGCATATTCTGTTTCTTCACAGCCACTTGGGTCTTGAATTTCTTGTATGAACTCGGATTCACGGAAAATGTACGTGTTATAGCGGAACAAGCGAGTTCTTCTGAAACCATTCACTGCAACACCTACAGTTGCGGCCTTCAAGTAAGCTTTGCTGAGCAAGCCAGCAGTCTGATAGTGAGTTACAACTCTAGTTGGATTCGTTCTTAGCCACGAATATTTCCTGAGCGTAATATATTTCGAAGGGTAGCATGAACGGAACGTCGGGAGGCTGGATCCTGTGTGGGCAGTGTGCTGAGAAGCACACAATGTGAGAAAAGTGTCCGTCCTGCACGATGACCACTGGATCCTCTTTCATCGGCCTCACATGGCTAAGAAACTGCTGGAAGCACTGCGTGGAGCTTTCAGTCCGTATCCAACCTGATTCATATCATGTTGCAGTTGCGTCGAGAGGAGCCCCTTCTGATAGTTCTGTTTTCATGTTGACTCAAGAAATGTGGCACAAAATGACTGGCAGCGCTCTTGCCTGTGACAACTGTGACGAGTAGACCTCTTTGTGGGGATGGTGATGCTGCAATCTGTCGCTTGCCTTCCAACGAGACCACGCTACACACCTTATGCTGCACCTCTGGTAGGCCGGTCTCGTCACTGTTACAGACGATGTGGAGAGATCAGTGTCTTCAAGCAAGGGCTCATAAATATCGGAGATTTTCAGAACATTCTCTGAAAGAAAACCTTTCGACCTTGCAGCAGCTGTCGGCTGTGGCTTGCGTAGTCGCAGCTGCGAATGTTGGCGCATAAAATTTTGAAACCGTTTGCAACCTGATATTTGTCTATGCTGGAAAATGGTTTGGAAATCCCATTTTCAATTGTTGGTTGGAATGGCAATCACTTGATATCCTTGGTAGTAAAGCCGAAAAACTTTTTCCTTAATGAAACAGTAAGAAACTGACGCATTTTCTAGGTCCTCACGCAAGACAGGCTTCCCGCCATTTCGCATATTGACTATTTTTCCGTACTTTGTTCTATACTCTTAGCTTTGTTTTTTTAAGAGCTGACTTTGACATTTCAAATAATTTGGCCGCTCGTAATAATCCAATTTCCTTGTTCCTAGCGGCCATCATTGCCCTCATTACGTTGTCCTTCCTCGTGTTATGTTTCTTTTGACCCATCTGTAACGATAAATTTGTCTTTATAGAGAAATGATGTAGAACACATAATGAGGCTAATTTAGCACAGTGATAAATTAAGGCACTCTGGGCGAAATTAGGCAGACAACTCCAATAAAATATGACTAATTTTTAAGCCTGTTCAATTGTCGTAATTATTACATGCCTACAGAACTCGAAACTGATTTCTATTTGCAGCGTATCAATCCAATATACTTATTTTCACTACGTATCTTCCAGAAACAGAACGCGCATAATAGTAAGGCTTCAAAAATCTCAGCACGAAAAATAACTTACGACGAATGCACCACCACAATTCACGTTTCCTCTCACTCAACTGACACATATGATTGCTTTTGTATCCTAAAGTATACGTTGCATCAGCCGCAGTCACATTTCAGCACTTAGCAGCAACAGTACCTTGGTGTGCGAAATTACGTACACTTCCCTTGCAGTGTCTAGTATATATTGTGATCTGACGCCTGAAAACCGGAATAGTTTATTGCTAGGCAGCTGCTCGGTAAACACATTCCCGTTGAATGGAATAAGCGCAAAAATAGAAAAGCAGTGTTTTCTCTGGTCAGCGCCGCGCTCGATGCTAAGCAACGGTGTGGTAAACATCTCTGCCGCAATGAATCAACACGCAACCATAGAGGAAGCAGTGTTTTCTATGGGGGCTCCCCGAGGCTATATAACGAGGATCTCTGGCAGCTAGAATTAGAATTGAGAGAGTCTCCGGGGAAGGGAGGTGGAAGAATGAATGAGAATAAATGACAAGAAATGAATTAGGCAGTGCAGTGAAGCCTTCACAGTGTGCTGCAATTACAATGAGACTGGTATAACTACTATGTTGAAATCCGTTGCCAGGATACGACTAGTGAAGATTGAGGACACTAGTGTGTGTAACAGTGAACTGTAAAGTGTGGCAATAGCGATAGCGCTATAATTACTTGTTCCGAGTAGGTGTGTGTAAGGTGTCATTAAATCCAATCATCCAATCAAAAACCCGCCTAACAGTCACACCACCAAAATACGTGACAATATATATAAAACAATTACAAATTTAAAAATATAACTAAATGTAACAAAATACGGTAAATACTAAAATATATATATATTACATAAATTCTAAAAAATACTGACGATGTTAAATTCTTCATTTGCGGCTATGAAACAGCGAACAGAAGGTTATTAATTGCACGAAATCGAAGTGCTAAAAGTCTGAAAGACTCCAGTGATCATTTTTCTGACTGGAGCTCTGACACAACAGCCCCTAAAATAATAACAATAGTGATAAATCAGTTAATATAACTTATCCAATAAACATACTAGAAGCATCTTAATAAGATGGATAGATCAGATATTCTGACGTGGTGAGTCAGATTATGACATATATAATAAATTGTGCAACTCTTTCCGAAAGTCAAATGAGAGGGATATGCGGGAGGTTAATCGTAGATAATAAGCATAAAAATAAGAAAATCGTTCATAAAAACTGAAGTTACGCTTGGCTAAGCTATGCGAAAGAAGTCTATACCTCAACGAGTTTTTTTAAGCAGTCGGTATTACTTAGACGCTGGCAAACGGAACACAGTTCATATAAAAATATCATAATCCTTGTTTATAGTTCCTATACACTTCCATGTATCTCATTCATAAGCTTCAAAATAAATATTCCTGTATTGCTGTATCGTATGCTTGCATAGTACAATGTTGCCAAGCAACACAATATACGTGGCTTTCTTGCCAAAGCCGAACGTATCGCGGTAGCAATATTTTAACTAATCTGCATATTAAATATCTTGGAATAAGAAATTAACATGCTTTATATGTGATGCGTGCTTAACGGTTCACTTCATTTAATATGTAGTGTATTGGTAAACCATTTGAGCGTGAGGAAAACGTCACCGCTTGCAGAAGCAGAACAGGCTGCGCTACTGGGATGAAAATTTATTAAATATCCTTTTGGATATATTTAACTCGGAACAGGATGTCACAATTCTCAAAATATGTCAACATATTTAAAATGAACTTACAGGCTTTTGGTATTACATTATTCATTGAATTCTAGAAACAAGTGTTGAATACTTCTTTTGGCTTATTTTGGACTTCACCCATCGTCTGGTATGTAAAAGACAAAAAGACAAAAAACCACGACGTTTCGGAGACTGGATCTGTCTCCGTCTTCAGGTGGATAGGGAAGGATAAACCTACTCAGTTTGGCCCCTTAGAAAGAGCTAGTCTCAATCACTGGATTATCCTTCCTTATCCACCTGAAGACGGAGACAGATCCAGTCTCCGAAACGTCGTGGTTTTTTGTCTTTTTGTCTTTTACATACCAGACGATGAGTGAAGTCCAAAATAAGCCAAAAGAAGTACAGTATACACCATCGTCAGAATCCTTTCAAGTTTTGAATAACTTATATCCCTCAGAGAAATGAGAAACTTCTTTTAGTCACGAAGCTTCGAGAAGGTCGTTGCCTTGAATCGCTAAAACTATTTAAAAATACCTTCGACATATATTTCAATAACGTGGAACTCTGGTAACAGGACTGTATGCACACCACATAGTCCATGAAGCCGTTTCAGACATGTAAACCAATATAACTTCCCTAGAAAATCTTTAGCCATGTGTGTTAGTTATTTAACAATTATTTCTATATACAGGCTACTGTAACAGTTTTAGGTTTGCTGTCCTATTGACCCTAACCACTTTTCTCTGTTCACTCGTTACTTCACAGCAACACAACTGGTTACAGCGCAGAACTGCACTGAGCTGAAAACTGACTGACCGAGTCACTGCCTACCTAACTAGCTAATCGCCTACACGCTCTGTAAGCATGTCACACGTAGGAAACATTCATAAATGTAAGTTTTGAGGTTTTCACGGCGATGACTATGAAGAAAGTCGTCTTCTGGGATTAGGCGCCGTGTATTCTTCGTTTTGGCCGACGTTCCTCCGAAACGTCGGCCAAAACGAAGAATACACGGCGCCTAAACCCAGAAGACGACTTTCTTAACATTCATAAATGTTCGTGGGCGAATTCGGCCTTCCTCTTCTGCCAGTCGGTTTTCCGAATATTTCAGAAGTGGTCTCAATATTTGGGTAGGGCGTGAGGTGCGAAAATCCCAGGCGGCGTTATTCGACCGCACCCCGTCCTCTCAAGAGTACTCACCGTAAGATATGTGTTATAGATTATGTACGCTTTGATTCGAATTCAGTGTTCGCGTAAGTATGTGTAAATTTATATGCTTTGCACTTTCACTTTCATCTGTCTAATTTACAGGCAACTTCTGATAATTCAATATAAAGACGAACAGGAGTATGCTAAGAATCTGGCATAATTTTCTTCGCGAGAATACGGAGGTGAGAGGCCAGGTTGAAGTCCTGGTCGCCTTTGTCTCACGAGAAAGATCAGGCGGAATCCTTTAGAAAGAAGACTGGCTAGGTTCCAAACATTTCTGGGCGTGGTGAGTGGAAACCTTCTAAAGCAACTCTCAGAATCTAAGTCCCACGGCCCAGTACGCAGCCCGTCGCTTTTGTGGCTGTGTTATTGAAATCACAGATGACTCATAGTTACGTTCTTTTGGAATGCCCTACATCCTCATTTAATATTTCTGACAAGCATTCTGAATGTGTTCGTTTTGCTAAGATACTCCACCTAGGGCAAAAATTAAATATGTATTCTGCATAATTACTTAGGATTATGATTTAGAAAAGAAGCCGAATAAATGTAATCACACACATGAGACGATAAAGAGCGTATTTAACAAAAGACAATGGACAAAACGCAAATTAAATTTTATATAATTACGAGTATGCTTATCCCAACATTAGCATAACTAATTCTATAGAGCTGAGCCCTTCTCAAGAAGTCACCAGTCGCTCACTTACTCAACTATTCCCCAAAATTTTATGGAACACGAAGGTTCATTACCGTGTTCATAAGAGACCGCTACTGGTCCCTATCCTGAACCAGATCAATCCAATTCATACCATTCCATTCTATCTCTCTAAGATCCATTTTAATATTGCCCCTGCACCTACATCTTGGCCTTCCTGGTGGTCTCTTTTCTTCCGGCTTTTCCATCAAATTCCTTCCTATTCTCCCTCATGCGCTCTACATGCTCCGCCCATCTCGTCCAGAGGCGACGTAGAACAGGGCAAGGTAGATGTTTGTGTCTATGGTAGCAGAGACTCAGGCTTGTGTTGGTCTGCGCGATGTTGGAGTCCAGATGCTCGGCAGCTGTCGCACGGTGCGCGTGGTATCTCCCTGGTGTCACGCTGAATGCATTGCAATGACAGAATAATTTATTCAGAAGATTCGGCATGAAATCTCGGTATACTATACCAGAAATTCTGATTACATGAAGATATTCGTGATATCTGGGAAGGAACAACTGAAACCTGCGTCTGATTGAACCCTCCTACAAGACGAATCTGCTGGAGCTGTGTCTCAGTTCCCGCAATTTCTCCCGTGGTGCTGTGTCCTGCTTGTGCAGAACTGTTCTTCTCCACTCTTCCTGCTCTGCTTCCATGTCCTAGTGTCCTACTTGCATGTAGTCATCCTCAAGCCAACTTAAGTCAACATCCCTCAACCTGGATGAAGTTTAGACCAACACTAGATGCAGCTCCAAGCACAGTGACTCGTCACAGGCAGTGTTCAGGAAAGGCAATTGGTTAATAAAAATAAAAGTACAATAAACAATTATTTGATAACTTCATCGTGAAATATTAGATTCCCAAGATCGTTTAATGATATTTCATTGAATATGTCAACGCTTTGCCCCATATCATTAATGCAGGCTTATGGGAAACCCAATGATCAACGTACTGCAAAGATGTATCTTTTTTTATTAGCATTACAGCCCCCTTGGGCTCTAACCTCTGATTTTCGGTTTCTTGATTATTTTACAGATGGTAAGACTCCTTGGACGAGTGATCAGCTCGTCGCAAGGCCTTTACCTAGACACAGGTCAACACAAACACAGAATAAATATATACACATATCACGAATTCCTTGCCTTGTGTGGGATTCGAAACCACGATCCCAGCTTCCGATAGAGCGAAGACAGTACATGACCTAGACCGCTTGGCTACCTTGACCGGCGCAGTGATAATGTACCAACAGTAATTCTATTGTATCCCGAAGGATAGTGATGGGATGTACTTGTAGACCGAGCGGAAGTCTTGTGGGCTGGGATCGTTGGAGCACTTAAGATTTGAAATTCAAGTATTCGGAAGTCGGTTTCCAGGTTAATAGAACGATGTATTGAATCAAATGCTTACACAAGGTTACATTAGGAATATTAATTATAGTTACTTGTTAAATGAACAAAGGATGTGAGCGCACTATGCACCAACGCGGTAGGATTCGGCAGGTAGTGAGAGGTAGCCTCCAGGGAGGTGCTGAGTGTACTACTCGATGAAGCTGCACTGAAGTTCAGCAGTAACACACAAATACGTGAAGATAGTGATTAAACTGGCGAGGAGTCCGACCGAAGTGAACAAGTCAAAAGAGTCCAACGTGGCTGGCAAAGCCTGAGTTTTTAAAGGGATTCGAACACCGAACTTGGTGCTTGGACACCCAGAGGCACGCCTATTGAGGGCGTAGTCAGATTCAGGATCGACATTTGATTCGTCGTCCTTAAAGAAGAGTTTGACCATTCAGACGTGTGGAGCACTGGATGGTCATAGGAATTCTAAATGAGGATTCCAATTAAGATGATTTTTTAAATCACGAGGGGAGAACATCTGCAGGAAGTGCCCATAAGCACGTCTCTCCCCAAAAGGGTGAACCTCTTATTTTGTATTCACTCAGAATTTCGGGGTCTAGACTACCCCATACAGGAAACGGACAACTTAGAATAAACAAGTAGGGTAGCTCGTGGTGCAGGGTACACTATCACATCTCGTAAAATAATGCGGGGGTTAAATACATATTACAATTCATTTAGGAACTGTATTTATCTTCGTACTGAACTCCCAAGCGAAGGGACAATTGAAGAGACAGCGTGAATAAAGGACAAAACCAATAAAATAAAACACAAGGACAAGAATAAAAAAGAAGGAATGAGTGGGTCCAAATACGTACTTTCTCATATATGACGGTCCTGACTACATTAACTTGGAACCGAAATCGACCGTTGGTCGCTGAACGTACCTGTTAGGACATGCACGCACAGCATAACAATTATATAAATATTTCATGTACGTCTACTGGATCTCAGCCCTCTAAAATCCTGAAATAAATATTACATACAGATTACGTTTCCGCGTTCAAGCCCCTAATGCCCTTACCGTTACTTTACTGAACATACCGCCAATGAAATGGTCTCCATAATGATGATATCGATCAAGATCGACAGAGCCGTTTTCTAGAAAATAATCATTTTCCTTTAGAAAATCCATCTGAAACTTTTCTAGCGTGACATCCGTCTTGTGTCCCGACATCCAAGTTGAGATGCGACGACCAGTTTGGCTGATGTACACCCCACCGTTTAAATTCCGACGTTGAGTCGACGGTTGCCTGTCCTTGATCGGCCTGAGATGGGTCATGCTTTTGTGAATGGCTTCGACCATTTTTAACCCGCTTTCCTTATTTTGAAAAATTAATAGTTGTCTTATATCACCCTGTTCTCTGTGTCTGTCTCTCCCCCTAACAATTTTCAACGCCTCAACCGATTTTATTGAAATTTGGAATATATATCATGCCATCGAAAGTCATCCTAATGGCATATATCGTAAATCCTCTCCCCCCATCAGTAGTTACTTAGTTATTGGAGAGGGTGGGTTTCCCCACGCACTTAAACCTGTATTGGTCCATTGTGCTTCCCTCTATGATTTCTACCAGTCTCTATATCCTACCGGTATTGGTGCTTACCATCAGTCCCGCCCAGCCAGCGAGACCGGCTCTACTAGCTGAGAGGTATCTATAATGCTTCCCCATCTACCAGGGGTATTAGAGACTGCTGTTGGGTGGGAAACGTCCGTAATTTGGCTCAGTGACCTCCTTTGGAGACATGAGGTTCTTTTACGTGCCGTAAAGCTACGACACGGGACCCACGGCTTAAAGTACCTCCAGGAGGACTTGTTCCCTGAATTTTTCGCCCCTTAAAAATTCGACGACCTCCGCCGGGTATATGAACCCGCGTACTACGAGTCATGAGGTGGGAACGTTACCTCTAGACTACGGAGGCCGCTAACCCCCATCAGTAACATGAACATTGCTTTTTCTCGAATTGTTGAGGCAATTACCTTAATATTACATTAATCCCCGAACCGATCGTCGTAAAACGTCGTTTGTACATCATTCTACATGAGTTCATCTTAACTGCCTAGTTCACAGATACCTTCTGTAAGTAATACCAACATTGCAGCCTGTAAAACTGAATTAGTGACTCAGATGTACTAAAGTTTCATATCTACTTGTCTATCAAACGCACATCCTGCAATGAAAGGACTCATTCGCCTGACAGTGTTGTTCCATGAAGAAAGGAATATAAGCCTCTTGAACTAGCCTGTCCACTGGGAAAAGTATATTGGGCAGTATCCTGTCTTGACCTCATTCACCCGGACTATGGCGACCACAATGCACGAAGAAACGACGGAGTGACGTCAACACGCGACAGTCGATCCTGCACATTAGACACAGGCCGCGAAATGCGGGAGTTTGGGCACAGGATGGTGAGGGGAATATTTGGAACGAAGAGGGAGGAAGTAACAAAAGGGAAGGGTTAAATTACAGTGATGTTCGTAATCACAAGAGAGAGAGGCTGGGACTACCGCAGGCAATGGCCATTCAAGAATTACATACTAAACGTGAACCTGCAAAACCCGAAAGGAAAATATCACGTCGAAGACCTGGATATAGATAGGAGGATAATAATGAAACGGAGAGTCATCTAACAAAATATATGGACCAGTGGTGGGTTTTTGTGAGCACGGCAATGAACATTAGAATTCCATAAAAGCGGCCAATTTCTCTGGAAGGACGCTGTTCTAAGGAGTCTGTTAATTTATTTCTATGTTATATAAAGTTCTCATGAAGAGCACTTAATGGGTTTACATTAAGAAAATTGGGGCATACTGGAAGTTAAGTTTGAGAATCCGGAATGCGTAGGGCTATCAGCAAATGCTTTCTTTGATTCTTGGCCAAAAATGTAATTTCTAAGGTTTAGGGAGCTGAACTTTCTTCTTGTAATTGAGCAGCTGCTTTTTCCTTCTGGGCATTTTTAAGGAAGGAAACAAAGACAGATTGCATGGACACGGCACGATCCTAAGAATAAAAACCGCATATGTACAAAAAGTGCGTAGGTCGAGATGCGTCTCTGTTCTTAATTTCGCACGCTCCTATCGTCTCTTTCAGCATATATTATTTTATTCACAAATGATTCCAGTAAAATTGTTTTGCTTACTGAGAGTATGTTCTTACGGTGGACCTATGGAAAGGTACTGCTGGATGAATTTCACCACAGTAAGAAGAGCATTATGTTATTAATCTAACTAATAAATATTGAAGGTGAAAAAAGCATCTGCTTTTATATGAAGGCGATATTCCTAACAAAATGACAATTTCATCAGAAATTTTAAAGGCACTTGAACATAACCAATGTTGGTCGAAACATGTAGTGTGCATATACCAGTGATGCAGAAAAGATTTTAAAGTCTGAAAATTTTAAATGTTTTAAAAAGCGTTTCGCATGTGAGACGGATAATAACTAAGAGGAATAAACGGTAATTCACATTAAGTGCTCTCATTAGAGCACCATTCGTTTCGGTATTTATAAGTTCACTATGCTACAAGCCGGAAGGTCGAGGGTTCAAGTCCCGACGAGGTCATTGGATTTTTTCAATTGACCTAATCCTTCCAGCCGCACTATGGTCCTGGGGTCGACTCAGCCTCTAACAGAAATGAGTAAGTGAAGTAAAAAAAAAGCAAAGCTATCCATGTAACAGGCCGTGAAGGCCCATATGGTTGTGAGGCGTTAAGGGTCCCACATTATCTAGACAATCGGCTCANTTGAGTCGACCCCAGGAACATAGTGGCTGGAAGGATTAGGTCAATTAAAAAATCCAATTACCTTGTCGGGACTTGAACCCGCGACCTTTCGGCTTGTAGCATAGTGCCTCAACCAACTGCGCTACCGCGTGCTAACTGTTGTACTCTACGTTCTGATTACAGCTACGCTGATAGTGAATGCTCTTGTATTATCTTCCAAAACTTTCTTAGCGTAATAGGTTATCTATAANCAACTGTTGTACTCGCTATAATCAAACTAAAACCTGTAGGATTTCAGATAATCGACTTGGTACCTGTTTTCACGCTAGCAACTTACTCGGCTTATTCGGCCCTGAAGTTGAAGGCGATATGTTCCTCCGAAACTGTGAACAAACTACACGGCATTATGTCCCAGTAGACTCTATGAATGCATAGGAAAGGATCTCTGAGTATACGAACATGTCTAGTTTTAAGGTACTACCCCAGAATTCACCTGTACGGACCGAAGGAAACCACAGGCTACCTCAGTCATGGTAGCAAGAACAGAACCTAGGACTTTTATTTCGCAAAGAAGGGATAATAACCTCTCAGCTGTAACACTTGTCACCCTTTGTATTTTTTTTTGTGTGGCGCTACAGCCCCAATTTCGGCCTAGGCCTACCTCCATAAAACTCTCCGTTTCACTTCGGTTTACTAGGTCTTACACATGCGGTAGGACTCCTTGGGCGAGTGATCAGCTCGTCGCAAGGCCTCTACCTGTAGACAAACACAGAAAAACGCACACAAACATCCATGCCCTGAGTGGGATTCGAACCCACGATCCCGGCTTCCGAGCGAGCGAAGACAGTGCACGCCTTACACCGCTCGGCTACCATGACCGGCAATTTAAGGTATTTACCCGGCGTTTATGTGAAGCACGGAGAACTATGAAAATCCCCAGTTATAACAGTCAGTCTCAGGGTCGAGATTTAAACTGGGGACCCTCTGAATACGAAACAGGAGTAATGGTGACTCGACCACAGCGTTTGGTGTGAATTGGTCATAAAATGTCATATTTCCTTCATTGATCCTTCAAAGCGCCGCTCGAAATAAAATCTTACATTGGGTCACTCTGGGAATAAATGATTTAGAGCCAAATTGTCACTTTTTATAAAGGAGTGACACTCACTTAGTAATTAATGTAATAGCTAGGCCCCCACTTTCTCAAGTTCACAATCCATTCGTAACATTCAGCAATGAAAATTGCAAAGCGGGTGTCCCAAGAATCTTTTCTAAGTTAAAACATTTTCATAAAAATGAAAACAGGGGATGACAGAGGGGCTGTTGCCGGCTGATTTGACAGCAACTAATACTAGCGCTTGCAATGCTCTCACTCAGCATCATTAAGATTTTACTGTAGGAGAGATTCCAATTCTTGTTAACTGTTCTTTCATACGATTCTGAAAATGAAATCCTAACAATTTATTGGGTGGAAATCATCTAAGACACATTCAGAATCCCACTGTCATCTTATGGAACGAAGACAGCTCGCAGATATTCTTTGTAACTGCTTCGGGGCAATAAAACTTTTCAACTGTGGGAAAGGCCTCCGTATTATAAAGTCACTTCGCCTCTACATTTTCTCCGCCGTTCGTCGTTCATTCAAAGAAAACTGACACAAAGACAGAGAAAGGGAAGCATTACAGGCAAAGGATAATATGTGTGGGGGAGGGGGCGGTGTACAACTCTCTGCACCAGGACAGACTCCTATATTAATATTTCCCCCATCGTTGGAGACGGTGAGTATGCATGTAGCCTATTTTAACTCCAATAAATTTTGATTTGTCGACTTAAAACTCAAATGAAACTAGATACAGCCGTTTCAGCATTTATAATACAGAATGTCCTACAATTATTCACCCCAAAATAGAAATTTATTGTGGACAAACCACTGGAGGGAGAGAGAGGGGTGGGAAGGACACAAACATAGGTGGAAACAATGGAAATTTCCTGTAATGTTGGAGGCCTTCATGTGCTGAACAGCCTGTGGAAGTCACGTTACATACATGCGACAATGTTACCTTTAGCTTAACAAAACTTTACCTTCTGTTGGACTGTCATAGGCATGTCCGCCTATGCATTGCTGATATCCTCACTAATCGGAACTTGCTACTTCCTTGCAACCTTTGTCTCAAGTGGTTTGTTCGGAGAAAACTTTCCTTCTTGCGTGAATAATTATGGAACACGCTGTATATTGTAGGAGCATTTAATAAAGATGTGGATGTTCTGCGAAGAACAGTCTGTATATAGACCGTATACCTAACGGGGATATCTGCAAAAATTTGAAATTCATTTTACGGTACCTTCTTTATTTCATAAAGAAAGCGACGTTTATGATATCACCATGTTTGTGACGTTAGCCCCGTTCCCCCGACTCAGTATTGAAGCAGTTCACTGACTTTTATGAAGCTCCGTAAGAAGACGGCGTCACTGTAGCTGACCTCATCTCAGTAGCTTTGACCTTGTGACACGTGATAGACAATATTATGGGTCCATTCAGTGCGCAGTCTTGGTATTTTATATGGTGACCGCCCTTTAAAACGTACATGATTTTGGGCGGATCTGACATTTGGCTAACTGGCTGTAGATGTCTCTACACGGTTGTCTATACCCTGGGAATGGTATGATCCTCCATTCGAGAAGCTATAAGAGGCCTTGTCCGGAAAGATCCTATTGCAGAGCTAAAGAAGAAGATCTTGTCCTCGGCACTGAGCGGAAGTGAGGAGTCAACTTCACACCCCGCCGCCCGCTTTTACCCGGGAAAGGAGCCCCCGGTTCCCATTGGATATGGGGCTGGCTGGAACCCACAACCGGACACTGTGGAGGAGAAAAAAATTCTCTTGCGTTTGCCGGGAACCGTACTCGGGCCTTCCAGCCCGTGGCCCATGGGTGTACCAACTGAGATCATGAAGCAAATGATGTATTTGGAATATATTAAACTTAGGCTAAGTTGTGTCTCTTTAAGCTGATGAAAGTATTTCATTTTCTTATTGACGGTAATTTAGGAAGTACCAAGCGAAATATGATATAGTGGCACCTCAAAAATTGCAAGAAACTCTGCTACTGAATAATAACAATTATTTTAAATTGTTTCATTACGTAAACGTAGCAAGAAGAAGGTATGAGAATAGTAGGTTTTACACTCTTTCCGCCATTTTAGTTACGGTACGACCAGAAACATTTGTGTAAGAATCTTATGACNTCTGCATAAGGCGATGCAAGCGTTAAGGCGAGTTCCGTGTACGCCCTTTAACTTAATTCTTACATCATTTCAGGTAATGTAACCCAGTTTCGGAAACGAGTTTGTGAACAGTAACTTATGGCGGTGTAACAACTTACTCGTATAATTATGTTCTATTGACGAGAGGTCACCGTCTAACACTGATGACCGAGTCAAACAACGCAAGTGTTACTACGTACGTTCGGTTACCGGAAGTTATATTGATTTGTTGCAGATTTATGCCAACTGATCCATTTAGCAAACTAAATGAATACTTAGGTGTAACTACATGAAGTACCGTATTTACGCATGTATAGGCCGCGTGCGTGTACAGGCCGCAGCACAATTTTCAGACAGAAATTATAGGAAAAAAAATAATTTTCTTGGAATATTATTTCAGGAGTAGAAATTATTCCGAAATTTGTATTACTAATTATGAATATATATTTTTTTTAAATGAAGTGTGATTTCGAATATTTCGAATATATAAGATTTGAGGCTTTCACGGCGGTGACTATGAAGAAAGCAGTCTTCTGGGATTTGGCACCTTGTATATGTGGTGTTAACCGACGTTTCGGAGGTAAGCTTTACCGTTTCTCACGGTGTTGTCGCTTGCAGAATTCTTATACTTTTTCTTCTACCCTGAAGATGGGGGCGATACGTTCCTCCGAAACGTCGGTTAACACCACATATACACGGTGCCAAATCCCAGAAGACTGCTTTCTTCATTTCGAATATAAGCCGCACCCCAGTTTTCCTCTTGAATTTTTGGCAAAAAATGTGCGGCCTATACATGCATAAATACGGTAATATCATAAGTAACGAAATTATACTAACTACTGCCAACATCAATTAATTTTAACGTTAGTTCCAACCTTTTGCAAGAAACGTATGACTAGGATATCTTATATTCTTTAGTTTTTTTATAAATGAACTGTAAACTATTTTTAAAATGACATACTCCCTGAAAATGGCCTCGTGTGAAGAAATTCGCTAGAGCTTAATATCATTTAATCAACAGATAGAAATAGACTAGATACAGTCGCACTTAAATATTAATTTACATATCCTTTGAACATATGAAGTAGAGGTGACCTTGAGATGTTATTAAAAAATCCACGTTTATGGACTCTTAAATTTCATTTCCGTGTTCGCCAAAGCTCACCACACTGATCGCTATCTCAGGCCAAATGAATCCAATTCTCATCCCTCTGTACCATTTCTTTAAGATTAATTTTAATATTTCTCGTATCTACTGCACACTCTCCTCTGCTGCTCATATCTACCCTACTACTGCTTGCAAGTAGTCTAAAGCCTTAAACAATTTACAAATGCATCCTTTACTTTTAAATTTGATTTTACTTAGCTTACGCAGGCGCAGGAAAGTCAGAATTTTCGAGTGTCAGTAAAGGGCGCGATCACCACTGGCTCTCAGTCCTGTCCTGCTATAGTGGACCTATGAATCTGGCTCAAATCACTTCAGTAAAGTACTTGTTCATCTTCTGTAATATTCTATCACACTATTACGGCCCATATCTGAATTTCATTTGCAATGCCTTGCTCAAAGTAATTATTATACAGCTTTGAATTAATGAAGCAGCACAGACATTGCACTAACCGACACATGATCTGTTCGTACAGCTTAAATATAGAAACTCTACGTCAATATATAACCAACGGACAAGCGGCTAACAGAGAGAGTGGATTTCAAAACATCAGATAATATGGTCACTTTCATCCTTTGAACATCAGAGACTACGGCCACACACTCTCCCGTAATGCAAATATTTTCATTGATTTTGGTTGAAAATATATAGGAATATGAACCTTATCTTACCTATGAACTAAAATGCGGTCAATATAAGCTATTAACGAAAAATGATGGTGAAACGTATCTTTAGGACACAACCATCACATTAATTACGAGTGTAGTAATATTAGCATGTCAACGACAACGTTTAAATTGAATTTGTTTTGAAATTTGTTGCATCATAGTTCAGATAGGTCAGTGAAAAGCGCAAATGGCATTCTATTGATAAAGGCATGTACAGTTTGGTAGACCAGATAACATAAACTATATTATGTACCCCATTTTCCCTCACACTGTTATATTATTTTTTTAATTTACAAACCCATTTTTAGTTCTGAGATTATTACATAGATTATTAATGTGTTCATTTATTCATGTTCCACTTAATGACTCTGTCAACAGCTCGGATCATAATATTGTCACGTTTTATGGGCGTGAGTAATAATATGGGATTTAGACTGGATGATTGGATTTATTGATCATTCTTTTACAATTACTTGTAATCACAATAAACCTACAATAACTTACAATAAATGACTTAATAGGACTGGCTCCATTCTGTCTGGACTACGACTGTCTTCTCTTCCAGTCTGACTTTCGTCTTCTACTGATCTCAACTCAATTTTGTTCTCCTCTTATACGTATACCCACGTACGTGCGTACGTCTCTAGCATATCAGTATCGAAGGAAATGTTTTTTGATCACTCGTATCCACGGAAACTCATGTTCATTCCACAGCGACGTTTTGCTTTCCAAGAATATCTCTTTCCGTGGAAACATATTTCCATTTCGTGTCCCAGGAAACATGTTCTGCGCCGAGTTGGTTTCCATGTACCCATCTCCATGGGAACGTGTTTGTCAATGCGAGTCCTAGTAAAAGGTCTACATGTCAAAATACGTATACCAAAAATTCGATTATTAGTAAGATAATCAGTAATAAATTAGAAAGGATATGGAAAAAAGTAACCGAGGCATAATCTGAGGTACTGACCTGCAGACTGGCTACCAAGTCTCGCTGAAACCATGAAAGAAAACCTCAGTTTTTATAAGCAGAATAGAGACAAGACTTTAACCTTAGACTGCCAAAATTACGTCAGAAACTCGAGTTCTACACACTCGAGTGATACGTCCTTTTCACTTGCTCTACAGCCCCTTGGACCCTGGCCTCTTACTTTTCAATTTTATGATCATTTTACGGACTGTAGGACTCCTTGGACGAGTACTCAGCTCGTCGCAAGGCCTCTATATAAACACAGGACCACAGAAACGCAGAATAAAGACATACACAAACCAAACATCCATGTCTTCTGTGGGAATCGAACCCATGATCTCTACTTCCAAGCGAGCGAAGACAGTACATGCCTTAGACTGCTCGGCTACCGTGACCGGCCCCAACTGTTACTTCTGTTTATTATATGGGAATAGGGAACGGTGATTATGAATGAGATTAGGGAGAGATGTGGGAGCAAGTGTTTGTGAACAGTTTTACTATTATGTTTATTGTTCAGGTTTCGCGTGGACGGACAGAGGAAAATTATGGACATTCTAGGTCAGGATAACCAATCTTAGACTGGGATTATAATCCAAATAATTTCCGAATACAATGAACACGCGCTGCTACCTCCAATCTGCTCCTTAGTTTCCGGCTCTCAGCCGAACTGGATGTGCTCCTTTCCTGCTTGCCCTTGCTGTTAGTTCCTATTTGGAAATTTCCATCCTAGACGCAAGGGGTTTAGCAGAACGAATTTTTGTGTCCTTCCCTGAATAAAAAAATGCATGCTGCGCAACTCCTATGACTTTTCAGTCTCACAAAAAGGACCAAGTAGAAATTTACGTCACGGAAACATTCAGTTCGATTTTCTGTCATTCCATCGGCTATTACAGCCAGGGATTTCCTTCTATGCAGATACAGTATTTTCTAACATGGTACTACACTCTCCTAACATCGGGAAATGGAACATAACTAACTGAATGGAACAGGGTCCTTCTTGAGTAGCCACCAGTCGCTCAGCCAATCAAAAACTTCCCAAATTTTTATGGAACCCGAAGTCCCATTACCGTGTTCACAGGAGCCCTCCCCCAGTCTTCATGCTGAGCCACACGAATTGAGTCCATACTGCTCCATTCTATTTCTCTAAGATCAATTTTAATACCATCCTCCCACCTAAGTCTGGATCTTCTAGTGGTCTGTTTGCTTCTGGCTTTCCGTAATAGAACTTAATAAGCAGCCATACAGAAGGTACCATAAAAGCAAATTAACTCCCGTAGATAGAAATATATGAACCTGGCTCCTTCATAATCCCTACCGTTCATAATGATGGCTCCGTCGGAAGACCGAGGAGACAGGGCTCCATATCCGGCAGGGATAAGAGATTTTCCTCTTCTCCGTAACGTTCAGACTGACTCTGGGGCACACCCAGCTTCCTGTATAATGAGTACCAGATGGGGGGGGGGATTTCCTCGGGAGTTAAGCTGCGGGGACATGAAAGTGACCACTCACCTCCAGCTAGTGCATAGATCAAGAATGGTGGAGCTATACCTTCATTTCCTCATACGCCTTCATGCGCAGTACTTAATGAATTAATCCCAGGGATAACTTAACCTTTTCCGTGTCCATTCATAATTCATGAACATTTTATGTTTTCACTGCATGCACTACAACATGTGCAACCAAAGCACAGAAATTAGATTAGCCATGACCCGAGAATCAGTGAATCACGAGTACCATTATACTGTCACGTGTAGGGTGGTAGGCATGACGAAAACAACGAGATCTAGTTCAGATGATTGGATTTATTAGCACTTCTGTTACAATTTCACTTAATTAGCATTACTACAGCACTATCGCTGATTTACACAATTTACAGTTCACCGTTCCACACGCACTAGGATTCTCATTTTCCACCAGTCGTCTCCTAGCAACGGAACTCAACACAGATATTAGGAATTCAAATCATTATGAAGTCATCTTGCTATTTCGTCTTCAATCACTCTGGAACGTCGGAACTAAAATATTCTCTGAACTGACTAATCCAGCTCACCCCTGACTCGTAACTGCCCTGAAATGAACTTGCTTTTGCATTCACTTCTCTTATAAGCACTCTGCACAGACCCCACGGAAAACACCGTCTCTGTTGTTTCTGACGTCAATGCTTTCATAGCACGATCCTATAAGCCATTGCCTAGAAGCGGATTGCATAACCACGGTTTTCCAATGCTCCTCGGCGTAGACGACATCGAAAACAGAGCCTAATCTATTGTTGCGTGTTGGACCGCGTTTACAGAGCTTCCTCATCACCAGTCTCCGTATACTGTGAACGGGATTTTTCCATTTCGACTTAGCTGCGGCCTTTGAGGGTAGTAGAATACGGTGAGCACAGTTGCCTTTACACTGGCTGATTCCGTTTCAGGAAAGTTAAAAAATGTCTGGTCGATCTAACAGACTACTAAATTAGAGAACTCCGCGTGAGTGTTTAGGTAGTGATTGTGTCGCCCTGCTTCCTTGGTGTGTTCACACAGACCTAGATACCTGTGTTCGCAGCTGCAACAGACCAACTGAAATACATTCCATTTTTCACTGTTCCAGAATATTGCTTTTTGTTGTATGTTGCTGACAAATCCTCATGCCATTAAAAAGCTTAAAAGTAGGAATGCAGTGTCCTGTAAATACGTGACGAATTATTCGCTTCAGAACTGTAGAATATATCACGAAATTTCTTTATTTGGCAAGAGGCATACTTTAATTCAGAAAGGAGTAAATTGCAACAGTTCTTTTACTCACTCACTCATGGAGCTGAGGTCTTCTTGACAAGTCGCCAATTGTGCATCTACTCAAGAACTTCCCAGCATTTTATGGAACACGAAGCCTCATAACCGTGTTAACAAGAGCCCTCCACTGGCCCCTATCCTTAGCCAGATCGATTCGATCTATATCATCCCAGCCTATCTATGATCCATTTTAATATTGTCCACGTACCTACGTCTTAGTCTTCCTAGTGGTCTCTTTCGTTCTGGCTTTCCCATCAATATCCTATATGCATTCCTCTACCTCCCGTTCGTGCTACATGCCATGCCCGTCTCATCCTCCTCCACTTGATCACTCTAATTATATCTGGCGAAGAGTACAAGTTATGAAGCTCCTCATTATGCAGTTTTTTCCAATCTCCCGTAACTTCATCCCTCTTCGGTCCAGATATTCCGCTCAGCGTCCTTTCATAGTTCTTGTAAATTGCGGTAAATTTCTGTCTCGTTTTTAGAGCAATCAATAATAAAATTCTGTTTAAGTTGACAGACTCGTCGCCACAAACACGGTAACACCCTCTGCTGTTCCCTGTACGGCCATGCAGTAAAGTAACACCGGGTTTCGGTCTCATTTGAACGCACTGTACTTGAAGAGTTCCTGTCGCAACAGGACAAATGTTCCAGCCGTACTTCAGCTCTCTCCATACACTACTAAGCTTTCCATTATTGACTTGTTGTATGGCTTACGTAATCCGAATCTTTGGCACAGGAGGCACAAAGACGGATTCCTTTAAAGCTTCATACGAGAAAACCAAGAGCGTGGAGTCAGATAACCTTAGCGTTCATGGGATCGAGGATTTTGATTACTAGACCAACGCTCCGCAAAGCAACAGGTGTACAGTAGGTACAAGAAAAGTGTTTCTGTTTCACATGTTGATTCTGGTTTTATGTTAGCGGTTTTAAGGAAAGCTACCAACGATTTTAAGCTAAGGAAGTTTGTAATTTCTCAGCATAAATATCTTCAATTAATACAAATAGTTTTGTAGCTCAATTTATAAACTGATAGAGCTGTAACAATAATTCTTCTGCAGCGACAGTTCTTCCTTGCTCCAAACACATGGTTGTTTACGGATCTCAGAACACAGTCCTTTTACCTCCTGACTCAATCAGTTCTCTTACATGATCATCTCCTACCGATTTATAGTTTTCAGTTTTTCAACAGCAATCTGAACCTCAGGCTCAGGTACAACATAAATGTCGCAGTCATCTCCTCTGAAGGTCCATATTTCTATTTACTGTTTTTATTTTTCACAAACCAACGCCTCCGTCGATGCAGTTCCTTCCGTGCGCGGTGTCGGCTCTGGCTATCAACATGGATATCTGCTATCGTAACTGTGATTTTCCTCAGTCCTCTCAAGTGAACACAGGCCGCAATCGCTGTATTTCTCTATATGTAACTCATCATTATTAATAATTTTTCCAGTCATGATCATCATGGTCATCATCTAAAAGTATTGGGCCTTTTTGACAGTCCAGAACCCAGAGTTAGTCGAACTGGTCCTTCCATCTCTTCGACTGTCGGCCTCTCTCCTTTCCCCCCTTCTGGGCCGTAATCTTGTCATTCGAGACTGATAACTTATGAAACTTTAAACAATCCATCATTCAACCAATATTATATCAGTGGACGCAGCTAAAAACAGCTAAAGTACCAAACCTATGTACTGTTATCCATCTGGTCAGGCTCCCGAAATAATTAACACTTGTATTTTTTTTTTCCTTGGCACTACAGTCCCAGTGGACCTAGGCCTACCTCCATGAACTTCTCCGTTTCACTTAGGTTTTTCTGAATCTTACACATTCGGTAGGACTCCTTGGGCCTTGTGGTATTTTACACAGAATATATGTCTACATGCACTGAAATATTAATTTAAGGAGGTTTATTCTTCCTCGTATTTTCCTACGAAAATTAGAAGTTCAGTTGTGTGTGTGCTTTGACATCTATTTTTGTAACATAAGTGTTACTTGCTAATTAAATTGAAAATGTGTATTTAGTGTAGATCCGCCGTTGTGACGCACGAAATGAACTTCGTATTACGACATTGCGCGAAGCACTCGTATATTCACACTCGCATGCACAGAAATATCTTTACGTAACTACTGCAGCAATGATTGTGATGCCACATTGCAGCCACATAAGAATGTACAAGTATATTGTTTTGAACATTATTTACAAGCTGATTTCTAAATTGCTGCTGGTCCTCGCCAGCACAGTGATTCTTGCTTCAGACTCCCACGGGACCCATGATCATATTTTACTCTCCGAAGGCTCTAGGAACCTTCAGAACACTGTGGGAATGTAGTTGCATTTGCTTGTCAATTTTCGAAAATCATGCATCCACGTAACTACGAGTAACGTATCAACTCTCTGAAGGGTCACACTCGAGAAGCCAAGGCCTAAATGTGACACGTGTCATTACGTGTGACTGCCGAAACCGAGCCATGAGTATGCATGATATTAAGCACTCGAAGTATGCATTTCGTGTTAGAGCCATTAATGTTTCTATCACAGAAATAAAACAACATAATTACATATTACAGAACACTCATGAGTTTGGAACCAGGTTGGAAAAGTAGTACTACGGCAGAAATTTTAAATTCGCACGTTTGTCGGAGTACTTGAATAAGAGAATATCTTGAAGAAAAATCCATAGTCAGTATAATTATGAGTATTGTGACATATCAGCGCATTGCCAGGCAACGGCTCGATAAACATCCCGTGACACACGTACGCAACAACAGGACGAATGTTTATAGCTCTTTGCTAGGCAACAGTCAGCGCGCCAATCAATTGGCGAGATAGCTAACACGCGACTTGTTTTCTGTGTGGTGTGCGCTATGCGAAAAATAGGACCGTATTCCCTGCGTTGTCCGTGTCGTGGCTATATAACATGAATCCATTTGTAGCTAAGGAGAGTCCATGAGGGTTCAGCACTTGAAAGTACTAGGATGAGATTGAACATTTCCTTACTGAATTGTGAAGATTAGTTGATTACAGATTAGGACAGAGAAGTACAAAGTGACTGAAGAGAAGAAGATTTCATAGTGATTTGAAGTGGCAGTTTCTGTACTGAGATCCGTTGCTAGGAGCCGACTAGTGGAAACTGAGAATACAAGTGCGTGTGCAATGGAGAATTGTAAAGTCTGTAAATACAGCGATAGCTGTAAGAATTGTAATTAAGAGAGATAGAGTGTGTAACCGAAGTACTAATAAATCCAATCATCCAAATTAGAACCGGTTATTTTCGTTACGTCTACCACCCTACAAGTGAGAGAACACTACAATGGATCTTAAAGATGTAACATCTGAGAACATAGACCGGATTCATCTAATTCGGATAGGGTCAATGGCGGGCTATTTTGAATATAACAATAAATTTCGGGTTTGTATAAAAAGAGGAAAATGTTTTTTTAACTTAAATGGTTGCAATCTGTTATGTTAAATAGGTATAAAATATATCTTAATAAGCTCAATCGAAACTTTTGACCAAATGACCGACAATTCGTCTTCTCAGGAAGAGATCCGCACAATATTATTAGTTAAGAATGGGCAGAGATTCGCCGCGAGACGGTAGCCTGTCCATTTATTGCCAGTAATCGAAACATATTTTACAACATTGTTACGTCAAAATATTTTAAGAGATATGATAATGAAGACGGCTTTCCGCCGCAACAAACAAACAAAACTTCCTGGCTTTAGTCCACAAGCGAACTATACCGACGGAGCGACCGCCGCTTGTTGGCGAAGTTAGTGAAAACTTTAGCGAATAGAGGGCGTAGCGTGGTCAGCGCAACGATTCCCCACGGCCGTTAATTTAGGTTTTCTAGACCGAAGGTTTTCCTTCACAATGTCTCGAAATGTTGTATTATTAATTGTGACGAAATTTCGAGAAAGCGGATTTTTTTCTAACTGAGAGAAGGGGTTAGAAATTCTCATCTCACGGGGCAGCGTTTATGTACCTATAAATTAATTTCCTTCTAGTTCCATACGTTTGTTTCAACACCCAAGATCTATATAGGTCTTTTGGATCATTTTTCGTTCTTTGCTATTTTCTTCCAGTGACACGCAGATATTTTAGTTTTGCTTTTTTTTTTATCTCCATCGTCACCACTACCACCAATTTCTTCTTCTCCTTCTCCTCCTCCTGCAAAAATCCTACCCAGGCTTTTAGAGCTTTATGTAAGATTAAAAGTACAAATAAAAGAGCTGAAGATAAAACGCCAGACCGTTTGAAACAAATATGACCTGGATGGAATCTGCATACATTTCCTGTGAATGCTCGGGTTACTAAAAATTGTGGCATTTGGAAAATACGCGAGTTACTGCGGTGAAGAACAGGTGTGCATTCTTGAACAACGCCTTATTGCGTCCACTTTCTAGGAGTATTGACTTGTTGGTTGTGGTACGCCTGCATTGTATCATAATATTCATGAACTGTTTCTAAAAATCATTTCCTGTGGGATGCTGATATGAAAACACTGTGAGCAGTCTACAAGTTTTAAAAAAAGCTCATCTCTGTGTCCCAGATCATGTATTTTAACGTGGTTCATGAATGTTCAATAAAGTCTAAACTGTTATTACAGCTGTAGGGACCAACGTGATGATAATCATCGCAACAGCGAAGTTATATATCTTCTGTCAAACTCTAAGAGAGCTTTATGTAAAACGTAGTTCAGCTCTTTCCCACGCGAATTCCATGCCTCATTCTGAAACAAAAAAATGTTTTGTGGGGAGTTTTCAAAATGCTGCATTATCACTACCGCGTACTATCGAGCTGCTTCAGAGTTCCATTAATATGTATGATATGCAGTATGCAAAGGAGAATTATTTTGTTTCACACCGAGATTAAGGGCCGTGGGGATACGTTGCGCTGACCACGTGACACCATCTATCCGCTAAAGTTGACATTAGCTTCGCCGACAAGCGGTGGTCGCTCGGTCGGTATAGTTTGCTTGCGGACTACAGGCTACGGAGTGTAAGTCTTAGCACCTCTACTTCCACATGGTATTTTACTTCACATACAACTTGTAGTATTCTGGCATAGGACAGGAAAATAGATGATTACTAATCTTCTGAGGACGTGGTCGTTTTCGAAACATTTGCCTTCTCACTTTCTACATGAGCTCGAAGATATTCCCCATGCATATCCATAAAGTACTAATGTCCATTTCTTTTAAACAAGGCGACTTGAAGGATATTTTTGAATTCTAGGACATGAAAAGTCGAAAAGTGTTATGGAGGATGAATCTGAATACTGGTAGGCATACTCCTTTGGTGTGTGTGTGTGTGTGTGTGTGTGGTTTTGCCAAGTGCCACTTTACCTCAATTTCTTTGTCTAATTGAGCATTGTCATGACATAAAACCAACTCGTTCAGGCAAAATTCTGTTCTTATCTACGAACGTTCTAAAATTGAATGTGGGATAATCTAAATGTTTTTTCGGTGGTATATTAATATAATTATCGAGTTTTGGGATATTAATCGTCCGGTTTTTAATTAAAACTCAAATATTTAAACAAATAAAAACAGGATGCATAATGCCCAAAGCTCAATAATTTTATGAATGTGGAATGCTTGCGTGACCCCCTTTATTTTTTGACGAAATGCAGCAAATGACGAAATATGAAAAGTCATCAATTAAACCAAATATTATATAAATATTTAAAAAATCCAAGACCTATTACTTTCTGATGTTTGGATATTTACTAGCTGTGCAGCAGCTACTATATTCTTGTTTCTAATTTGCGATAGTAGTGGTGCCTATTTGCTAACAGTATTTGCTCCTGATTGAATAGTTTCATAAGAGTCTATTTCAAAGATTTACGGGAAAATACATAATTTTGAAAACTTGTTTGATTTTAGAATATAAGATGCGTTAACTCTAGAGGAAACTGGAACGCTATGTAAAAGGAGCTGAGACCTTTAGCAGAGCTGTGTGTCACTCTTGCACACACACAGTGAAGGCTGAGCGCAGAAAGTTAGTGAGAAGACAGTCTGCTAAGTTAGAGGGACGCACGGAAATGCTGTAGCAGGATCCGTCAACTTGTTCAAGCTGAGTTTTTTGTTGCACTTGTTGGCAAAGTTTCATCATAGTGCTGCCACCCGATGCAACTATCCTCGGTGATATGTTGTAAACGAATTTTATCACCATTATTCTTATGTTCTGTTCGTGCAGCTGGGCTCTCTTGGCAGCTTCACGTCGCCCATGTGACACGCAGTGCCACACTTCATTGGATAAGAAACACGAACTTGCATTACTGTGCGTTACTTGTTCGTGTAGGGGAAGCCGTGCGCGTTCTACATGTTCCTTCTCTGAAAGTATTTAACTAATTTCGATTAAGTGTAGTTTTATAGTGAGGAACACACTGTAGCCTAGCTGGTTGGGACACTATGCTACAAGCCGGAAGGTTGTGGTTTCGATTCCCTATGAGGTCATTGGATTTTTTCAATTTACTTTATCCTTTCAGTAGCATTACCGCCCCTGGGTCTACTGAGACTCTAACAGAAATGAGTACCAGGAAACTCTCTGGGAGTAAATGGCGGCCGGGGCGTAAGACTGACAAACTTACCGCCATCTGTGAGCCGTTTGTCTAGAGAAAATTTGGGAGCCTAAACCTCTCACAACCCTATGGGCCTCCATGGCCTGTTACAGGGACAGCTTTTTACTGTAACCTTTGACCTACCGAATGTTGTTGTCTTCCCTTCAAGTCCTCCAACTAAAATTCCGCAACATTTCATTCTACATTAAATTCTTTCTTCTTGATGAATATCGTAGGGGCATGTTAGGCCTCAACTCTTTACATATATCGATGCACACTTTTCTGTATCTTGTTCTATGAGCTTCTAGATTCCATTTAATTCGTGTGTTTATTGTTATTATTATTATTATACGACACTGCTGCCACAGGATTCAGACAACACGGGCAGAACTCGACTCCAGACAGACTTAGGCTGTGCCACACGGCGTCCAATTGGCGACGCACATGCATAAGGAAGCGGCGCTGGTGCAACGTAACGTAGAGCTACTGCATTTGGCTGGAGAAAAGCACGAGAAAAGCATCCTGGACAGTAGATCCGTTGATCAAACCCGAACTTCAAGCAGAAGATGGCTGTTAGTTTAACAATAATCGGCTCGGGGCATTTGTAAGGCTAACTAACTTCATGGAGCTGAGCCCTTCTTCAGAAGCCGTCAGTCGTGCAGCTACTTATTAAATTTCGAGCACTTTATGAAACCCGTAGGTTCATTACCGTGTTCACAAGAGCCCTCCACTGGTCCCTATCCTGATCCAGATCTATCCAATCCATCCCATCCCATCCTATCTCTCTAAGATCCATTCTAATATTGTCCACCCACCTACGCCTTGGTCTTCCTTGTGGTCTCTTTCTTTCTGGCTTTCCCACCAATAGCCTATACGCATTCCTCGTCTCCCCCATTCGTGCTACATGACCTGCCCTCCTCATCCTCCTTGACTTGATCATTCTAATTATACTTGGAGAAGAGTACAAGTTATGAAGCTCCTCATTATGCAGTTTTCTCCAACCTCCTGTCACTTCATCTCTCTTCGGTCAAAATATTCTCCTCAACAGACTGTTCTCAAGCACCCTCAGTCTATGTTCCTCCCTTAATGTCAGAGACCAAATTTTATAACCATTCAGAATCACAGGCAAAATTACGGTCTTGTATATTCTAATTTTTACGTTTTTATACAGCAGACGAGAAGACAAAACTTCTGGACTAAATGTTCGCAAGCATAGCCCTAATTCAGCCTTTTCTTAATTTCCTCTTGAATCGAATTTCGATTTCTTACTGCCGTTTCCAACTATTTTAACTGTGCCACAGTTTCAAAGCATCTGTTAATTATTTTTATGCCATGATTTGGTCCTCCTTTCTGATGAGGAAACATCAAAACATACTTAGTTTTCTCTGCATGTACTTCTAGACTAACCTCCTTAATAATGTCATTATATTTAAGCATAAAAGTTTAAATGCTTTTAGAAAATTTCGGCTTTCTGATGGTATAATTATAGGGAATTCTGTGCATGTTAGTTCCTAACTTCCTTGTGTATTCTGGATAGGTGTAATACGGTAGCAATTTATATCTGCATTCACCTTAGTCAACGTAATAAATCCTTAAACCGACGTGCCGAATGAACAAACAAATACACGTTTTCTGCATGCCAATATATTAACTCTGCTAAACAATTAATGGTTGTAACAATTTAGCAGCGGTATTAATTAAATAATATCTGTCATGCAACAGAAAATGAACAGAACACTAAGATGGTACTCCCATACTGAATGAATGAAACAGGAATTATAGAAAAATATTTTGCAGAAGAAAAAGAAAGGATATTTAAAAGGAGATCTATTAGTTTGGAATACATGTTATGTCCATTATGAAATATCTGGATATGAAAGACTGGGAGAACAGATTACTACAAAAGAAAACAGACATTCTCAGAGCAAGCTATTGTCACGTGTAGGTTGGTACGCATGACGAGAATTGCGGGTTCTATTTTGGATGATTGGATTTATTAGCACCTTCGATACAATTTCTCTAAACCACATTTGAATGAACAAAGACATTCATTCAAACCACATTTAATTGCAGTGTTATCGCTGTTTATACAGTTTATATTTCACTGTTACACACGCTCTAGTCCTCTCCTGGTAATGCAATTAAAACACAGCAAAAATTGCTTCAAATCTCTTCAAATATTACACATGAATTAAATCTTCGAATTACACACGATATGTTCACACGACGAACATTCCGTGGCTATCTTCCACCGGGAGCTCCCGTGAACGGGAACTGCACCTAAAACTCTCTCACTGTCAGTTAAAACTTTCATTTAAACACTCTAAAGATACTGATTTCTATTCTGTCTCTAACTTTCGTTATATGGCCTTCGCACGGACCACGCACAGAAAACAGCCTACATTATCGAAAAATGTTTACCGAACGATTACATAGCAACGGTCGTGGTACGGACTCCATAGAAAGCCAAGCACATGATAGATAGTACTGTTGCAGTGTGACGTCATTGCGCCTGCACCGAAGTCTATTTACTGAACCGTTGCCTAAAAGCGGGTTGCATAACCTTGTTGGTCCATTGTTGTCGGCGTGTATCGCGTATGTTTAACGGTCCGTTAAGGATAGAGTTTAGACACTAATGTGATATATTAGTTCTTTGTGCAAGAATCCTACTTCGATTTAAGTTTTATATAACTAACTCTGTATAATAAAATGTAAAGCAATCGCATTAATAATTAAGGCAATGTGATGGCGGGGAGGGAAACACAATATCCGTACCGTACAGTATTTAATTCAGATACCTGATGATAATTCCCAGTGAGGGTCCTCTTTCTTTGGGTACAGATATTAAACCGGGGCCTTCGGAGTTCAAAGCGAGAGTACTCTTCAATTCACAATGACTTTATCGAAGTTTTATGTAGTAACGAGTGTTGTGAGACGCCCTGTGACGATTGGTGAGTTCTGAACTACAGTAGAGAGAACTTTGTTACTGCAATATTATGCTTCACCCTCTATCAGCTTCTAACTTGCAATGACTTCACAACTTAAAAAATTAGAGGAAACTCGATGAGCTGGTGGAGCAGGTGGCAGTACTGCTTGGAAGTGATAACATCCTGTCGAAGCGATTTATAGTCATCCCCATCAGAGTGCAGGAACCGACTATGTTGCATAATTAAAAAAAGTACAAAAAATGCAAGAATGTTATGCAAGATTTCAGAACAACTCAGACACAGAAAGAGAGACGTATATCTTATTTTAAGAGGACATCTCTTTGTCGTTAAAATAGCCTCAGCATATTAACATTTGTTTATAGGGTTGTATAACACAGAAACCTAATGAGAGTAGCATAACCGAAAATTTGGAACATGTGTGAGTATTAAGTGTTCTGTCTTGTGTGATGTAACGGCTTCTAGTTAGTTGAAAGTCAACTGAAGTTTCGGAGGAACACATTTTCCTTCCTCTTCAGGTCGAAAAATAAGCTGATCAAGAACCAATCATTGAGCAGTTAACAACAGAAGACAATTCCTCATAGCCAGCGCTATGATAACTTCAAATCCTATATTTGTGTGTATTCTTCAGCATGTTATAGCAGTTCTGAAGCATATCGTCTTTTTCCGACATTTTATGGAGTACGGTAGTGAAAGAATAAACGTCTATGTAAGATTTGAGGCTTTCACGGCGGTGACTATGAAGAAAGCAGTCTTTTGGAATTTGGCACCGTGTATATGTGGTGTTAACCGACGTTTCGGAGGAACGTATCGCCTCCATCTTCAGATGGAGGCAGATTTCTTATATTTTCTCTTCTACTCTGAAGATGGAGGCGATACGTTCCTACGTAACGTCGGTTAACACCACCTATACACGGTGCCAAATCCCAAAAGACTGCTTTCTTCAATAACCGTCTAGACTTATATTTGTGGAGGTGAGTCACCATCTACCTTGAGTAATTTTCATTAGTCTCTGAAATTTAAAGGCAGGAACTAATCTTCAGGTATGCGAAGAGCCGTTTAAGTGTATACGCCTAAAATCGCACTGCCTACTGACCCACGAATCAATAATGTATTGATATCCTTTAGCCGCAAAGTTCATTTACCATCGAAATGTCTTGCATGATGATTTTCAGGAAATGGAAAGGGTTTTGAAGGAAGAAGTCTTGAGCTTTTCTTAAGATACCATTTCGAAATTTGCCTGGTCGGTTTCAGAAAGCCTGAGATATAAAATATTGTCACGTGTATTTGTGACTAGAGAGGGGATTGGATTGGTGAACAGATTTATTGACCACTTACCGGTCGTAACTACAACATAACTGTACGTAACACTATTTTTGCTTTCCATATTACAGATCACTCCACAGTAAGTCCTTTCAGTCTACTTTCACTAGACTTTATTTGGTAACCGCTCTCCACAGTGTCTTTTCTTCTACAGGGTTTTTACGATACGTTTCCTGTTAACGAATCTTAGCAATGGAGATTCTTCAGCTTCCGTTGTCCGCTGGTTGACACAATACAACTCAAGCCTCAACTACACTGCATTTAATCGCTGAATTCAATTCGGTTGGTCGAGTCATATAGTCACGGAGCGGACCAACAGAAAACAGCGCCTGCAGTACCTATTCTATTTTATTGTGACGTAACCGCGCACGCGTATGCAGCGGGCGCTACACAGCAACAGAGTCATCTCGTAGCAACGGGTCTATACGCCACAGTAAATACCGAGACTCAAGCTGGGTACCTCAAGGATCCAAATCATAACCGTTACTGATTCATTTGTGATATATGCGGTCTCATGGACCTCTTGATAACAGAAGGTGAATAGTATTTGTAGAAATTATTTATGAAGGTTTTATATCAAGGACTGTACAATAAATGGGGTTGCTTTTGTTGTTCGAGCCCATAAATTCGCATTATTTTCAGTAAATTGTAAAGTTGTCCCTATGCCTAACTAATTAAGCACTACGTCATAAAGACGTATGAGTATAGCCTCTAAGTGACAGAGAGTTATTATAAAGTTTCCTGGAGTCACTGAAATTGTTGTAGGGAACACACATTCGGATGTTACACAATAAGACTGCATTTTCTTACGTAATGTGGAAATTGGATTAAAATATAATAAAAATTGATATCTATCCATAAAGGACTATTTAGAATAGAGGTTATATTACACAACTGTAGTACTACACCTGTTAAAATGGTTAATTATGTTTTATGTCATTTAATTTCGTCAGATTCTCTATATTTGAATGTTTCCGAGTTCAATATAGTAGCGAATGTGACAATGTAAAACATACTCTGCAGAAAGTGGGTTACAGAATATTTCCCGCAACTAAACTACATATTGTGAGCGAAGCAGGAGCCAATTTAATTCTGGTGAAAGCTCCACCATTGTGTTATTTAATTCAATTTGAACAACCGATATTTCGACATCCTGTTGAAGACTCCGCCGGAAGATAAAAGGCAAATCGATAACTTAACTGAACCCATACGAAACCATACTAATGAAACTGCATGCTCATATTAATTTTAAACAAGAATTTCCCGAAGCTTATGAAGCAGACTCAGTATAGAAGGGCTAGTACAAATTATAAGTTAATAATTATATAACTTCAGCACACAGTTTGAACCAGCATCGATTTTCAGTTCCTAGAACTCATATGACAATTTCAAACATTCATTGCTCTCACCAAGTCTCTACTCCGTATGCAGAAATATTCTCATATAAATTTTGTAAAATATGTCCCGATGCGGAACAGAGCTTTATAGCAATAGCTACAGGGAACTGTATGAACTGAATTCAAATGGCTCAGTATAGGTCCCAGTTCAAACTTCAGTTTCAACTCTCTGGCTATTAGCCTTTCATTAACTTACATTAGTTTAATATTAATCGTGTGCGGATTATCCTGGGCCTTTGTTGAGAAAATTAATATAACTTCCCAATAGTTAGTTATAGTTATGTGTTTCTTTTTTATTAATCAAGAATTACAATTTTAATTTTATCTGTACTGTTATTATATAAATATGTATTTATAAATATGTTAAATATATGAGCGCTACTGCAGACGGTTTTCGGAATGATTATCGCATTTATTGGACTCCGTGATAAAGTGTGTGACTACACTTTACAGTACACTGTTACACGCACACATTACTGTCCACAGTCAAGTTTTCACTAGCCATTTCTTGCTAGCGGCTTCCAACAACAGATGTTCCCGTTCCTCGGAGTTCCCGAAATATTCTCGGCCTCTGCTACCACCTCCTCACATCAACACCTCACGACTGAACATCAGCAGTCCTCTAATAACTCACTCACTGACTGACTCTCTTAAATAAGTCACTCACCAAACAACTAACACAACTCAGCTGACTCTCACGAACTGTCCTGCTTATAGCATCTCGGCATGAATCGCACAAAAAACACCGTCCCATTACTGCTGTGCGTTTCTTGCCGTTACTTAGCAACGGCTGTTGCAAAGCTGCTGTTGCCTAACTACGGGTCTACATTCTTACTTACTTGCTCATGGAGCCGAGCCCTTCTGGAGGAGCCGCCAATTCTGCAGCTACTCAAGAATTTCCCAGCATTTTATGGAACCCAAAGGTTCATTACCTTGTTCACAAGAGCCCTCCACTGGTCCCTATCCTGAGCCAGATCTATCCAATCCATACCATCCCATCCTATCTCTCTAAGATCCATTTTAATATTGTCCAACCACCTACGCCTTGGTCTTCCTTGTGGTCTCTTTCCTTCTGGCTTTCCCACCAATATCCTATACGCATTCTTCGTCTCCCCCATTCGTGCTACATGACCTGCCCTCCTCATCCTCCTTGACTTGATCATTCTAATTATACTTGGAGAAGAGTACATGTTACGAAGCTCCTCATTATGCAGTTTTCTCCAAACTCCTGTCACTTCGTCTCTCTTCGGTCCAAATATTCTCCTCAACACAGTGTTCTCAAACACTCTCAGTCTATGTTCCTCCCTTAATGTCAGAGACCAAGTTTCACACCCATTCAGAACCACGGGCAAAATGAGAGTTGTCTACATGCTACAATGTACATGTCTACTATAAATGATTCATTCGTTTTTAAAACGATATATTTTCCAAAGAATTACACCTAGAAATATGATTGATATACAAAAGGAACCGCAAACTCACGACGTTTTCTTGCACTCTACAACTGTTCTATGTATGCCCCTACAGTCACATGACACACGTCCAGGCAGTAGTCGAGCTCGTTCCACACTTTTTGTAGCGTCATCCTGTCAATGTTCATCACTGCAGCATGGATGAATTCCCTCAGCTCTACTAGTGTTCTTGTCAGTTGGGGTACGTAAACACGATCCTTAATGTACCCCCAAAGGAAGAAGTCACAAGGCATTAGATCAGGTGATCTGGGGGGCCAAGTGAAAAAACTAGGCCATCCTCACCAACACGCCCAATCCAGCGATGCCGAAGTTCATTGTTAAGGCAGCGACGAACATTGATGTTCCAATGAGGGGGTGCACCGTCTTGTTGGAAGACAAAATCCCCGGAGTCAGCAGCCGGTTGTGGAAACAACCATAATTGCAACATATCTAGGTAAGATGTACGAGTCACAGTTTTCTCACAAAAGAAAAACGGCCCATACAGCTTTGTCTGTGACATTGCACAGAAAACATTCAGATTTGGTGAATCTCTTTCAAGCGCTACAATTGCACGAGGATTTTCAGTGCCCCACAATCTCACATTGTGACGATTAACCATCCCGGATAAATGGAATGTTGCTCGCACGAACATCTCGCATATTCCAACAAACAAAAACTCTTTTCTTGCTCTGTCGCCATTTTGTAAAGGCACTGAACTCGTGCTGGAAACGTGTGCATATAATATAAACATGTGAGTGTATGGTTCTTTCTATATATGAGTCATATTTATATGTGTGATACTTTGGAAAATATGGCGTTTTAAAAAGGAATGAATAATTTATAGTAGATCTGTATAAAAAGTTAAAGCTATCCCTTTAACAGATCATGAAAGCCCATAGGGTTGTGAGACGTCGAGGCTCCGACATTTTCTAGACAATCGACTCAAAGATTGCGGCGAGGTTGTCAGCCTTACCGGCCGGCCGGCCGGCCGACATTTTATGCCCCAGGAATATATCATTTTATAAATCCCAGTTCACAAGTTAGTTACATATTTCTCTTACTGATTATTTATCCGGCTGTCTGCTTATGTGGAAAATTCATTTCCAGCCCACCGTGGATAATTTGGAATCTATTAAGTTAGGTTTCATCTAGTTAGTTATTTTGTTAGCCAATTAACTGCCGAGAAGCAGAATAATATAAAGTATTAATGTTCAGATTTCGCTCTGTTGCTTGTTCTTGTTAGGAGTGCGGAAATGCAGTCATTGTGTTACGAACACCTATTTAAGAGTCACTTGAAGTTTATTCCGCATTGGTTGAGTGAATAGCACTCCTTCGTACTAGGTAGGTTCCCCCTTTGAATCTCTGTCCCCAGAACTGCAATCACAATTGGAGCTCTTTGCGGTATTTCTGAAAACCCCCCTCCCAGACAAATCCAGGAGTGACACATCAGGATAGGATACAGTTGTTGTCGTTCACGTTCTGTATAATCCACAAATAACAATTGACCCTATGCAGTCTAAGCCGCTGAAAATAAACTATAATAGCCCAGTCAGTATAGTGAATAGGCCTCGGAATAAACTACACAGGACTCAGGATTGGTTTACAGGCAGGTGCAAGGGATTTTATCTTCTCCCAGTGTCCAGACCTGCTCTGGTACATATCGAAGCTCTGATCCAAAAGATGCTGGGCGGGGGATGGTGTTTCCTTTGTGGTAAAGCGGTCGATGCTTGGAACTAGCCATTTTCATCTGCATCTAGAGTCGAGGATATTAGTGGAGCTCTATCTCCATTCGTCCCATGCGTCTTCTGATGCTACTCAGTTAAATATAGAGACAAATTTACCCTACATTACCTACACACAAAAAAAAAGGTATTTCAATAATCCAGGAACTAATAAATCAACGTGTATATATATATATATAGATATACGTAATATATATATGTACTAGTACTAGCCATTCAATTATTTACTTTATGAAGTGGGACGAGTAGTCACAGAGATAGAAGTTAAACTTCCTGGCTGATCCTAGCTGACGTAAATGTACAGTTTGGGTGCTGCTGAGCAGTTGATAACACACGAACCATACTGCAATTTCGTATCTGTGTTATAGCGAATGTACTGATAGCAACATCGTACACAATTTGACGTATAAATGGGGCATAAAACTCTCTCATGTAAAGAGTTCTATACTGAACGTAAAACTCCCTTCACTGCACGTATGCAGCAATAACGTGTACCGAGCAGGCGTAGGATTTGAGGTTCTCACGGCAGTTGCTGTGAAGGATTCTATCTTCTGGGTTATAACGCATCGTAGTCCAGCGAAAGCCAATTGACTCCTCGGAGGAATACAAGGGTAGCATCTCCAGGGATTCAGAGTAAGCTAAGCAAGACACCAGTAAGAAGCAGCCATCATGCCGCCCGCTTCATGCTGCTTTCTTTCTTGGATTGCTCTGTCACAATGAAGATGGAAGCTACGAGTATATGTTCCTCCGAAATTTCGGTCGACTTTCATCGGAATACAAGGCCAAATATCACAGAAGCTAGAATTCTTCAATCCTCGTGAGGATTCTAACAGTGTGTTCAGGTAGGCCCATATTCGAACTATATTGTCACATGTAGGGGGTACGCGTGACGAAAATAACGGGTTCTGGTTCGGATGATTGGATTTATTGGCACTTCGGTTACAAGTTCTCTTAATCTTAATTATAACGCTATCGCTATTTACATATTTCAGTTCACCGGTGCACACGCACTAGGATTCTCCGTCTTCACTAGTCGTCTCCTGACAACGGATTACAACACAGAAACTAGCACTTCAAATCACCATGAAGGCTTCTTGTTATTTCATTTTCAATCAATTTGTACCCCTCTGTCCTTATCTGTACTGAAATAATCTTCACAATTCACTAAGAATATACTCCAGTTGTTCTTGTACTCTCGACTACATGCACTGCACTGCACTGCACTAATTATTCATTGCTCCAGCTTAGTGCTCTATACTTCGGCTGCTTATTATTCCAGCTTTCGAATTCTGCTCACTTATGTAGACACAACACGGACATATATCACAGAAAACGCATGTCACATGATGGCTTTCTAGCCAGTCCATTGGTGCTCTGGCTGCTGCCTGCAGAAAACACATGGCTTGTGACAATTAACTACTGTTGTGTTGACGTCATTGTACCTGCGCGGAAGTGTGTTTACCGAGCCTTTGCCTATAAATTGATTGCATAACCCCGTTGTTCTATTGTTGCGTGTTGGACCGTGTGTGTGTGTGTTGCAGGTGTTGCCTACCAATGGATTTACATGCCACATTATCATTGAAAAGCAGGGAGGTATTTTTTAATTCGCTTATTGGGGGTGGAGTCCAACTGGGTCCTCTCGGCACGGCGGCCACTGATTGGCCTATTGTAGCCTGCCCTGGGTGATTATCATGATGAAGAATTCGGTGGAATGCAGATTGGCAGGGGAAACCGAAGTACTCGGAGAAAACCCGCCCAAGCGCCACTTTGTTCAGCACAAATCTCACTTGACCAGACCTGGGATTGAACTCGGGCCACCGCGATGGGAAGCCAGCGACTAACCGCTTGAGCTATGGCGCGGCCTAATGGAGGTATTTTAGTATTAAACGTGTAAAGAAGCTACCAAGCCTCATTTCCAGCTAAAGTGAAATTAACATTTACCATATTAATTGTACGTGAGTATATTTCTTAATTTAAATCCACGTAGTAATTCGTGATTTATGGACACAAAAAGAATAAACAGAAGCCAGTAAGACCATGGAAGGGACTTCCCTTAACCAATAGACAGGCATTCATCTAATCAAGAAATTCGATATTGTGATAGAATCCGAGTATTCATCGCAGTCTCTACAAAGGACTATTACGAGCTGGTTCAGTACACTTCATATTTTCACCGTCAGTTACGTGACATCGCCGAACAGGTATGTGGAGACGATTTCGCTATAATGAACTGCCGTACCGTCCAACATTGGAGCATGTTTGCGCAGGCTAACATAGCGGAATGTGACATACACGGCACGAGGAATGTTTCAGGTCGATGACACGCTTCAGAATTACAACCATAACACAGGCAGTTCTTAAAATAAGTTCATGATTATAATTCCTTGCCATCCACTAAAGGAAATTTAATTAAAGTCTGGTTCCAATCGACTTGTAACATTTAATGTTCGCACGACCCTCCTACTTCTGTCTTCAGGAAGCGCCATATCTTTGAGAAATGACATATGAACTACAATCAGAATAAAAATTTAATATGTTGTATCGATTATAATTATATCTCAATTTTCTTGCAAAAAGAATAAAAATATGTAAGCTTACTGCACAGTAGTCTGCGTCACTTCTTGACTTACGCGATTTCGATTTAGCGAGATCGAAGGATATGTACCACTTCTTAAGTTGCGTCTCTTTATTTCTCGCTTTAACGCGATTACGTCATCAGTTGCAACCCCCTTCTTAAATTACGCCATTTACTTCTCACTTAACGTGGGTATCAAGCAACATGACGGACAACTGAGTGACGCTGAAGACAACAGAAGCAGCTCGTACACAGCTACTCTCAGCAATGGCATAATATTTAAAACAAAATAATCCTTATAATTCAATAACAAAGTAAGAAAAAATGTATATGAATATATACGCATAACCGTCTGATTCGGCTTGGAACGTTCTCACAACCCCAATTTTCTTTCATCACTTATGGAAATTCAGCTTATGATTTACGCGTTCTTAATTTGCGAGAGGCCTTTAAGGAAGGCATCTGCCACGTAAATCGAAAAGTGTCGGTGTATGTATTTTCAAAACTATTCTTTGCAAGTTTACATACCTCATTGGCGTTGATGTTCAGTTATAACAGATGCCTATATGTTATTACAAGAACAAGAACAAGAACAAGAACAAGAACAAACCTGTGTAAGATTTGAGGCTTTCACGGCGGTGACTATGAAGAAAGCAGTCTTCTGGGATTTGGCACCGTGTATATGTGGTGTTAACCGACGTTTCGGAGGAACGTATCGCCTCCATCTTCAGGGTAGAAGGAAAAATATAAGAAATCCGCAAGCGAAGAGACCGTGAGAACCGGTAAAAGCAGACTGGTCCGAAACGTCTGTTAACACCACATATACACGGTGCCAAATCCCAGAAGACTGTTTCTTCAAGAACAAACCTATACACTCCAGGCCTGCATAAATTAACAAATTAGTTTTCGAAAATAATGAGGCCTGTAGTTTATCTCTTACATCGATTTGTATATGATGAGCTGTTAATGAGAACCTTCCAGATGACAGCTTCTCTGAAAATGATATACTGTCCCCGTAGACTAAATAGAAGAACTAAATTTTTCAGTCAAACTTTATGGCGCAACTTCGACATCATTTAGCGCGACTCCGTAGCTTTAGTCCTCAAAAGAAATATACCGACCGAGCGACCGTCGCTTGTCGACCAAGTTAATGCCATCTTTATCGGATAGAGGGTGTCTCGTAGTCAGCGCAACGAATCCCCACGGCCAATAATTTCGATTTTCTAGAGAGTAGTCGCTACTTTTCCAATCATGTAGCTCCTCAATTATCCTCACGAGGCTGAGCGGACCACGTTCCAGACCCACTACTTCTCAGAAAACCTGGTAGCGCCGGGAATCGTACCTGGAACCTCTGGATCTGTAGCCATGAACTCTGACCACTAGACCACAGAGGCGGCATTTTAGCACAACAGGAGACTAAACATGAGACTTTCACTACCTTCATATTGTTTCTACACTTCATTTGCCTAGTCCAAATAACACACGGAAAGAAAGTACGTATATTACATTTGCAAAAATACCGAAAAATTTAACCAATGCATCTGTCAATGCACGGAAGTAAGAATGAAACACAGACCTCTATTTATATCTGTGTCAGATATCCCTCTGTGACTTCCAGGCTTTCAATTGCCTCGAATCTAATTCATGAGACGTGAATATCATTCACCTTGTTCTGAACTCACATCTGCTTACTTCCACCTTAAACAGTTTAAAACTTGATTTCTATAAGAATTCGCGCATGAAAAGTATAAAAAGGAAACGCAGAAGGAGCAAGTATGAGAGTTATGATAAAAGTGCCACAATGAAGCAGCTATGTGGAATACAACAACAAGAGTTAAAAGATAAGCGAGCTATGGTTGGCGAACTTCAGTTTATGATATACCTCACTGATACTGATATACTGAGTAATTTTGAAGCTCTTCAATCGATTCAGCTGCCAAACTCTTCAACCGTTCTTGACAAAACTTGCTTCTATTAGCGTCAAATACTTATATGAATGATGCACGTATTAATACCCTCATGATCTATGGGATGTCATTCTCTTTCCCTTGGCACTACAGCCCCAGTGGGCCTAGGCCTACCTCCATGAACTTCTCCGTTCACTTCAGTTTTTCTAGATCTTACACATTCGGTAGGACTCCTTGGGCGGGTGAGCAGCTCGTCGCAAGGCCTCTACCTGTACATAAACACAGAAAAACGCACACACACAAACTAAACATCCATCCCCTGAGTGGGATTCGAGCCCATGATCCCGGTTTCCAAGCGAGCGAAGACAGTACATGCCTTAGACTACTCGCCTACCGTGACCGGCCAATAGTGTCATATACAAAAATAAAAAAATTAAAAAAACGAAATTCGAAAAAAGAAAACATTATGAGCTGAGAATTTCAAACCGATGATAGAAAACATATATTTTCATAAATAATGCTCCATTCAAGTATTAATTATAATTTATCTCGCCATACACATGACGTCAGATAGCCTAAGACCTTGAATTTATGTGAAAAATGATGACGATGATAATAATAATAATTATAATAACAACTTACATCAATCACATAAAGTTGTGAACTCCACATACATTACGTCCCAAATAGTAAATACTTACCTAAACTGTCTCGCAAAATGTATATGCAAATATAACATTTAATGAAAGAAAGCATTAGTCCGTTTTAATGCTGAGATCTCAAACATATAGACACAGCACTGATGGGAGACAAAAATAGAAGAGACATTTGAAGTAAAACACAAGTACGAAGAAAGGGAACAACAATATATCCCCCTACTCCTAATACACCAAAGAGGAAAAATAAGCATAGGGGCAACATTGCTCGCAATTGGCACAGACTCGGAAAGTTTCATATAAGTTCCTATCTTCCAGATCCCCTGAAAACATTCAACTCCAGGAATCCGAGCCATTATTCTACAACAAGCAAATTTCTGAATATATAATCTAGACTTGCCATGTTTCAGAGGACGAGTTCAACATATCTGCCCTACAATTACTGTTCCTAAGTACATTTGTGAATATTTGCATAAAGACATCTGATACACCCAGCTTTCGTATAACCAAACACTTATCATCTATGATGATGATGATGATGGTGATGATCAAAATCAGAACATGTAGATCGGATGAGGAAAAGGCACACAGTAAAAGCGGGCACTTGGAAGATCTATAAGGAGTTGGAAAGTTGTTCTGTTTAGGTAGTAAATGGCCCTGAAGAACTGGCTGTAACTAGCAAGTGTAAACTCTGTTACTGTTGTCTTGCAAACAAAACCTAGGAGAAGTTCTATGGTTTTGGTTTAAGATACCGAATGATTTTATATTATTCAGCTGAGGCCGATTAAACGTCTGGAGAAATCTGGTGAAAGCCGCAGGAGGCCTCGGTGATTAGAGACCGTAACTTATTGAACATATTAAACACCTTCTGTCAAAATTAAGATATTCAAAATTGAAATGATTTATAACGATTTTGTCACTTGTTAGGCATATGTAGAATTTGTAATTACAAATTTACGCATATGTATGTTACGGAATATAATATTCAGCTTGTTATATACGCATTCATGTATCACAAAGACATAATTAAAATTTGCAAACAATCTATATTGTTCGTGAAAATGTAAAGTGGTATGACGGCCGTTGTAATTAACTTGTTCTAAATTTTAACAAGGTTTTTAAACCACATTTGTAAATAAACTAATTATAATAATTTATAAATATTTTAAAAAATTCAGGCACATCGCTGTAATTGTTAAAGGCTAAGATTCTATATTCATGATATTGTAATGATATTGTAATGTATGTATTGTGTATGTATGTATGCGTGTATGTATGTACTAATAATGAGCAATCATATTGTAATAATAGTTTCCGCTTGTATTGACATGTCCTTCTGAAGATGGTCTCTCCGACCGAAACATGTCAAGGATGAAAGATTATAAAGGGGGAAAAAAAACATTTATCAATAACACTAAACAGAGTTGATAATCTTTTATGCTTTTAATAAGTATGACTCATTTCAAACCCTTGGAAAATTATACGGGTTCATTAACATACATGTAAGAAACAATAAATGTTAAATAAAAAAAATGTTTTATACAAAACACAGACTCTCTCCATTAAGCTGGAATAACATTTCGCTGTTATTCAATTACTTAAAAAAGGCTTCTATCATTATAAGTAAGTCCAAAAGGATACTTTCGCATGAAACGATCATCTGAGACACAGAATTGTACATGAAATTGCTTCACAACTCGGAAATTGTAAAGTCGCAAATGTACAGCAAGGGCTGGAGGTATTAAATACTTAATATTAAGATTCAATTTGCTTTCCGAGGCTTTTGTAACGAGAAGTTCATTTTCAAAGCCTTGCTGTCGTTTCAACTTACGTAACTTCCAGTTATTCGTGCTTCCGGTTTCTCTAATGGATGAAGTGTTCGGCTCGTCGAACTTCCCACGGCGTCAGAGGGAAGTTGGCCGCCCTCGACTGTGTTTCTCCATAACGACACGGAGTTCTCGGGAAAACCCGTCGATACAAACAAAAGGCAAAATTACGAGTATCTCCTCGCCATGAATGTGTGTATACAGAGCGTGGTGGTACGATTCCGGCATTACGCAATAGAAGTTTTGATTAAGATGAATGTTCATATTCACACAATAGTCCCTATAATCTGAAAAGAAAATCATCAGTGCTTCGGCGATAGACATCGAATACAGAGGAGCTGGTGGATTGAGAAGTGGAAAACGCTAACGCTACTCCTTGAACAGGCCTTGGAGGCCCAAAAGTTTGTGAGACGTCGAGGCTCTCACATTTTCTCTAGAAAACTGCTCACAGATGGCGGTAAGGTTGTCAGCCTTACTCTCCGGCCGCTCTTTGCACCCAGGAACATTCCTGGTACTCATTTCTGTTATAGGCTGAGTCAACACCAGACCATAGTGCGGCTGGAAGGGTTATGTCAATTGAAAGAATCCACCTCATCGGGAATCGAACGCGAGATCTTCCAGCTTTTAGCACAGTGGCTCATTGGCAGGCGAGGAATCTAAGAGAAAACCTGCCCCGGTGCTAATTTCTACGATACAAATTCCACATGGCCAAGAGATCAAAGGAAGTACATTCAAGGCAGTTCGGAGGGCTCAGGAAGAAGCGTATAGAGGAATCAGAGGTAGGATGTATGCTGAGCTGGTAGTGGGTCTAGCATTAAAAACAAGTTGAAAATAATTACCTGTAAGATTACTTTTTATTGTTAGTGGGGTGGAACTAAGTCCCTTGTACTGCGGCCACTTCTGGCCTATTGTACCAGCTTCAGATGGTAGGTGAGGGTGATTGTGGAGCAATTGGTGGAATGAAGATTGGTAGGGGAAACCGAAGTACTCGGAAAANCAGAAGACTGCTTTCTTCATAGTCACCGCCGTGAAAGCCTCAGATCTTACATACGATATGTTTTGTTGTCCTATCGCTTTTTATAATAAAAATGTCTTTTAAATCTGAAATGCAATAGAATCTCAGTGTATGTACATGTATATATGTATGGAAGCAGGAATCAAATGCCCGAATACGTATTACAATAGATAAATGTAGGCCTATATAATTAACTGTCTGGAAAATAACAAGGAATCGCTTGATAGGCAGTTTATGCAACTTAAGTTCAAATATTGGTATATCTATCTATTCCAGTTTCTCCCATTTGAAGCACAGGGTATCTTGAAAAGCTTCGTTTCACTTCAGTTTCTTAATTTTAGGCAGTCGATGGGTCTCCTTGGACTAGTGATCAGCCCGTCGGAAGGCCGCTACCTACAGAGGACAACACGAATACAGAATAAACGTAAACAAACACCCATGACTTGAGTGGGATTCCAACCTACGATCCCAGCTTTCGAGTGAGCGAAGACAATTCATGCATTAGACCTCGCGGCCTCTGTGATCGGCTACTGGTATATGGTAAATCTATATTCACTTAGTTAGTTAGTTATTGGAGAGGGTGGATTTCCCCATGCACTGAGACCTGTATTGGTCCATTGTGCTTCCCTCTATGATTTCTACCAGTCTCTATATCCTACCGGTACTGGTGCTTACCATCAGTCCCGCCCAGCCCGCGAGCCGGGCTCTACTAGCTGAGAGGTATCTATAATGCTTGCCCCATCTACCAGAGGTATTAGAGACTGCTGTTGGGCGGGAAACGTCCGTTAATTTGTCTCAGTGACCTCCTTTGGAGATATGAGGTTCTTTTACGTGCCGTAAAGCTACGACACGGGACCCACAGCTTAAAGTCCCCCTGGAGGACTTGTTCCCTGAATTTTTCCACCCTTAAAAATTCGACGACCTCCGCCGGGTATTTGAACCCGCGTACTACGAGTCATGAGATGGGAACGTTACCTCTAGACTACGGAGGCCGCTAATATTCACTTAATGTAGTCCTGCCCGTGATTTTACTATAAGGGGCTGGGATATATTTTGACCTGTTCTTACCTCAATTTTCTAAGAATGCCTTTAGAAAACATCTAATAATTAATTCGAGGAAGCCGAATTCTGTAAACGTGGAAAATCCGCGTGATTACGAGTATCTACTCCAAAATATCGTTCACTTCTTATTCATCTTTTAATTTATAAAAATGTTTTTGTTTCCTTCCGCAGTTATTCTGTTAATTTTTACTGCGCGTCATGACAACTGCTCCAACCCTAATTGTATGTATGGATTATGTTGTCTCGTTTCCCTATAATGATTTTGAAGTCCTTACTTTTGTAACTTCCGCTGTAATGAAAATCGATATAAGACATTTGTTGCTGTAACCAAGATACGACTGAAGATTTTGTCTTTCTTTGAAACTGTCAGATTCAAACTTACAAATATTTCTTTGATCAACAATCAAAATATTTCATATTGCTCTCCATAAATATCCCTTGCGACTATAGCCTTTCCTTACATGTTCACTAGGAGTCATTATTGCATGGATGTTATAGGCAGTCTCAAACGTACAGGAATGTCGTCACAGCCGCATTGAATAATGAAAGACGACTATATTGTACGCGACACAATGCAGTATAAATGGAATGAAGTTTCGCTACTCATAACTCGCATTACGTAAGACATACATTCTCATTTTTCAAAGAAATGGCCCCACTTTTACTCCTATACGTAATATGCGAGCTATTGATCCGTTATTGTGAATTCTTGAAATATAAGAACTGTTATCTCATACGAGAAAGTTCAAAAGTTCGACATTTCAAAGTCCTATGATGCCACTGGTGGAGCTATTCTCTATGTATCGACTCATGAAAATAAAAAGAGCGAGGCTATACGTCATTCATGTTGCTTATTCGAAACCCTACTTATATCAACTTTTCTTATTCTGTTTCCTTCTCCCTCTTTGTGTCTGGCCTTAATGGATTAGGCCCAAATTTTGAATGGTCATTCCACCGTCTCATATTCCCTTACGTTTTTTTTAATGAAAGCATGTTTCTGAGGTCTCGTTTTCTTCTTCGTATTCTGGTAAGTAACTTACGTCTACGTTTATTTGTCTAATCAACCATTCACTGGTGTAAGGGGCATAATTAAGACCCGAAAATAAACTAGAAAATTTCCTGCCACAATACCAATTTCCGTATTTTTATTTTCTGCCATACTACATAAGGAGCCGGGATAGCGTAGTCGGTATAGCGACTGGCTATGGTCTGGACGACAGAGAAGTCGAAGTTTGAGTCCCGGTGGAGTCAAGAATTTTCGCTTCTCCAATCGTCCACACCGGTTTTAGTGTCCACCAAACCTCCTATACAATGGGCACCTGGGAGTTATTTCCAAGGGATAAAACTGCTGGGGCGTGAAGCTGACCACTCACCTCCAAATAGCGCCAAGGTGGATCTATACATCCACTCCACCATACGTCTTCATGGCGGAGTGCTTAATGAGTTAAGCACAGGGACAACTTTACGTTTCACATTTTTCCATACTACGTAAACCTTTCCCCATCTGCATCTAGTTGCATTTTATTACCTTTTTAGTGGTAATAATACTGTGACACGCTTAACATAGCCAATTCATCGATTGAATGCACTAAAGAGAAAAATGAATGTGATCACATTTATGTAGTCAGAAAGTAATATTTATAAGTATTTACAGAATAATGACATTTCAGTATGGCGATAAATCTAAAAGCCAGAATAAATTTACGAATGGATGGAAAGATTCAAAGGTAAGCGGGCGGTATTTGCTGACGTCGTGCACTTGGCAGCTGACTGTAGCACGTATTCAGGTCGATCAGAATATCCGGGACAACTGAAAATCAGAATTGACAAAACCGCATCTGAAACGAACATCAGCGATGTAAAGATGTGGTAGGCGAGTCCCTCAAGGAGCAACAAGAAGAAAATATATTCCAGTAGAATCAGGAAATATTTGGACCAAATAAAATGAAAATCGGAGCTATTTTGTAGGAAATCAGATTCAGCTAAACACTGAGGCAGAAGGAGGGAAGTGCGCATCCATGTACAGAGAATGCACAAACGATCTTTACAATCCATGATATGGATACAGTGGTCGTCGTGTAGTGCACTCGATTTCACCTGTTACTTCACGACATGTTTCGGCAACATAGTGCCATCATCAGGTGCCCTAATTACGCTAATCTATTACATTGCTTGCCTCTATATGTCTTTATAAAATTATTTAAAAAGTATTTAAAAAGTGCGTAATTGTCAACTATAATAAATTTACACACACTAAAACTTGTTAAGATAATTCATCTTATGTGTCTTAATTAAAACTTGCGTGTGGTTCTTCCACTATTGGGGTCGTTTTTCTTATATTCTGTGTAAACCGTGTCTTGTGATGTGTGTTCCCTTCTTAGCCGCGAGTGTTACAATTTCTGAAACTTATTGTGAACAAATCAAGCAAGACAGCCCATCCGAAATTACAGAACATACATTAAAATATCGAAGTTTTGAAGCAAAGCGTGCAAATTCAGCTGCAATGATATGCCACCAGAGACACTGCAGTCAACAAAATGGCGACACTTCCGCAGAAAGGAAAGTGTGCCCTGTAGTTTAATGAAACCAAATGTATGAAACGAGTACTTTACTGAGTGGAATTTTGAATTGATCTACTTTGTAAGCCATCTACTTATGCATTTCACACGGTTCTGTGAGACAGGTTGTTCATGTAAAGAGGAAGTTTCCTTTGCTGCAAAATGTATACCAACTTAATGTGTATGTAGTTAGCAATAGCCACGTATGGAAAATTCGTAATTGTAACTGATGATAGAAACTTTGGTAGTTGTAGTTTAAGGTCGAAATATTCGGATATAGTAACGTGCCTCGTTGACTCAAAATAAAGTTACAAATTTGTAAAGTTCATTTCTGCTTATTCTGTAAAAGACGAACATACACACGCACTGTAGGAGTGGAGTGTACGTAGACTGGTTACGGCGAGTCGTTTGTGTTCGGCAACTGTATCGAGTTTCGACTAGGGCGTTTTCTTCGACGCAGTTCATCCTTGTTTTCGTCAATTCCTGCAGACGGATAGTGAAATAAAAACGTCGTGACCTGTAGTCCGCAAGCGAACTATACCGACCGAGCGATCGCAGCTTGTCGGCGAAGTTAGTGCCAACTTTAGAGGATAGAAGGTGTCTCGTGGTCAGCGCAACGGATCCCCACGGCCGTTAATTTCGGTTTTCTAGACCATAGCCCCTCAATTATCCTCACGAGGCTGAGTAGTCACGGTTCCAGACTCACTATTTCTAAAAAAGAATCTGGTGGTGGCAGAAATGGAACCTGGAATCTCTGGATCTGTAGCCAGGAACTCTGACCACTAGACCACAGAGGCGGCCGGATAATGAAATAACATTTTCAAATTTTATGCGAAGACGCCTTCAGTTCATGGCATGTAATCAGCATCCCAACATGTGTAATGCTAAACAACCAATGCAATTGACGTAGCGTAATTGAACAACAAACTGTAACTCTTTAACACAAAGATATCAAAATTACGACAGCAAATAAAGCTATCCGTCGAACCCAGTCCCGAGCTAGCTACACTAAACGTAATTTTATTTAGTTTTCACTTTCTGTATTGAATTAATTTCTTCATATAGTCATTAATATTCAGTATCATTTTCACTTGATTGCAGAACCACAGCAACTCTGACACCAGACAAAGGCTGAAATTTACAAATAAATACAGCTGAAGGGGTACAAGTACACTAGTAGAATTCGATAAGTTGTCTGAAAATAACGTAAAAAGATGGCCTCTCGCCTCACATTGCATGACTAGAACGATTCTGAGACCACGGCCTTCATGGGAACTGACCGTAGCGACCTAACCTTACAAGGTTCTGACTTAGGGCTTTCTGCGCCGTCTAAGTGCAGGTCTAAGTTCATTGTCCTTTTATTAGACACTATTTCACTTCATGTTTGAACTCAAATAGCCATCTTCAGGTGTAGTGGATGTTGTAGTTCAGGACTGCCGATCTTGTAGACATGCACAATAAGCATAGCAACTGGCATAGTCCTGACAACATTATATGGTTATTTAAAAATCTTGTAAAACCTGTTTCAAAAATCAGTTAATTCGAATATTATTCCTGAAATATTTCACATTAATAGTAATTATCANACAGATTGAGGTGAGGTTGTCAGCCTTACGGGCCGGACGCCCTTTACGCCCCCCCCCCAGGAAGATTTCTGGTACCCATTTCTGTTAGAGGCTGAGTCGACCTTAGGGCTATAGTGCGGCTGGAAGGATTAGGNGCTGAGTCCCCCTCAGGATCATAGTGCGGCTGGAAGGTTTGGGTAAATCGAAAAAATCCAACTCATCGGGACTCTAACCCCCGACCTCCCGGCTTGTAGCATAGTCCCTCAACAAAATATGCTATCGCGGCCCTCCCAACTTTTCTATACATACACAAATGTAACGGCAAATATCCTTCATACATATTCTGTATGTCACATTATATAAAATCAATGCGTGTGAGTACGACATCGGCTTCGTAGTTTGAATTACATCTCACTGTGGTATTCACATTGTCCTGCAGAGTAAATCACAGCTCCATTATTTTCTCTAAGCCCAGGAAACCTCTTTGAAGATTATCATATTTATCATCCTTAAAATTAACAACCCTCCAATTATCCTCAAGCTACCGCCACTAATTTCCCTGTAATCCAAGCATACTACTCTTCGTTAAGTTGTCTACCCTTGTGCCTGTCGGCACGTTATGTTGGTCACATTGACAGATGCTACCTTAAGAGGAATTTACCTCTTTCTTTTACAGCTCAACGATATAACTAATAAAGTAACAAAATAATTCAGAACTAAAAAATGCAGTCATCCTTATCGTACTAAAGACATATAAATTTGGAGAGTGCTCTTTTCTAGGGTGTTACACCGTAAAGCGTGGTAGACGTTTTCAGACGTTTCGGAACAATATGCTGCCTAGATATTTAGGACGGAAGACTAAACAAAGCAGCAGCAGCCTGCTTTGTTTACTCTTAGATCCTGAAGATGGATGTAGTACAATCCTGCGAAAGTTCTATGAACATCTAACAGACTATACGACGTCACATCCCAGAAGACAGTATTCTTCATTGGCTCCGCCATGGGAAGAAATCTGAAAAATGTAAATTTGTTTACTGCAGTGAATAGAATAGGGAACAATAGTGATGAGCTTCGAAAATAAGGAAAAGCAATCTTTATAACATTCACTTCTTTTAAAAGTATTTCGTAATTATCTAAGGGCTAAGTTCAGAGATGGTGGATTATATGACTTACGAAAGTCCAATGTCCAAATGTCTCTGCTCCGCAGCGTATTTTACTAATACATCCTCGGATTCTACACAACGAAGTACAAGAAACATAATTGTCTGAACAAAGGATAAATCAATGAAAGAAGGTAAATGGCATGAAACTAGTACAAAGCATGACGAAAGAAAAGAACGTATAAAGTTGAACATTCATTAAAGAAATAATAAATACTCTCAACAAAAGAAAAAGGGGGAAAATAGCTAAGAAATAAACACAACGTTTCGGAAACTTACAGTGCCTTCTTTCTATTAAATTACTCCTGGTGTGTAGACACACCAGCACAATTCATAAATTAATAAACGAGCTACTAAGAGACCGATACTAGAACAAACTTCTTGTTAGTAACTTAAATATTCCTCTTCCTCGAAGTTGTAAAATTCGACTTCAGAATTTCGCGTATTTGCCATGTGTATAATTGGGTACGAACAGAATATGTTATATTTTAAAGTATTTATAAGTGCACCATCTATCACTGTACGAAATCCCAGGTGTGTCTCATGACTCATCGCTATCGATCTCCAGGATCAAGTTCAAATATTGTTAGATCGTCTGTTTGACTGTGATAGCAGCACAGCTGAGCTATACTTGCCGCCATTTTCGGTCTGGTTTCTTACTTGACTCATTATTTGATGCCGAATTCGTAGGCTGTTGTTCCTCTGAAACGTCGGCCTCTCTCTAACATAAAGGCGTTACAACCCTAAAATCCGCACACCGGCGAGAACGGCAAATCAGCAACAACCCCACCACCACACGTAACAGAAGTTACATAATTCTTGAAGAACTGTCACCATACACGATTTCACGGTTATATAAAAGATAAAGGTATAGCTGTCCCTGCAAAAGGACTCGAAGGCCTATAATGTTATGAGACGTCGAGGCTTCCAACTTTTCTAGACAATTGGCTCAAAGATGGCGGTGAGGTTGTCAGCCTTACGGGCCGGCCGGTCGCCCTTTACCACCAGGAAGAATCCTGGTACTCATTTCTGTTAGAGGCTTAGTCGAACCCAGGGCCATAGTGCGTTTGAAGGAAATTGTAGAATCCAATGATCTTATCAGGAATCGAACCCGCGACCTTCTGGCTTGTAACATAGTTCCCCTTCACCACATCCACTCTTTTCAAACTTTCCTCATATTCGTTACTACATCATGGCAAAACACAATGGAGAATTTTAAGCTCTCTTTTTTACAAATAAAACATGCGTTTCAATTTATCCTGAACTTTAATTGCATTGTGTAATTCGTTTTAATTTCTCTTTATTCAAGTGAATGAACTTACATTAACATTTAACTCTGTGACTGTCAATGCTGTGAGATATACGTGTATAAGTGAAGACTGATAAATAATAAGGAGAGGGCTTTCGTACCCTCGAGAAACGTTAGTATTCACATAGTCTGTTACTTCGACGTACGCATTCTAATTTTGGAACCATAATCTGCTATTTAATAACACCCGATCTATACGTCAAAATCAGTCACCAACCAATAAATTTCCTGCAAGTACTACAGCAACTGCGAGACAGGAACTCAAGCTTTAGTCTGTGCCAGGTCGAGCGAACTAATTACCTCTACTCCCAAACTAAAACCCCTGGAACTTTTGTAACAAACTCCATGGAGCCGAGTCCTCCTTGAGAAGCTACCAGCTGCTGAGCTACTAGAGAATTTCCCAATATTTTATGAAACTCGAAGGTTCATTACAGTTTTCACAATAGCCCTCCCGTGGTCCCTGCCCTCAGCCAGATCAATCAAATCCATACTACTCCATACTACCTCTCTAAGTTTCATCTTTAATATTATCTTCCCGCCTATGTCTAGGTACTCCAAGTGGTCTCTTTTCTTCTGCTCTTCCCACAAAATTCCTGCTTGCTTCCCTCTTCTGACTCATGCGCCCTACATGCCCCGCCCATCTCGTCATACTTCACTTGATAAATTCTAATTATACTGGAACTTTCGTATTCTATCTATTTATCTATCTAAGACATCTATCTATATATCTATCTATCTGTCTGTTTGTCTCTCTGTCTATCTGTCTATCTATCTATCTGTCTGTCTGTTTGTCTCTCTGTCTATCTATGTGGCCATCCATCCATTCATCTATTTATGGCTCTACAGCCCTTTGTTGGACTTCGGCCGGTTTTTTTTTCAGTTTCTTAATCAATACACAGTCGGTAGGGCTCCTCGGACGGGTGGTCAGCTCGTCGAAAGGCTGCTACCTACACGCAGGACAAGACAAAAATAACAATCGCACAGGGACATCCATGTCTCAAGTGAGATTCCAACCTACGATCCCAGTGTTAGAGCGGCGAAGACAGTTCACGCCTTAGACCGCGCGGCCACTCTGATTGGCTGGAACTTTTGTAATAGGGAACTATATTCCTCTGGTAACCAGACTGACAGAAGTGAAGGGATAAAAGGAACGCATTTCAGTTTGGTGTCTTTCTGCATGACAGTCCCGCGATACGCAGACACCTGGCACAGCATCCCGTCCATTCTTGACCTGACGGTAGCACCTGTGCATCGGCAACACTGCGTTGCTGCATCACCGCACTAATAATTCAATCTGCTTCGAGAAATTCTTGGGGCACGTGGCTACGACAGCCGAGAGTTTATTATCGAATTTAAAATATCTATATCGTGGTTTCGATTCCTGCCTTCTAGAATATATTAATACGAAAGATTAATAATTTTGTAAATCATAACTATGTTGCACTCTTTTCTCGCTATGTTTGCAAATATATAGCTCAAGCGTTTAGTCGCTGGCTTCCTTCTTCGGCTGCCAGGGTTCGATCCCGGGTCTGGTCAAGTGGGATTTGTGGTGGAAAAAGTGGCTCTGGGGCGGGTTTTCTCCGAGTACTTCGGTTTCCCCTGCCAATCTTCATTCCACTAAATTCTCCATCATCATAATCACCAGGGGCAGGCTACAATAGGCCAATCGGTGACCGCCGTGCCGAATGGACCCAGTTGGACTCCACCCTCACCCCCACTAAGCGAATTGCGAATATATCACAGCTGAAATATTTAAGCAGCAGCAGCTTTTTATCGGTTTGTATTTTAAAAACTGTTCTATATATCCGGAGAATTGCTTCTATTAATAATGTAGTCCTGTATTTATTAACTATTTAATAGTCTGTAAACACCTGTAATAACACAACATTACAATGACAGTAAAACGTACTGAATCTGAGGTTCTCACAGCGGTCACTTGAATGTAACGCCATTCAGTCCAGTAGAAATTCGGCAATGTTCAGGAGAGATTTCTCTCACCATATTCCGAGCTGAAAATGCGCTAAGGAAGCAATTTGGAGGAAACATGCACAAGCTAAGCAGTTATACTCTTTATCCGAAGCGTCAGTGAAGTTTTCGCTACACGGCGTTGCATTTCAGAAAGCATTAAAGACTTCGAAAAGAAAGTATGACGTCTGTTTCGATCCACGTTCTTTATTCCGTACACAAAGGCTAACTGGATGTCGAAGTCCCACTGTTAGACCTGTATTATAAGCACCGGCACCGGTTATAATGGAGTCAGAAGATCTACAAAGTGTCGGGACTGCAGTTCTTCTATACATTGTGCCATCACCTAGAACCTGGATCACCAACGGGAGCAAAGCTCACACAAGACGACTGATGGGCCGCGGTGGCTTGTCCTTAAGAGAAGTACCCGGATCGGACACGGCTAGCCGAGCCTATTATTTAATGAATACGGGAGTTCTTTTCCAAGTAGTGTGTTATATGTATGTATGTACACACATACCCGTTACTAGGCAACAACCGCGAAACAAACTACTAGAAAACGGCCCTTAAACAGCAACAGAGGAACGGTGTTTCAAGTGCGGTTCGTGCCGAAATATTATAAGCAGAACAGTTAGTGATGGCTCAGTTAGTCAAAGTTAGTGAAGTAAAGAGTAGTTGGTTGGTGAGTGAGAGGACTGCTGGGGCTCAGTCCTTGTGAGCTGTTGCTGTGAGAAGCTGGTAGCTGAGGCACGGGGACAGTTCGGGAACCCATAGGAAGGGGAACGTCCGTCGTTGGAAGCCGTTACCAGAACAGTGGTGAAGACACAGTAGTCTGAGAAGACTTTAGTGTGTGCTGTAGTTAACTGTGAAGCGCGTGAATTATTTATAATTACCCATACTCATGGCCACGGATCTGTAAGAATCCACTGAATCCGATTGCCAATCCAAAAACCGTCTATAGTCACTCATGCACGTGACAGCATTTGTATTGTCACGTGTTGGGTATATGCCACGCGACAAATAACTTGACGCCTTATTTGATATGGCGAATTTACTGCACATTCGCTCTTACAATCTCACAATTTACGAGCTCAACATTACTGCCATCGGTATTATCACAAATACTAGACCGCATACTCTTCCCTGGCCAACTCGTAACTAACTCTTGAATAGTCTTCTCTGCTTCTTATTTATCCCCGTTACGGACAACACAGAAAACAGTTACGTAATATGCACCACTGTTGTCTGACGCTGTGTTTGCCGATAGCCTAGCAACGCTGTCGGGAATTGTTTACTGCTGAGTAGCAACGGTGACATCCCGTGTTACGTCACTGCGGGAGGGGGCGGGTTGTCATGCATAGCGCAAATGTGTCACAGCATGCATAGCCACGGAAAGGACAGTTTCCAGCCCCCCCCCCCATACCTTCAGGATACTACATATCCGTTCTCACCAGGGGTAACGCGACCGGAAAGAGAAGGTACCACTCACCTCCATCGACCACGGAAGAATGTGTCGAGCTATTCCTCCCATCCCCATACGTCTTCATGCTGTGGTGCTTAAGGAATCACGGGGACAACTGTACCTCAACCTACACGGTATAAGTAGATGAGGAAGGACTGGAAACTTTCTCTGACTTGTTCAAGCTGCCGCACCTGAGCTGTCCTGGCAAGATTGGCGAAGTGGAGATGCTCCTCGAAGGCAAAGATGGTGACTTTGATCGATTTCTTCAAACATGAAGCAAACTCCGAAATAACAACATATGAATCTAAGCAATAAGTATGACATTAGATAACTAAAATGGCAGAATTATTTATTTCAGACCACAGCCACTAACACAGCCGTTTCTCTGTATTATTTAATTGACCTGTATTAGGAGTATATGAGGATTATAGAGGTTAGATGAAGGAAGTAAAGGAGGTGGAACATTACCCATCTTCCTTTTCCTTCTGACGAAATGAACTATACTTATGATATTCACGAATTTGAATTTTCATCAACTCCCGCGAACGGAACCTTGTAAACGTAGGCGTCCGCCACGTAGTCCTAATGCTTCGAAGACCGCGTATTACAAAACCGTACAAACACAAGATGAGCAGTCGTCTAGGTTATTAACATATTCCACTATCCGATTTGTTCCTACTTTCCTTAATTTATAAAGGCAGATGCATTTGTGACATCATGTTTGTGTTATATACCCATTAATAATTTCTTTACTTTTCCATATAACTTAGTATGAACATCATACTCCTACACGTCACCAAATCTTGTGCTTTATAATATCCTACTGTAAATAACATATATCAAATCTTGTGAACTTCTGAGGTGGTGGGAACATTACCGACTCTGGTGTCGCATTACCATAGTATCCTGAAAATTTTCGTGACAATAGACGTTCAAAATATTTGTCTATGGAAACACACGTTATCAAGAAAATGTTCGTAGAATATAAGAGAGAAATATGGCGGTCGAGCGATTATACACATGCAGCAAATTATCCCTCTCATATCGACCACCAATCTACTACTGTAGGCAGGTATGTCAAACTTTTCATAGAAGTAGGTCATAGGGGCAACTAAAAATTATTTCTGATTAAGTCGGGATGGCTCATTCGCTATACGACGGGTTACGGGTTGGACAGCCGGTGTTAGATTCTTGGCAGGGTCAAGAAATTTTTCTCTTCTCCACAAAGTCCAGACCGGCTCTAGGGCCCGCCTACCCAGCCTCCTATCCAGTGGGTGCCAGAGGTTCTATCTCAGAGTTAAATCAGTCGGGACGTGATGCTGACCACTCACCTCCATCTAGTGCCGAGGTTAAGAATGGCAGAGCTATGCCTCCTCCACTCCCCCATACGTCTTGATGGCGTAATGTTTAATTAAACATAGGGACAATTTTACCTTTGCCTTCACCTTTACAGCTTTACATCTCAATAACTACAAGTAAGGTAGCGGTGTGATATGTGAGGTTCTATCGAGAAAAATTTGCGTCGTTTGCATTTGTGCTAGTGGAAATTACATACCGCCTTCTTCTACATGATTAATTTGCAGGCAAGCAAGCATAAAAATTTATCTCATAACTATATTTTGATAGCAGGACAGGCAGGGCATGGCTCAGTCGTTACAGCTGGTGCTTCTGGAGTTACTTCCCGTCCAGAGTGCAGCAGATAAAGCAATTTGTTTGCAGTTGGGGGTCTGAGTGCTCAAATTGAGGGCCTACTGCGTTAGGCCGAGACAGTTGGTCAACTCCATCCCCTCCCTACCGCTCTGTTCCCCTTACGTGCAACAGATCGTCCAGAAGAAGTTAGTACTTCTGTCCTGCATTCGCAACAAAAGCAAAGTGGGACGACTTCATATAAAGTTAATATCAGAGATGGACGTGACGAAAATCTTGAAAATTGAAAAGGAAACGCAAGAAGAACATGAGTGTCTAGAAACCGGACGCGGCGTAGTTAAGAACGTGAGCGGGCACCATCACAAAGAATGCAGATACGCCTAAATAAAGGGACCACTCAATTAGAAATTCTTGATTAATATGACTCCACAACGCAAGTGTATTTCCCAAAAATGGATCAGATCTAGAGACTCTACGCGTATTATCTATATTAATTCATCAAACGGAACTTCCTCGACTACGTGGCTCATATATGCCATCGAATTATAGGATGATTGAGCATAGTTGCAACACACGTAAAAGTGACTTGTCGTGACCGATTTTTTAAGATAGGCCCACTATTCTACGATTTGCCTGTAGGGCACATTAAAATAAAAACGTAAATATGTCCCTGTGTTTAATTAATTCAGCACTTAAACACTACTCCATGAAGATGTATGGAGGTATAGCTCCATTATTCTTTATCCCAGAACTAGATGGGGGTGAGTGATTACATTTCACGCCCCTGATGTTTTACCGTCGGGGAAGCAGCCCCTGGTATCCATTGCCTAGGAGGCTGGGTGGGCCACAAAACCAATCTGAACGCTGTGAAATACAGAAAAATCTATTTTCCTCGAGGAATAGAAACAATCCTTGAAGGTTACAGAATGATTTTTCTCAGTTATGAGAATCGAAACCGTGACATACCAATTTGAATCAGGTACACCAAAGCTGTATTCGGTCGAAATATACCATGTTCGTGCAGTGCTGAAATATCTGCACTGCAATTTGTTGTTCGTAAGAGTTATGTATAGGTAATATTTCCCATATGTTATTTTTGTGACCTTGGGAACACAATTATTTCGCAGCTGTTCGTCATTGGGCGGCTGGGCCACTTTCATCCCACCAAGGCTTCCTGGATTCGATCCCCGGTGACACATAAATGACTTATAATATATGAAGCGGTGCCGATTTAGGTTTCTCTCCGAGATCTTCGGTTTTCCCACGGAAACAGACCGTGTTTACGGAGCTGCTGCCTCTCAATGTGTTGATCAAATCGGTTACAATATTTTTGTTCTTTCCAGGACTACACTTATTTTGAAAAGGGGCCTCCTTTTCGCCGAGGGAAGGAGTATGACGACTACTACTGCTGGTCACTCCCCCTCTTCTGATGGTGACTCGAGCGAACACTCACTCACTAACTGATCTTTTGACTGCTCGAGTAAACTGCTGCTGGGTCCTCGTCAGCACAATAATTCTTGGTTCCGAGTTCCGGGGTCTTCATGATCATATTTTGCTGTCATCAGGACTCTAGGAGCTGTGCCGTATATTATACAGGAATATAAGAGCTTGTGTTATATTAACATGTAGCTATATGCATTTCTTTATTAAATCCGTCACAACACAACTATATTAAGGTCAGTGCCTGGTATTGGCTCTGCTACATGTTTCGGCTATTAAAAGTCATCATCAGGCAAATACATGGCTAACATATGTACATCACTGAACTGCAGTACTAATAAAATTGGATACAATAATATTAATTATATTAAAATACTTGGCGTAAAAATACAGTAAACCAGAATATATAAAACAAAAGTTATAGTATAAAACAAGAATAAAATTCTTCGATTGATGCTTTACATCATCGAGTCAGTCGCTGGTTTTGTGATTTTGTTGTGTTCCCACGGTCAAACTGGAGTACTTTATATTTTGTGTATAAAAACTGTTATTGGAGGCTCGTGATTTAGATGTAATAATATTAATGTTAATTCGCATTTAGTCGGTGCCTCATCTTACGAATTATTGTCCGTTTTGTAGGGAATGTAAACAACTACCGATTTGGTGATATTAACATATATCACCAAATCAGTCATTAATAGCCGAAACATGTAGCAGAGTCAAACTGGGCACTGACCTTAATATAGTAGTTGTGTTGTGACGGACTCTAATAAAGAAGTGTATATTATAATACAATAGGACGCACGAAATGAAAATTATGTAGCTATATGATTCCTTAGTTTCTGTAAGGGCTTACCCAATGCCTTTGTATGGGAGAAAAGATGACGAAAGAAACTGACTTAATGGAACTAATGCAATCAAAAGAAGAATTAATCAGTCTACTGAGTTTCCTTTATCGAATTGGACGATTTTAGTCGCTCTTATTAGGCATATCATTTTCCAAGTTGCCCGGCTTGACCGGCAGAAGAACGGATACCTTGAATTGCAGAGTCATGTAGAGATACTCGTATTCTGCCGCAAGCAGCAGTCGGGACTGAGATGTACCGGCATAGACTTCCCGTACTCACCCACATGTCGTATTCTGACCCTACTGTACGCGTGAATATTTACTGAACAAAAAGTGGGTAGCTTCTTCATAATGAATATGATGGAACGTAGGTTCCAGTAGATTTAAATTTTGCAATGATAATAGTCGATATTTCCGTTGCTGACTTTCTCACACGTGTGAAATATTTTGAAGCTCTTTGGAAAAGTGATGAGGAGACGATTTGGACCTAACCGGCAGGAAATAACAGGAGGATCGAGAAAAGTCCATTATGATGAGTTTGAAAAGTGTTTTGCTTCAAAATTTAATATTTGACTCGCCCAATTAAGGAAGTTAAATTAGCATTAGAATAAAAAAAAAAGGTTTCGAGAAATGTAGAAACTGTTTATAACCGGCGGGGATAGCGCAATCCGTATAGCAACTAGCTACGGGCTAGACGACAAAGGAGTCAGAGTTTGAGTCCCGGAGGAGGCAAGAATTTTGACTTCTCCATGCCGTCCAAAGCAGCTCTTGGGCCCACCCAGGCTCTTTTCCATTTGGTACCGGGGGCTCTTTTCTCGGGGGTAAAGCGGCCGGGACATGAAACTCACCACTCACTTCCAACTAGCGCTGAGGTCAAGAAAAGTTGGGTTTATACATCCACTCCCCCATACGTCTTCATAATGCAGTGCTTAATAAGTTATGCAGAGGGACAAATTTAACTTTTTTTCATCTTCGCTTATAACCGGCATAAACAATTTTGTTCTTTTCATGGTTAAGAGGAAAACTAATTACTTCTTAACGTTTCACTTGTAGAATACACTTCTCTCACATGCGCAGACGCTCAGTTACAATAACAACAGAACTAGATATCCACATATCAGATTACGGTACAGTCTCATAATCTAGACCAGAGGATGGCAATATTAATATTCAGCGTCGTGGGAACATCAATAAATACAGCGTAGGATACAGGATTTTTGGGTTACCAAATAGAGACTGACCTGACTGGATAATAAAGAAACACATGGAGACAAAATAGTGTCATTTACAAGGGATTAGCGTGACTAATAATTGAGGATTCTAGATTTGATGACTGGATTTATTGGACACCCCTATTACAATTACACTCTACTATAGTAGCTCACACATTTAACTCCTTCTTAACGACGTCTTTTTGACGGATCTCTGGCTGTTGCCTGAATTTCGGGCTGGTCTCTTCAGTCTCTTGGATTCTAGATCTCTCGATCTGGATCTCTACTTCTCGGATTCACTACTTGTTATAACTGCTAGGTGACCGGCATGGGTTCCACTACTGTGACTGTCTGCGTTGTGCCGGATACGCCTTTAATACCATAGTAACAAAAGCCATTGTCCACCTACGGACATCTATTCTCGTTGACAGCGTAACGCTCGGGAACGTGTTTAGCTAACCGTTGCCTAGCAATACGTCCAAGAGATTACTGTTATCATGATTCACACCTTATCCTATAACATCATCAAACTGTTTTATGTTACGAGATGTTAACTGAAATTCGAAAAGCGGAAGTGAAATCTCGTGTTGAAGGATGAACAGCTGTTGATTGTCATATTCAAGATGGCGACCTGGAGTTCGGCTAAGGCTTGTCTCAAGAGCGGGAGTCTGAAACCTGGGACAAACTTCAAGAGAGCGTCAAGATATGAAGTCAAATAAAACATGAAACAAAGAGATGAAAGAAGGGGTTCTACAGAGAAGCGATATGAGACTATACCGAATTTGTAAAAGAAAAAAAAGAATATAACTGTGAGTAGCCGAGGAATACAAACATGGAACTAGGAAATGGTTAGTGACTATGGAAAGAGACAGAAAATTACTTAAGGAAGGAAACAAAGGATATATAAAATTTCATCTTCAACTTCAAATCAAGATTCTTCTTGGGCAGGTTACAGTGATTAAACTAGTTATGAAATTCTCTAGTTTTACAGAACCTATAAATGTAGCCACTGGATTATATTCCAAGACATTATTATCCATACTATCCATTCATACAATACTACCCTCACGATTAAGGGGTGTGACTATAGACGGGGTTTGGATCAGTGAATAGATTTATTGATCACTTGTATACACCACACGGAACTACAAGTAATTACAGCACTACTGCTAATCTTCACAATTCACATATCACCAGAAACCCGTTAAACATTTTCCAGCCTGCTGTGTCTTCAGCAGCCGTTCCCTAGCAACGGCTGCTAACTGTGCGGATTCTTCATCCTACGCGCTCACGTCGTTACTGTCCGGATAATATTCCGCAACTGAACTCCTGTCAACTGTCAACTCAACCATAGCGCCATCTCTTCTCAGCCTTCCTTGCAGAGCTCGACTCAACTGCCACTTCTCAACTGACTCCTCCGGAACTCGACTACCGATTCTCGACTAACTGGATTGCCCCAGTTGCCTCCTTTATAACAACTTTGAACTAACGGAATACAAAACACCGTTTTCAACAATAACCCTATTCTTTTAGACACGTGTTTACACATCCCTTGCTTAGAAACGGGTTGCATGACATCGTTGTTCTAGTGTTTCTCGTGTTACCTAGCAACGGCCGATGTTTACAGAGTCACTACTTATCAATGGGTCTATATGCCATATGAAGATCTATTTACGGGCTCGAAGGCCGAGAAACTTGGTTTCGATTTCCGATAAGAGCAAGAGATATTTTCTTCACCACAGCGTCCAGATCGGTTTTGGGCTTCACCCAGCATCCTACACAATTGGTGTCGGGGGCTTTCTCCTTTGAGGGTGTGAAGTTGAACATCCATAGAAGTTAAGAATGATGGAGCTATGCACCCACTCCTTTTACATCTTCGCATCATGGTCTTTAATTAACAAAGCGCAAGGACAACTTTACCTTTGTCTTTACCGTGAATATACAACAATAATCATGATCATAATAATAGGCCCCTGATCTTCAGATATATCCTAAGGTATAAAATTAAACGAAACAGAACGACATACATCCAGATAAAAGTATGCATGCAAACCGATAAACTGAGAAAGAAATGAAAACAAAAGAAAGTAAATAAAAAGGAAAGTGAAATCAAAATGAAGTTTCTTCGAGCAGGAAGGAGTCTATACAGTGCTGGTAAGGACTGAGGTCTTCAGTGCAAGAAACGAAACAAAGATAAGGTTTGAAACGAAAAATTTTCAAAATATTCAAAGGTGCATTTCGGACTTGAAGCGAAATCTATAAAGACCTTGGACCTAACATTGCCATTTCCCGGACAGTTCTCTGTATAGATATACTGAGTTCATTTCTAGCTGTAGGATGTGAACACGATTCGCTTCCCTCATCATATATTATGGGGAACCTGCCGAAACAATTGTTGACAATTTCGTGTAACAATGGCATAGATAAACTCGTTGCCGTGGAAATCACGACTCATTTCAATTAATGTCGGGTCTAACTTATGTTAGCCTGACAAACAGAAACCTCGATTTCCTAAAGAAACGGGCTTTGTATGCTCGTTAAGGGAAATTTCTTCGAAGAATGTGGAAAAGGTATTTTGATAAAATGTATGACTAATGTTCCAAGTTGAGGGCACCAAAAGAAGTAGAGTATAAAGTGTTTTCTAAGTGAAAAGTGTATTAATAACATTTCGTAATCATTTCGCTTTATGATTATGATTAACTCAATCTTAGTTGAAATTTACGTATAAATAAATGTCCATTTTGTCAGTTAAACTTCACAATTTTTCATCAAAGGAAAGCTATGTATATTATGTATATTTGTCAATGGAGAGCATGAAAGCTTATTTTAGCTGTTGTATACAAGTACATTAGGGCCTGTTTAAAATTCAACAGCAAATCTCTTATAAATTTTCGTCCTTTATTACAAATATGTTTTTGGACATTATCCATCTCCGGAGATAGGAACTAGCTCTATCGATTGGGCCCAACTGAGTAGGATTTACCTGAAGACGGAAAGTGAATCCAGTCTCCGAAACGTTGTGTTTTGAAAAATAAAGAGGACGGTGTTGTAGACAAAAGAACAGTATGATGGGTATTGTCCAGAAATATAATATTTGCGCTAATGTATTTTGGTCACAAACTTTCAGATCTTATTTCGCCCTTTATCTTTTTCAGCTCTACACTTTTCCTTCCTTTTCCCTTTTACTTTCGCATTCTATCGAAATTTCTTCTTCCTAAGTTTTTAGTAAAAGTATAAGACGAAATATGCTGTAAATAAGCTGAGCTGACTTTACTTACTTACTCACTCACTCACTCATGGAACTGAGCCCTTGTGGAGGAACCGCCAATTCTGCAGCTACTCAAGAATTTCCCAGCATTTTATGGAACCCAAAGGTCCATTACCGTGTTCACAGGAGCCCTCCACTGGTCCCTATTATGAGCCAGATCTATCCAATCCGTACCATCCCATTCAATCTCTCTAAGATTAATTATAATATTGTTCACCCACCTATGCCTTGGTCTTCCCTGTGGTCTCTTTCCTTCTGGCTTTCCCACAATATCCTATACACATTCCTCATCTCCCCCATTCGTGCTACATGACCTGCCCACCTCATCCTCCTTGACTTCATCATTCTAATTATACTTGGAGAAAGCTGAGCTGACACCTTTCAATTTTTCAGATTTTAGTGCCTTATGAAAGAACTGCACCGATTGTTCAGAGATAATTTTCAGTTACCAGCACCACCAATCATATGCAACGTTAGAGCTACGTGACTACTCGTACCATGTGCCGTTTTGAAACCCCAGCTTGTTCATACGCATCGAGAGGTCAGCAGAGGCCTGTAACGGACGCCTTCCCCTCATTGTCAGGAATTGGCTGTCGTTAAATTCCCACCATGGGTTACATGAGAAAATTCGGAGTATACTACAAAGCCTAGAGGTGTGATAATTTTAATAATATAATCAGAGATCTGGGACAAACCCGATCTGTGGGTATTGTGCATATTTTTCTATAACCACGTTCGTTGAAGAATTCTATCTTCTGGGACATAACGCTCTGTAGTCCGTTGATAGTCAACAGAAGTTTCGTAGAACACGTCTCCTCCATCTTCAGGTACTCGAAGAATAGGCCAAACAATTAATTGTCACCTGCTTTCACGCTTCGTTTATTCTTGGACAACCTGACAAAGAAAACAAAATTTCCTCCGAAACGTCAGTAGGTTTTCAACGGACTACACAGCGTTATACCCAGAAGACAGAAATCTTCATAACCGCATCTGTGAGAACTTCAAATCCTAAATAAATATTCCTTCCATGAACCTTTAATATTATGTATGATAGGTTAGGCAACGTTGCGAAATAGTGAACTATCTTATAGTTTTAGTTAAATAATATTGAGGCAACAAATTACTTGTATTTCTAGTAGATAACGGCAAACCCTACGGTGTACTATATGACTTGGTATCTAGAAATATGAAATACATCAACAAACGCAAAAATAAGAACACCAACAGTTTGGATGCTTTCGAGGAAACAAACACTGGCTTGTTCTCACGGTTCGTGGAAATACCGTGCAGCTCTAAAAAAATATAATGAAATGTTTCCACGGCCATCTGTGACCATGAGGCGTGCCGCACGGCCTCTGCGAATCAAAGGAGGTGCACTGAAATTTTATTTTTAAAAATAATCCCGAGCGAGAAATATTTATGGCATTTCCAGCGACGCATAAATGAGAGGAGCTGATGGTGAGTAGCCGTACAGCGAATTGCATATTTATGAGGAGCAACATACACATCACCCATCACATACAAGCAGCAATAATCAAGCATCGATATACTGAGTTCTGAATAAAGATGAATTGTACATGTAGCTTTTCCGAGCCGAATAAGACTTCATAAACTTTTAATGTTTTTAAAAAATGAAGTCAGCTAGTTTTCACCAAATTTTGGTAAGACTGGAAACTTCGACGATCAAGAATTATAAATTGCTGAGTGTTTTCGTAAAACGAAATTATGCTCTGTTTCAAGAAGTTACTGGCAAGAAAGCTAGAATCAAATGACAGTATGAAAAACAATATAAAACCGCGCTGCCATTTATCTCTGAAAGGCTTGCTTTATAGAGATTTAGCCAACTCTGTTATGATTAATCGTAAGAGTGCGTGATGCATTAACCTGGATGTTCAACGTTCGACTCCAGGAATCAGCAGGAAGTTTCCTCTTTGCGGCCACATCCAGTCTATGGAGCGAATTCAGTTTTATATCCAATGTGTAACATTGGACTGTAGTCCTAGCGCAAGGAGGACGCAGCATGAAGCTGATACCTCATTTCCATTGGATGCGAATATGTGAATAAGTAATTCCTATACCCTTTACGTAATCATATCATATAGCTCCACTAAGTCCAAGTATAATTTTACAGCTCCTTAACGGCAATTTCGTGGCCATAATCATGCAATGTAAACATGTCAAGATATATTACACATCTGATATTTGGCTGTTGAAAGTAAGTAAAAAAGTAAAGCTATTCCTGTACCAGGCCGTGAAGGCCCATAGGGTTGTGAGAGCTTGAGGGTCCCACATTATCTAGACAATCTGCTCAGTGATGGCGGTAAGCTTGTCAGCCTTACACGCCGTCCGAGCTTTACTCCCCAGGAAAATTATTTAATTAATTCCTAGTACTCATTTCTGTTAGAGGCTGAGTAAACCTCAGGGCCTAGTGCGACTGGAAGGATTAGGTAAACTGAAAAAAATCTAATTACCTCATCGGGATTTGAACCCGCGACCTTCAGGCTTGTATCCTAGCACCTCAACCACTACGCTACCGCAAAATATCGGATATGACTTGCTTCTAAAATACGTCGGCAGAAAAGTAAATTACATCTTGCACTTAATTATATTGCAAGAAATATGTTTGTGCTAACTATAGCCCGTACAAAGACACGTCAAGATTTTCGCATTTTCATTCTTCACGTTTTACTGTTATGACGCGTACACCCATTGCTAAGCAACGACTCGGTAAGCACAATCCCGCAAAGCGTATGCATGCAAGAGAAGGACGTACATTCCCAGGTAACGAACAAGTAAACACGTCTTCTTAACGATAAAGGCTGTGTTTCTGTGTGGTCCGTGCCTAGGGGTTATAAATGGATATAGAAGACGCGGCCAAGTAGTAGGAGTATAGAAGTAGTCGAGTAGGGTGAGTGGTCTAGTTGAGGTGAAGGGTCGAGCTTCGCGATATGAATCTGCAAGAATTTAAGCTTGGGAGCAGAGGAATTGAATGGATTCGAGTTTTCTGAATTGACAGTCGCAGAATAAGGGCAATAAAAGGAATTAGGCTGCGAAAATAAGACTAAATTTGTGATTGGAAATTCCAGTGAGAGATTTATAAATCCGTTGCTAGGATACGACTACTGAAGATTGAGAATCATATTGCGTGCATAACGGTGAACTGGAAAGTGTACAGAATAGCGACAGCGCTGTATTACCTGTAGTCCCGAGGTACAATAAATCAAATCATCCAATCCAAATCCTAGTCTTATAAGTCACTCTTACGCGTGGCAAGATGCTGTATAAATATATATGCGTGTATATCCTCTTAATGGACTGCTCCATCGCATACAGGGCCAAGCAGTTCGTCTCTTGACAACGGCCCCGAAAATAAAGAGAAATGAGAGACGTAATTCTTTCAGCTTGAAACATTACGAGTGCTCACGTTGCCAAAAACCACAGGAAGCCTCTACTAATGACCCCACTTACTCATTCTCTGCCAGTTACTCTGCATAAACATGGGACATCCTTAGTGTAGACTAGCTCAGTGTCGCTGTGACATACGAGGGCTATTCGCAAAGTAACTTGGTGAGGTATTAACAAAACAAGCAATGAGGAGAACATGTTAATATCGAAAAATTACGTACATACTTAACCTACTGTGAGCTTAGCGGCCGCCGTAGTCTAGGGGTAACGTTCCCACTTTATGACTCAAGGTACGCGGGTTCAAACCCGGCGGAGGTGGTGGAATTTTTGAGGGCGTGGGTCCCGTGTCGTAGCTTTACGGCACGTAAAAGTACCTCATGACTCCAAAGGAGGCCACTAAGCTAAATTAAGGACATTTCCCGCCCAACAGTAGTCTGTAACGCCTCTGGTAGATGGGGGAAGCATTGAGATACCTCTGAACCAGTAGAGGCCGACCTCGCTGGCTGAGTAGAGACTGATGGTAAGCACCAATACGGGTAGGGTATAGAGGCTGGTAGAAGATTATAGGGGGACGCACAATAGATCAAACTGGTCGCGGTGCATGGGGAAACTCACCCCCTCCAATAATAATAATAATAATAATACTGTGAGCTTAGTCACGTTTTGAAATCTTCCATCAACTCATCATAATTGCTGAAGCGCTGCGATCTCACCCAGTTCTTCAGGTCGGTAAACAGGGAATGGTCGCTAGGAGCGAGATCAGGGCTGTAAGGAGAGTGGTCAAATCTCAGACTTTTCTTTAAACTCTTCACCTTATTTGGAAAATGTGTCTATATTGTTTTGCCTGCGCTTTTGTTTCAACATTCACAAATGAAACCCAGGTTTCATCATGTACTCGTAAGATATGATTGAGAAATTCATTGCCATCTTCGTGGTATCGCTTTAAAAGAAGCCTACAAAAGCCGAAGTCATTCATTGCGTTTTGCATGTACCCCGTGAGTACGTTAGGAACCCTCCTTGTGCAAAACTTGTGATAGCATATCCTAACTGTGATAATCTCTCAGAGAAGAGTGCATGAAATTTGTGGAAATTAACATGAAAATTCTGACATTGTGAAGCGTAGTCTTTCACAAATTTTTGATCAACAATTTGAGCAAGATTATCGGTCAGTATAGACGGCCGGCCGACAATTTCGCTTTTCATCGTGAACATTTCTTCGCCCATCTCTGAACACTCTACACCATTATCTTACATTACCTCCGCTCATTATATTTTGGCCCTGAACTGCGCTTAATTCAAGATGGATTTCCTCAGCGCTCATAATTCTACAGTGGATAAATAGGATGAGAGTTAGAATTTTGCAGCTAGCGGTATTATCAGTCTCAGGACACATCATAACTAACTCTGTAGAGACAAGGACAAACACTATGTGACCCGTTATGTGATGGTTTACAAGGCAATGAATCATGTGCCGGTACCTCGCATGCGCGAGCTCTCTCCCGCTTCTACATTAGTTGCCTAAGGTAAAAGGAATTTCTTTTCCGAATATCCCTCGTATTTTACGGAATACCAGTAGCAGAGTAAAAAAGGAGGTCTATTTTTAATTAAAAACTCGTTATTCACTCTCGTAGTTACAAATTAAATATATCTTATAAATAATTACAACGTTATTTCACTGTTTAATAATGACGACATAATTACCAAGCTTATCACTCAGAATTACTATTTTAAAATATAACCTTAAATTTTGAAACTCTGTCTGTGTGAAAAGAATTTCCCGCTGTGCTGTGTTTTGCAGGAATTAAAGTACGGCGGAAGGAGTCGTATTAATTTGCTCATTGCAATAGTTTCTTAATAATCCACTTGTACCAACGTAAATCAGATTCGTTCTCAATATTTTCGCGTTTTTTTATTTGTCGGCCGAATGAGTGTAAGACGAATAGAAACATTCCCTTCTAACGTACGGAAAGAATATTGTAGTGATTGCAGTAGTTTCTATGCCTAACATTCTGCGGATAACGCTCTTCTAAGAGCTACTACATAAGCAAATGAACCGAATATGTCTTCAGTAAGTTGTAAGAATGTAAAACAAATCTTCATTCAATATTTATGTGATAATACTCACTTTCCCTTCATATGGAGACATGTTTGAAGTCGTCAGCAAAAGGAACTCTAATTAGTTATTTATGGAATTGTCACGAATAGGAATTCTTGTCCTTCAAGTGACGTCGCAAACGTAAGGATACTGTGCGCGCATGTGCAGTAACTTGTGAGCATGTAGGTTGCAGGAAATTGTATATCCTATTCAAGGTTCCAGTGCTGTTGATTAATCATTAGGCACCAACGAAACCTTAATGTATTAATGTATATGTAAATATTCGTCGTAGATTTTGTGCTTGCCGTCCATAACCAAAGAAGTTCATTTGAATTAGTCATCATTCAGCGTCTTAAATATATATAAATATATTCGTAATTTAAAAAATATGTTGGAGGAAAACAATGTAAAGCTATCCCTGTACCAGGCCGTGAAGGACCGTACGGTTGTGAGACGTTAAGGGTCCCACATTATCTAGACAATCGATTCAAAGATGGCGGTAAAGTTTTCAGCCTTACGCTCCGGCCGCGCTTTACTTCACAGAAAATTATATGTTGGAGTAATTGTACTAATATATAAATAGGCCTATATATAAATTGTAGGATCTGTCAGAATAGGCTTTAATATGCTGGCAATAAACTTAGTTACCATATTAAAACCCATCTGGACATATGGGATTGAACTGTGGGGCTGCAGTAAACCCTCCAATACGAAAGTTTTACAAACGTTCCAGTCAAAAATGCTACGCTCAATAATAAACGCTCCATGGTTCGTGTACAATCAAACCCTTCGTGCAGATCTCGGAATACCCTTCATAAAGGAGGTTATCACAAAAAGCCATCAAATAGAGACCGCATCGTTGACCACGACAACCATCTAATAAATGAACTCGCCGCCCAACCCCTGGCAAACAGAAGACTCCAACGTCATTGGCCAGAAAACCTAATCTAGGCGATGCGTGAAGACCCATCAGTGGATGGTAATCACAACAAGCTACTAAGACGCCCGAACTTATTACTCTGTTGTCACTAGAGTAGATTGTAAATTAGCAATAAAATAAATAAAAAAAAATAAACTTAGCACTACCCTAAAGCTAAAGTAGATGAGATAAATAAAAGAGACGAGATCTGCTTATTTTTGAAGCGTAGGTGTCATAAATTGACTGAACTACTGAACTACCCCCTAGCGACTAGTCTCTTAAAAATGTTAAAGAATTTGTCTCCTAAATAGTCTGTAAGAGAGACATAGAGAAAGGACTAAAATTATCAAGTTAAACCTAAAATCTTAAACATGCAAACTTATGCTCTTAAATCCGTGCTGTTTGCGCTTACGGCCATTAGAACACAACTCGAAGCTGGTACTTCACACCATGTGTTATTTTATTTGTGGCTGCAGCCACATGCTCACGCTGGTTTCTTGCTCATGGACTTTTCTACCCTGAAGATGGAGATGATACGTTCCTCCGAAAAGTCGGTTCACACAATATCTACAAGGCGCCACATCCCAGAAGACGAGATTCTTCAGTCACCACCGTGAAAACATCAAATCTTACATAATTTTTGGGGTTTTCGCATTATTTCAAACTTCGTTCATAAAGTGAGAATTTATTAATATGTTTCATATTGCATTCTTTCAAATTCTCATAAAACGCGACCGCACTATATACACACAGTGCATTTGCAGTAACTGGAAGCCTTGGGAACACATCTCCAGTTGCGCTGTGCGTCTCCAGGTGCTTGTAGACTGGCGCTAATGAAGTGCTCTTGCACTCGGCCCAGGAAGGTGGCAGACAATAACCATAACGAGTCAGGAGGGAGTCTTGAATATCTACTGTCTTCATTTTCTCGAAAAATTTCCTCCCGGGCTATGTTTTATCGTGATTGTGACGAAGGAAACCAATCCCATACAGAATACATTTCAAAACATCAATCTCCCAAGTTCAAACTCTTAATTCAAAGCTCTCGTCTCTTTGCACTGCTTAGCTACAAGCATCGACTATCAGCTGACACCTAATCTGATATTCGGCAAAATATATCTCCGAATGTAATAAAGAAAAATGGAAATACTTACTCAGGTTTAGCGTAAGGATATTTTCCGGATATATTGTTTGGCATTTCCGGTTTAGAAAATCGAGATTAAAATCCGTGGGGATCCGTTGCGCTGACCACACGACACTCTCTATCCGTTAAAGTTGACACTAACTTCGCCGACAAGCGACAGTCGCTCGGTCGGTAGAGTTCTCTTGCGGACAAGAGGTCACGGAGTTATTTGGCATTGTCTTAGTGTTCATTAATTTAAGAAGCGATTATACAATAGTACACGAGATAATCATATTATATACAATACTGCATCGTCGTAAATAAACTTCCTTTAAAAAAGGTGGCCCTGGCTAAACTAATTTTTGCACTATGCCATGAAGGCGTATGGAGGAGTGGATGTATAGACCCACATTTTCTTATTCTCGGCACCAGCTGGAGGTGAGTGGTCAGCTTCACGTCCCTGCCGCTTTACCCCGCGGAAAGGGCCGCCGGTACCCGTTGGATAGGAGGCTTGGTGGGCCCCAAAGCGGGTCTGGACGATATGAAGAAAACAAAATTCTGACCCTACTGAGACTCGAACTCCGACCTCTCGGTCACTATACCGACTGCGCTAACCCGACTCAAATGAACTTCCTTATATTTCGTAATATCTGTAACATATTGTCGCGTGTAGGGGGGTACGCGTGACGAAATGACGGGTTCTAGTTCGGATGATTGGATTTATTAGCACCTTGGTTACAACCTCTTTTAGTTACACTTAGATACAGCGCTATCACTGATTTACACACTTTCTAGCTCACCGTTGCACACGCACTAGGCTTCTGTCTTCCACTAGTCGTCTCCTAGCAACGGATCTCCACACAGAAACTGTCACTTAAATCACTCCAAGTATTACATATAATTAAAGTCTTTCAATCACAAACCAAGTCTTCACACGACGAAATTCCCGTGGCTCTCAAATACTCCCAAATACCGCTTGGTCAAAGTCACATTGCCACTGACGGTCAGTCACTCAGTCTTGGTATCGAGCCCAATCTGGGGCTTATGACCAGACAACGGATTTATAACAATCTGTCACTGCATCCCACACGAAATCTTCTTCGCACCGCCTAATTCCGTTTTTGCCATTATTCTGCCAACTTGCTAAATCCGAAGATTCGACTGAATTCTCTGCTGAGACTGCAAATTCCGGAACTCACCTCAATTCCAATTCTAGCCTGAGATCCTTGCTATGTAGCCTCTGGGCGATCTCCACAGAAAACACCGCTTACTCTAGTGTTGCATGCAACGTGAGTTTCTTCTCTTCCTTGTTGTCATAGATACGGGAGACGAGGGAACCCATCTGAACTTTTACCTCCTCTTGTCCGTTATCCACCTTTCGTTTATATTCGTCCATCTTTCTTGAAAGGCGTCCATCTTGGCTTTCATTCTTAATGGTTAGTTTCCACTTTTGTTGCATGGCTTATACTTCGGCCAGCAAGGGCGCCATCATTTGTTCCATTTTCATGGTATGGCGGTATGAAGATCGAGATCCAATCCGATCATTGCTGACACACTCTACCATAAGAAACGTCTCTAAACTGTGATCTCCCGTCGTCACTTCATGACTAAACGAGTCTCCTATTCCGACCTGTAATACTGTTACATCTCTTTACAAGTTCTTCTTGGCCTTCTTGAGTTTAAGATACGAACGATATTTACAGGCTTGGAGGGGAATATCAGATTGTTCCGACAATGATTATATTATTATATATCTAATTAGGACACCTCCATTGACTCGGGTTTCCTGAGACATTCCTGTTGCCCTGTGAATGCATTTCCGTCTTAGACACAGGTACTTGAACCTTGAATCACAGTTTCTGATGATAACAGAACGCTCCAAAATTAGGTCGGTTATCACTGCTATCAGCCGGTCACGGTAGCCGAGCGGTCTAAGGCATGCACTGTCTTCGCTCGCTCGGAAGCCGGGATCGTGGGTTCGAATTCCACTCAGGGCATGGATGTTTATGTGCGTTTTTCTGTGTTTGTGTACAGGTAGAGGCCTTGCGATGAGCTGATCACCTGCCCAAAGAGTCCTACCGAATGTGTAAGATCTAGAAAAACCGAAGTGAGCGGAGAAGCTCATGGAGGTAGGCCTAGGCCCACTGGGGCTGTAGTGCCAAGGGAAAGTAAATCACTGCCGTTGCTATTCTCAGTTTATTTCCTGGGCAAAATCTTTCCCGAGGCTGTACGCCACAAAAGCAGTGGACGTATGTAATTCCGACTTACTATTGATAAGAAGCAAAACGCATGAATATGGGATTAAATTCAACACAGAAAACGTCAGGTGGGTGGATGTATTAGTTAAATGTGTATCCAAAGAGGCGGTTTGTACAAGAGGTACCACTTTCCAAATTCTTTATTCCCTTCGAAGATTTTCTGACAATCCAGTTCACTCTCCCAACTGACGAAACAGATCGCCGTGATCCCGCGGCAAATTCTCCTACATGCTAGTAGTGCGGGCAGTACCACAACTCTGGCAGGCGGTAAATTAAAATGAAAGAAAACTTTTCTTTCGGAGTCCTGAAGATGAAAATGGACATAAATTTTCTGTAGACAGAGAAAGCATAGAATAACATTTTCAAAGAGTACAAGCAATTTTATAGACTAACCGCTTATCAACTGCATGAACTTTATTGTACTGAATTCAACAAAGTTTATAATACGAGGGCTATTCGGAAAGTCATTTCCGTTTATTTTAGGCAAATAATATAGAAGCGGAGCCGGTGACGGTAGCCGAGCGGTCTAAGGCATGTACTGTCTTCGCTCGCTTGAAAGCCGGGATCGTGGTTTCGAATCCCACTCAGGGCATGGATATTAATTTATGTGTGTGTGTGCGTTTTTCTGTGTTTGTGTACAGGTAGAGGCCTTGCGACGAGCTGATCACCCGCCCAAGGAGTCCTACCGAATATGAAAGATCTAGAAAAGCCGAAGTGAACGGAGAAGTTCATGGAGGTAGGCCTAGGCCCACTGGGGCTGTAGTGCCAAGAAGAAAAAAAAATACTATATAGAAGCGGAAGAGAGCTCGCGCATGCGAGGTAGCGTCACATGACTCACTGCCTTGTAAACCATCACATAACTGGTCACCCAGTGTTTATTATTGTCTCCACAGAGTGAGTTACGTTATGTTCTGCGATTAATAGTACCGCTAGCTGCGAAATCCACGATCTCATCCACTTTCTTCACGCTAAAATTATGAGTTCCGCGGAAATCCATGGTGAATTATACGCAGTTTACAGTCGAAACATAATGAGTGGAGCAAAAATAAGACAGAGGAGTAGAATGTTCACGATGGAAAGAGAAGTGGTCGGCAGGCCGTCTGTAGCGATTGATGGTCTTCTTTACAGTACTGACCAAGAAATTTGTGAAAGACGGCACTTCACAATTTCAGAATTTTCATCTGAATTTCCACAAATTTCAAGCAATTTCCTCTGCGAGATTATCACAGTCAGGCTAGGCTATCACAAGTTTTGCGCAACATGGGTTCCGAAAATACTCACGGGTGCCTACAAAAAGTAGGGAATAGCTTCGGCTTTGATTTTTTAGAGCAATACCACAAAGATGGTTACGAATTTCTCAACTGCATCGTACGAGTAACAGGAGATGAAACCTGAGTTTCACTTATGAGTGTTGAAACCAAAAGCAGTAGATGCACACACATTCACCAGACAAACTGAAAAATTTAAACAAATATTGTCTGCCAGAAAGCTGATGTAAACTGTTTTCTGGGACAGGGAAGGAGTACTGATGGTAAAAACTGATGCAACAATGTATTACAATAATGTGAGAAGTGTATTGCGACACACTAAAAGAACTGCGTAGGGCCGACCATTCAGAGAGAAAGGCGTGGAAAGCTGACATCCGACAGAGTACTCCTCCATGGCAATGCACGTCCGCATATAGCAGCTCGCTCTAATGGACCATTTCGACTGGGAGTTGTTTGACCACCCTTCTTACGGCCCCGATCTCGCTCCTAGCGAATACCACCTGTTTACCTACCTGAAGAACTGGTTGAGATCACAGAGCTTCAACAATAATGAGGAGTTGATGGAAGGTGTGAAAATGTGGCTGAGTTCACAGGCGGCAGACTTCTTTGACATAGGCTTACAAAACTTACTCCCCAATACAACAAGTGCCTCAGTCCTGGAGGGTGACTAAGCTGAGAAGTAGCTTCAGTAAGTACGTGTTTTTTGTCTATAATAAAATTTGTTTCTCATTGATTATTTTGTTAACATATCAACGTAAGTTACTTTCCGAATAGCCCTCGTATATATAAATATGTTTATGTGTATTTTTAAGTGTTAGTGAATATGTTCAGGATTTGGACTGATAACTGGGTTTATTGAACTCTTATAACTCGTAACTACGAGCTATTGTAAAACAAAGCTATCATAAACATGCCGATTCGAATTCTGACTATAGTACACGTTAAATTTTCTGTCTTCACCAGTTGTTGTCTGGTAACGGATCTCAACAATGTCCTCTGCTTACGCCCTTAACAGCTGGGGACTGTCTCACATTCTCTACTGACTAAAAACTTCCGTTGGTTCTTCTTATACAGCCTCGGCTCGACTCTCATAGAAAACACTGCATCCAACAGTTCCTTCATTGTTGCCTGTTAACTGAACCATGTTTATCGATCCGTTTCTCGCAACGGATCAGTTATTGCCACGAGTTTACGCAGATATTGCCTAGCAGCGGCTGTCTCTTTCAGCCATCCTTTCACAATATACGAGGGAGATTCAGTAAATCGATCACAAATTGAAGTAAAACAGCTGTAATGGACGTGATAGGTTTTCTGTATGTCATTAGGTAGCAGCGCAGTCCAGTTTCATGACGACCTAGATAGCAGACGCACATGCGCATGTTCAGAGGCTGATTTCGATAGTCAAATCGGGACCGTTTTTGAGGGGTGTACTACCGAAGAGCAGAGTTCTGTCGTGTGTTTGCCCTGTGTTCAAAAGGAATCATTGCAAAGGATATCCATAAAGAAGTATTTCTTTTTTATGGTGGGAAGTGTTTGTCGCGTAAAGGAATCGATAACTTGGTCGAGAAACATGGCAAAAGTTGCACTGATGACGAAGAGGTTAAAGCGGAGGCGCGGAAGTGGCTGAGACAACAGTCAAAAATTTATACGCTGCGAGTTTCGACGTACTGGTAAAGCGATGGGACAAGTGTATCAATGTTGGTGGGGGATATGTCGAGAAATATTTTTTTTTCCCAAGATTCGAGTATCACATGTTTCACGTTTTATACATATTTGTAACCGTGTATCCTGACTGCCATGACCTGGGAGAGAGGCGATCCATATTACTTTCGAACTTACAGGTTAAATTAATCTGTTCGTTTAAGTTTAACACCGCTCTTTTCCAACCCGCCTTTGCTTGTATCGGCGCAGTCGGAATGGTGCTATCCCTGCTACACCTGTTTCTACCTTAGGACAGTGTATGATGGCTACTGGAAGTTGTTCTCACAGATCAAACTAAGGAAGATCGGTATAGGTACGGGAAACTAGCTGGGTCGGTTTGCATGGGTCTCAGGGTAGCGATGCCGAAGAAAGCGTTTTCTGAAAGTTGAGCCAACTGACGTTTATTCACCTGCTAATTCACCACACTGTTAAATTAATGTATTCTTAGCTTTAAGTTACAGCGTTACACTATCGGCTAGCTATGTCTCGGAGCGTGCAAGGGTCCCGTCCGTTCAGTTCGGAATATTGTGAAAGTCTCCCCTTTTGTGGAATGGCTTGCACCCCCACGCCGGNATAAGACTTTTGAAATTTAAATTACCGAGAATTAATTAGAAATAAATTTCATGGTCATCTATAATCGTCAAAATAAATAAGGGCTCAGAATGATCAGCGTCAAGTTTCTATGTTAAAATATTTCACAAGAAAAATAATTCCAGATCTACAACAGCAGGGCAACCAGGGGTCACCCACAGAAACGAATGCTCTAGTTGCAAGGGCTAATTAAGGAAGTATATGGGAACATTGAATTGCTTTTATTCGCAAAATCCGTGAAGGATACAGACCATGAGGGAAAACGTAAAGTGAAGAATAAAGTTCATTTTCCTTGTGGTTATGCCATTCCGTACAAATGTCAACGAAATAAAAACATGAGTTAAAAATAAAAATGATTTGTTTTTATTATTATGCCTTTCGGTAGATACTGCAGATTGCATATGCGTTTAATGCCACAGGTTTCGGTTTCCAGTAGAAAATACGGAAATTCAATAACCGAACTGGTGTATCTGTGCAGCAACCTGCAACACATTCCAGTTATCAGTATTGGTTCACGTGACTGTGTGATGATAGCTCCTTAATTATCCTCACGAGGCTGAGTGGACCCCGTTCCAGTCTTCTCAGATAATTTGGTAGGACCAGGAATGGAACCCGGGACTTATGGATCTGTAGCCAGGAATTCTGACCACTAGACCACAGACTGTCAAAAATATTAACGTAAAATCCCCCCCCCCATTTTTCTCCAAAGTGTTGGAAGAATTCGACCAATTGAATTTAGTCTCTTCTTATTTTGCGACTGCAGTACTCAGGTTTTCAAATCACAGTCATGAAACTGATTCAAAGTGTTCAACAAGATATTTGGAATAACTCGATCTTCTGAACAAAAAAGAAACAGATTCTGATGATGAGACTTTAGTCTTCGAATATGCTGCTGCACATGTGAAGGGCATTAATTCCTCCACCCGCTAAGTTCAGAGTCTACGAGACCAAGGACCCTTGAATGTTTAATTCATTGAATACTTGCAAGGTTTGTGAGACAATTGCCAGGGATTTAAAAAATTATGCCACTAATATTTTCAATCATGAAAAGCATTTGAATACCTCCATTTGAAAGTCAGAATGTGAACAGACTCGACGAAACTTAGTGGTAATATCAAAAAGCGTGCTCTCTATGATCTGTCCAGTGATTTCACTCTCAATCACCGTACTGTGTTGAGCTCCATTAGTGCATAACCGTGAAAAGACAAGATGATAGTGACTTGTAAGCTGCAATGTACGTGGAAGCAGACTGATGGTTGGTTTTAAGACAATCACGCAATCATTTTCTGGATTATTTGAGACGTACGGAATTTCCCAAAGTCTCGGTCGAGATTCAAACCCAGAATCTCTTTAACCTGAAGTTTTAGAACTACATATCGTGACGTTCGGCAATGGAAAAATAAATAATAATAATAATTGTATTTTTGTGAAATATCTTTTGTCCAACAGACAATAAAATAACTTCCTTTCAAATGATTTCTCATGAAATAAATATGGGTATTAATTTAAAAAGAACGCGATTAAGAGCAGAGAAAATTAATCACAACAGTATTTCATAAAGAAACCTGACGCTTTAATTGCTTCAACGTCTTCGTAAATCTGATTTCAAACAGTAACAGCTGGACAGCTCCCGCATTGCTACTTCAATATCTGAAACAGAACCACGCTCCATCCCTCTCACGCGTCGGGGAATTGCGAAAAATCTCATCAGTCAGTCAGCCAGCTAGACACTGGAGTCACTGGGATCACAGAAAATTGTGTTTATTAATTGGAGGAGTGATTCACCGCAGCTGCACTGGGTGTTCGCGACTGTCAGAATATCAAATAGCAATTCAGAATGAATTCTAAAATTAAACACAAAACTAATTCCATAACTGACTCCATTGTACGTAGATCCTGTTCCTTAAGCGTCAAAAGTTAATGTTTCTTAAATTTATGGGACCTGGAAGTTTACTGTTTTTTTTATATAAAAGCTTACTGTGAGACCATATCCTGTGCCAACTCAATACATTAACTCACTATCATGCCTTCTGTCTCAAAGATCCAGTTTAATTCATATATTCTACTCCAGAGTCTCAAAGAGGACTTTTCTCTTACGTTTTCCCGAACAAAATATTGCTTTACTTTCAATTTCCCTTACACTTACTACATGAATGGTCCATGTAATCCTTCTCGAGTTAAACAACTCAAGACAATATAATTTATAACATCCTACAGAATGGCCTGGTACATTATGTTCCCTGAAATTTTTTTTTAAATCATCATATCGTGCTTCCTTGATACATTTAAGCGAAGATGTGGGTAAAAATTATAGGTATTTATGCAATTTTTCCGTTCCTTTGTTTCTTCATCTCTGCTAGGATCAAATACCATACTCACTGAATTGAATTAATGTACATTTTATTAGCCTTATGCTTTTCGCATCCATGCAATACTCATCCTGCCATGACACGGTTTCCGGAAGCTTATTTTGTGAAACCAGGATGTGCTTGTGAATGTACGATAGGCGGTAACACAGGGAGGCCTCGTGATTAATACTTCACCACTTGAACATCAATAGCTTGTACTAGACATAAGCGCACAACTACTGAGCCACAGAAATAAAGAAAATGTCCACATTTGGCATTGTAATGACATTCTGCGAATCTTCATCGTAACAAATCAGAGATACCAATTTCTGGTCCATTATACCATTAAATATGTCAGCTGTGAATTAATCCCTGTTCATTTAATTAATTTATCGCTAGGTGGCGTTGCGGAAGGAAAACTCACGAGATCAGCAGAATTTGTGTAACGTGATCATATTTCATCTTCTTAAGAATTGGAGAAGGAAATGCCGATCTGCTTCCTCTTTTCCTTCTAGCTCTCTAAAAAGTCAGAGAGTAGCAACCAGAGATATATACTGTTCGACAGCTTCGTGCAGGAGTGAATTATGATCTCTTTATCTTGATATTTTTGTTGGTTAAGTCATGTGGTGAATAACTATTTTTTACTGACCTTATAAAATGTACGACTTGAACCTCAAGATACTCAGTTTTGTTTATTTACCTGTCTGAAGGCGCAGTAAGAAAGACAGTGCAATTTGTCTGTATGACTCAGTTCACATTCTACCCGTTATAATTTCGGTAACAACACAGGGATTAGGTCTATTATTGAATAGAATAAATTGGTGAGAGAAGTAAAGAAAGAACTTGAGGTTTATCTCAGGGCAGCATAATATAATTAGCCTTAGGAACTAATTAAACCTGTAATCGTTATAATAATGAAATATTAAAGACTATAATTTATAGAACGTGGTGCTGGTGTTTTGAGAGATCATTACAAAGGTTTCGGATGACTTATTGACTTGTTTCCATTTTTTTTAAGCTGCAAAATTCAGATCCAAGGAACTAGGGCTTACAAATTATTTCTAATAATTATTGCATGTTTGGATCATAAATGATGATCATCGGGTAATACACAGATCAGCTACAACAATATCTGTTCTCTAAGTAGGAGTGTACAATATGTTCTGGCCGATCTGTGTATGTCACGTGATGACAGTGTATGATAGAAATACGAGTATGTAGCTTACAGCCAGAAATAAAAATAAGTAAGTTTTTGTGAAGTTACGAGTGAACACACTGCTTCTATGTTCAGGTTATATATGCTCTCCTGAAGATCAAGTTAATATTTTTGGTTAGTTTCTTAACACAGCCGCTTTATGATTGCGGCCATTATCAGCTTACAGTTCGGTATCATAACTAAAATATTTGTAGTTTTCCTCAGTCTCTTTAGAAAATATTGAGACATCTTAACTGGGCCATAACCATCACTTTATGTATCCTTAAAAATATTTACTCATCATTAACCTATCATCGCTTGCTATTTTGGCCATGAACCTGAATAAACTGAGTGACTGAAACTAATAATTACTGAATAGTAAGCATTTTTCCGGGTTCTCAATTCATTTTCTTCGCAACAATATGAGACTTCTCCGTAGACCGACTATAACCTTCCTTCAAGCAATGGTAACGCATTTTTTCTTCTCCCAATATGAATATGTTGATTACGTTGTTATTTATGAGTTCGTTGGTTCATATCTGGCAACAGTTTAGGCTGCTTGACACTTAATGATATGTTCAAATTAGAAACGTCCCTGTCTTGTTGGGTTTCCAACATTAGTTCACCCAATTGTTAATTTTACAACGTGCATTATGTTTCCAGAATTAATTAATCTTTCATATTAATGTTGCTATTTTCCTGGGTCATTTTGCTACTTTACGTACTAAGTAATTTAATGATCGTAGATGTGAATCATATTTATCTGACTTGGAGCTACCAAACTAAGTGTCATCATCATCAGCAGCAGCAGCAACAACAACAAACTAGCTTTGTTTCCTGTTGGAGACTCTACTTTCATGTTTCAAATTCCTACAACCAAAGCCACCACCATCAATACTTCCACAGTATAACTGATTGTTAGCAGCAAAGCTACACTTCGAAAACTGAAGTTAAATAATCTTAAAATTAATAACCCATAAATTACAGTGACAAGATCTTTAACTGGGTTAATTGAATTTGGAATTCTGATGGCACAGGTTTGGCTTCACATATTACAATTGTGTAGCCTGTAAGCCGATTTTTATAAGAGTACGTGAACTATTCTTGTGATTTCAGAGAAGGGGAGAATGCATCCAGTGACGTGACTAGGTCATGTAGGACGCGTAGTAAAACTCTATAACCCCCCCTTGTTGTAGTTGATTATGATGATCTATTAAATTTTTTATGACAGTACGAGTAGATATATGTTTTTATTGGAAAAAAAATTGTACAGATGAAATACTCTCACGTATTAAAATATATGTACTAAATCAGAAATCAGCGCCAGAGAACATAAATATATGATGACATTTATTGATAAAATACATAAAACTCTTTTTAAAACCATTCATTCTTGAACTTACACAAATTATTCAATGATTTAATCAAAGTAAAATTAAGAAGCAACATCTTGTTCAATCGAGACAATTTGCAGTCCATATAAGCCTCCTTGGTTCATGGTGCTCCGCCAATAATCTTTATAAAGATCTTCAATTTTGAGAAAATATTTGTAGTCTTTCTTTAGTTTGAAATGAGCGGAGTAGGCTTATGTTATCATCTGCTGTCCATGTGTGTCTGTGTGTCTGTATATGTTTCCTCTTAACAACTTTCGGGCGCCTGAAGCAATTTTTATGAAACTTGGTTTGTATATCATGCCACCTGAGGCAATCTCAATTACACGATTCATAAATCCCTCTCGTCAATAATACCAGCTTTACTCAGGCAAAACCCCTAATAATTCTTCAATGCCTGAACTGATCACCACGAAACTTAGTATGTATATCATGACGCGTGATACCATCTCAGAGAAGTGTTTCATTAATCTCTCATCAGTATTACTGACACTGCAGCCTGTCAACTTTTCGAGGTAATGACAAAAACAATGTTTGATTGAACTGATCGCTATGAACCTTGTGTACGTCATGACGCCTGAAGCCAATTCAACGGCGTATTTCATAAATCCATCCCATTAATAATATTAATAAGGCCGCTCCATAGCTCAAGCGGTTAGTCCCTGGCTTCCCACCGCGGCGGCCAGGGTTCGATCCCATGTCTTGTCAAGTTTGATTTGTGGTGGACAAAGTGGCGCTGGGGTGGGTTTTTTCTGAGTACTTCGGTTTCCGCTGCCAATCTTCATTTCACCAAATTCTCCATCATCATAATCACCCGGGACAGGCTAAAATAGGCCAATCAGTGGCCGCCGTAACGAGTGGACCAAGTTGGACTCCACCCCCCACTAAGAGATTTTTTTTATTTATTAATTAAAGACTTGGTAACCCAGAACCTAATTACAATTAAAACTAGTTGGATAACTAATGATTATTTTTTTTCTAAACCTAATATACTACGTAAATTAAAACTAAGTCACTTCCACTGAATTACTTAGTATTTTAACAAAAAAGAAAATTAAAAGAAAAGTAATATTAATATGTCAGTCTCTCAGATTTTAGTGTTTTACTGACTTCATAACGCACCAGTACTATCTTTTCTTTTTTTTTTACTTGTTGCAGCAGATACTCAAATTATAGTGAAAGGAAAATAGGTGATTGGTTCTCCCAGAGTCGAGTATCTCTCATATGTAGAAAGTTCCTTATATGTACGTGTTCTCCGACGAGGTATAGGCCTTTTCTGTATTCATGAATTTCCCGCACGCAATCCTGTGATCATGCATACAGGTGTTTCTGTGGCAGTACTTTTATATCTTGATTCGCATAGCTGGGAATCAAAACAAACGCATAGTAATATGTGGCCGGCAATTAAGTTGCCATTGCTGTCAGATTGTGATATCATGAAACACTTATCAGAAAACCATCTAAAGGAACAGACGGTTGTAATGATTAAATGATAAGCAACGTTGGGTCAAATTAGTAACATTGGATCAACACATTTTTATTACTGTCAGTGTATCGTCATTGGACGCTGCCACAAAGAAGTATTACATAGAAACATTTCCTGTAGCAATGTTAGTTCGGTTATGGCAAGATATTTGCATCCGATTGCTTCTGAAATTAGAACTGCTATTCACGTTTATGTACAAATAGTCCGAGACACGAATGTTAAGTCGAAATTCAGCTAATTACTTTATGACTTCTCTGTTTTGTAACGTGATTCTTTATTTACTATTCACATGTATTCTACCTACTGTAACGGATTAGACCAACGCGCTGCCAAGCAACAGCTCTCTAAATACGGTCAGCACGCTACAATGGAAGATGTGGCTCAGTGGACGAACGTTATTGCTCGTTGCTACGCAACGGTGTACCAATGAAGACGCTGGCTACGAATCACGTGACTTGTTCTCTGTGTGGTCTGTATGCTTTCTGTGCGTGGACTATGCCGAGTACTTATAAGGGAAGTGAATTGAGATGTAAAGCCAGTTCAGGGCAGTTACGAGTGGATAATAGCGGCAGAAGCACACGAACAAGCACACAAGGAGGCAGTGAAATTGGACTGGGAGTGTGTGATTTAGAGAGACTTTTATAGTTCCTGTGTTTTAAATCTGTGAAAACTAGTGGAGGCAGACTGAAGAGATTAGTGTGTAGTATTGTACATTGTGTAAATCAGCAATAGCGTTATAATTAATTGTAGTTAGGACTAGTAAGTATCCAATAAATTCAATTACCAACCAAAACCCGCGTCTCAGTCAGTTATACACGTGATAATATATTAATCATTTATAAGTAGAGGATCAGCAGCTGGGGTAGCTCAACTAGGGCAAGGTCGGGCGGGCGGAGTTCGATTCTCATATTTTTCTCTTTTCCATAGCGTCGAGACCAGCTGTCGGGCCCAGCCAGACTCCTGTCTAAAGGGTACCGGAGTCTGTTTACCCCGGAGGTAAAGCGACCAGGGCGTGAAGCTGACCACTCACCTCCTTCTTGTCCCGTGGTCAAGAATGATGGAGGTATGCCTCGAATCTCCATGCTTATTCACTGAGTAGTGCTTAATTAATTAAGCATCGAGGTAGGTTTACTTTTAAAACCAGAAGATCATTTAAGTAAGAATTTAAAGAATTCTTCATGCATAAGAGAAAACATATTTCAACTCAATTTCAGAGGACATCTAAATTATGCTGATTATGGAAACAATCACCCTTTGTACCCAGAATCAAAAGAACCCCACAAATAAACTGCTTAAATGAAACGTTGTGTTATTTAACTTTTAAGAAAATTGTACGAATAAACATCACTGCCCTATAAAGGCTTCCGTTATTTTCCGTGATAGAGCGACTTATTATGATCTCGCAGCTCTCGCTGTTTGTATCTCCCAGAACTACAGAACGATCAAAAAGCCTGTAAAAAGTATGTGCTCCTTTAATTACGTTCAAAATATTCAAACAGTTATTTCACAGGGTTTTATGACCGTTCCTGTATTATTAATTGATTCTTCAACAGCAATGATATTAACACATAAACTGGGTCAGTGCAGGATACTAAATATAATAGCTAAACTCATACTCCAAAGAATGGAATAACCAGCATTCTGCAGCATTTCAAATGTTTATAATAAACAGGTACGGCCCCTTTTAATGCAGAATAATAATTAAACAAAGTTTAATTCATAAGTCCCTCCGGAAACCGTGATAATAATTTATAATCACCCTGTAGATTAAATAACTAGCTAGGAGGGGTACTTAGATTCTAAATTATTGTCGGGATATATGAACTGCCCTTTATTTTAAACAAAATGCTTAGTCATTATATGTTCCTTAGTATAAAATTAACTTAGGTTCTCATCATCGCTTTCCTTTTACATCCTGACGTCACAATGTGCTTCTCTGTATACCGTAATAAATTAATAGGTCTCTTTTAAATCTAATTCCATTTGCAAAATACCCCATAGTGAATTCTGCAGTATGGCGTATGGAGTATGCTAATGGTTTCCACGTGAATCTGGTTTCATTCAGGGAATGGGCCCTTGCTTTTTCTTTCCATATACAAAATGCTGAGAGAAATTACAAAGGCTGCTCCCGTGGTACACACAGATCAAAGGTCCCACTACAAAGGGCCCGTTACTTCTAACGACGTGTTTATGCGCTAGCGGAGAGTTAGCCGGGCTGAACACAAACCTCTGAGCCACTGTACCCGAACAGACTTACAGACAATCTCAGAATCCTGCGTTTCTAATTTTCTTGATAATGTATTCTTTCGTGTGCCGAATACACCGACTCGGCACAGACAGACGTGGCATTCTCCGAGGTTACAAAATTTAAAAAGGTTCAGAAATTTAACAAGTGGAGTTAACTGAAAATTATATTCGAAATAATTTCATAACCAAGGATTTGCTTCTGAAATGTAATACGAGAGAAATGAATTTCATGTACTCTCCATATTTTGGTGCTAAATTTTAAATTCATTTTCGCGAAGTGTTACAATAATGACCTATGTTAAAGTAAGAATATACTTAAATTATCCATGGAAAATTTATCTAACTCCTTCCGAACGGAATCATGTTCTGGTATATAGGAGACTTTTATCGTTTCTCTAACTTACAGACTCCTTATAATGACTGTTTAACTAATTCGATATTCTCTTCTGGGGATTATGAATTTTAAATATACATTAATTTTCAGACGCACTAAATGTTTTGCTACAATATATCTTCTACATAAAGAAGGACAGCAAACTCACTGCCCTAAAATAACCATGTGTAATGCTTACCGTATCTCATCTTACAACAATACAAAAATCTGCAATTAAGTCTCAAAGTAACTACGTTATTAAAGATTTCAATGAGTTTTAAAATGTAACTATCATTAAACAACAACAGGAATTAGATTTATGATTAAATTACTGGAATAATTTTGTGAAGCGTGAGTTGCCAATTTTGAGAAAAGAACATAAACTGTAAGAGAATTAGAAACAAAGGGCTCATGATAACCTTCAGATGGTGGAGAGCTGACAATGGTGGAAATAACATAACATGACATCTCATAATTTATAAGGACTACCTGATGACACTCGAATCAAATGCGTTGTGATGTGTTGGGTAAATGGGAGAAACTATAACTCAGTGTAAAATTTTGGTGAGGAGAAACATTTGATACAAATTATTCCAGCAATATAAAACGAAAAATAAGCATAAAAATAAAACATAATGAAATGACTACCTAGTATTTATTAATAAGAATAATGTCATATAAAAATATGAACCTTAACAATGTAACATCCTATACTACTGAAAAGTATCATTGCCGCTCCCAAGAACGAAGCAAGTTGGATGGTTAGAAACAAGATGGCTCTTAGTTCCAGAAGCGGGCCGTGGGCGTCAACTTCTTCATTATCATTTCCAATGACGGCATTTGATATTAAACTTGTTCTCCTATAAACTACCGATGTTAGATTTGTTGGTTACTTATTTAAGTTATATTATGCAGCGTAATTACTTAGTCACTTAACTGAGTTCTTCAAATTTCAAAATACATTTGAACAGCAAAATTAATCTTCTGTCCGCGTTATTATTGTCAAGTGAATTAGTTACTTGTAGACAAGGTTTGTATTAGCGAATCGATTTATTGGATATTCACGAGTTGTAACTACACTTAATGCTCAAGCTTACGGTAACTACAACGCATGAAGTAACCTCTTCAACGTCTGCTTACACTAGTCGTTGCTAGGTAACTGAGCTCAACATAGATACACCTTTACAATTTTTTCACTGAATTACACAATGCATATATTACACATAATTTTTCTTTTCACAGCCGCACTCTTACTACTAACGCTTTTCTTCACAGCCTCTGGTAAAGAACTCAGCTCGCAAACGAAATCTCCTGGACTGACTTTTCAGTTATTCTGGAACTTCTTGTAATTCTTCAGCACGGATGACATAGAAAACATCCTTTATTTTTGTGTTATAATGCAATTATTTAGCAAAAAGCTATAACATTCTTTAGAGCAATGGATTTCCTATTGTTGTCACCTGCTTTAGGTGGAAATTATTTGCCGGCCGTTTGCATAGAAAAGACATTTATTCTATTATTGCTTGTTGGAACGTGTTTCGGCGATTTTAACTGGAAATTCTTTAATCTAGTCCATTACATCATGATAGGATTTTACGAAAACTTTACAGTTCTAAACAACAGTATTCAGCGTTTTTCTTTTGCGTTTCTCTCCGTCGGGCGCCAATTCCGGAAAATTTGCACAGTGCAGAGAGCTGCTAAATCGTACATTAAGAAACTGCGTGAGCTTCTAGAGGCTCCGAGCCGCCGATTATCTAAATTAAATGCATTGATAATTTCAGATGAAACGTGACTTTATCTGTGTTATATATTTCAATTAAAAACTTTTCCTTTTGCTTTGAACTGCTTCAGTAGACCGACAGTTCTCTCTGGGGAGTCGGACTGGAGAAAATCTCATGCCCTCGAAAGAACGAACCACTCTACTGTGATTCAACTCCTGTGACCCATCGCAAAGTTCTTTCGTGATGAAAGCATGCACAAATTAGTGGTTCTGAGGGTGAGAAGTTGAGGAAACTCATGCCGCATTTATGTGCAGTGACTCTCCTAGCTTTCCTCAATGCAGCCGGATTCATATAAAAAGTGAATCCATTATTTCAATTTGTAATCTGACCAGTCTACGACACACAATTTTATTTGCTTATTGTTTTGCTTTCTGTCTATGTACATATATCTGTTGACTTTGAGTTTTCCGGAAACTGGTTTGTACATTACGGTACTACATGAGAATGACTACAAAGATTCAAGTAAAGAATTCATAAAATATGTTGGAAATATTCTACAAATTTGGCTGGAAATTCAGAGGTTGAGGTTTTATTAACAGATGCTATGACAGCGTCTTGCGGTCACATTTGTAGTTGTGAACATGTATAAGGAATTCACATATAAATACCGTAGCTTTACTTCTGCGAAACCTGTTCTTTGGTCTCCTTCATGTCTCCCAGCTAAAGAACGTTGTCAGGGGACTGCTATCACTTAACTAAGTTCCATACCTTTTTGTACTAAGTTTTTGTTGAACTGCGTAATGTCACGCAATTTACTGTTTAATGTATAATGAGCGAAGTGCATGTGAACATCAAGGTCAATATGCAACACCTGTGAAAGAGAACTTAATTCATTTTAAAATGCAACCGGATCCAAAAACTGCCCATGGGTGGGGGATTTGTTACAATTGTAATTAATTAAACCTGTCGCGGGAGTGGGGAGCGTTCAGATTGTGTCGTCTAGCCTGCGCGCGCCTCTTTCTATTGAAGCACCCTGTTTTTCCTTCTGGAAAGTTAAAAAATTGTCTCAGCTTCGACTGTAGGCCGATACCGCAGGAGAACTTGCCAGAAAATTTAAGTGCAACACACCTGTAACAGTAGCAGCAAAGGCCGTTGCGAGAGATAGTTTAGTTCAGGGCAGCAGGGGAGCAGGCGAAAAATTAGAGATTTCAAAGTATTTCAGAATAGCAGAGTGAGTTGTGGACCAGTCAGGTCATTCTTTTGTGGGTCAGTTATTGAGTCTATAGTCACTCGTACACGTGACTTCGGTTCCTACCCCACAGGAGTAATACTGTGCCTCCATTACAAAGAGCAGTGAAGGAAACAATTCCTGTTTATTCTGAGGATCGTACTAAAAACAAAATTACAGGCTGTGAAGAAGAAGCAAAGCTTGTTATGGCAGGCAAGTATATAGGCCACTGTGAATTAAGGGATTAAGTATGCTGCCCATGCCAATTGCATTTAGATCCTGACGACTGGACAAAGAAGTAATTATTCACTTTTGTAGATTTCTGTACCATTCTAAACGACTTCAGAGTTCGTTCTTTGCTATCAGTGCATATTAATACACAATATCAATTCCTCTCTCCGTTTGACTCAGGTAAAATGTTCATTTTTACAATGAGATAGCGTTGTTTTCGTGTTCAGTTCGTTCCCCACACTTCATTTCAGTATTTGCCCTTTGAATCTCTGCAGTGTCTCATATCAGTGTTGACCCAGTTCTTAGACATCGGAAGTCTTAACTTTATTTTAGTGCCCAGAATGCAGATCTTCATGCGAATGTGGTATCTTCTTTCTTCCTTTTTTGCAATAAGCCAGTAATATTTCCTCAAAAGAACTGAGTTGTGTGATAATGTCCAACATGATATATAAATGCCTCCTGCTACTAAGGTCAAATCTGCAGAATTGTCAGGCCCACTAGTAACATGAAAATTCATTTACACTCTTTCTACTGCGGTAAGAAATAAGTTACTGTTCTCAGAGTTAAATTTTTAAAATCTTCTAAGGGACCGGGACTCTTTATAATTCGAGTGCTCATAATTTCCTCTTACTATTAGCGTCTAAATGTTCCTCATTTAACAATTAACTCTGAATCGGATTTAAAAAAATATTCGAAATAATGAAAGTTACATTTGTGTTAGCAGTAATACAGGATGATTCTAAGTTATTATCGAGGTTTCATGGCCTATCATTTTCAAACCGGAAATAACAAAATGAAATTGCATAATAAGTATGAAAACGTAACTCAAAGACTTTTATTAGTCATAGAACTAAAAATTAGGAATTATAAACAACTTCTACTTGTGCAGTATTATTTCATTATTTCAATTTTTAAAATTATGGACCACGGCAACACCGACAATAATTTAGAATCACGCCGTATATTTGGTTATTTCAGTAAGATTGAGATTAATGTTCAGCTTACTTTAATCTTCAATAATTATGAGAGACACTACTATATAATCAATATAAATATAAATTACGTAGTATTCATTCACAGAATAATTCACTGTTCCTAAGCATGCTCTTCTATATGGACAGAACAGACTTCAAGCAGTGTGATGCAGCGGTGAAGTTCTGTCTTAATTCCAAAGTTCTAGGTTCGAATTTTGGCTAGGCTACCTGTTATCCAAAGTCAAGTTTTCCGCACTTTCCCCAGTATTAAAGTGCCGGAGCAGTGCCTAGAAATAGATCATATCCGTCGTGTTTGGGTCATTTGCCCTGACACCATTCATGACCATCTTAACATATCATTTCAGTTAATGAAAGATGTACAGGCGAAGCAGCGTAACCACCCATCTAAGAATCAATCACATAGACTTTACTTGCACTATTAATCACCTACTACGAAATATGATGTCATAAATATTGTCCCGCCCGTCACGGTAGCCGAGCGGTCTAAGGCATGCACTGTCTTCGCTCGCTCGGAAGCCGGGATCGTGGGTTCGAATCCCACACAGGGCATGGATGTTTGTGTGCGTTTTTCTGTGTTTATGTACAGGTAGAGGCCTTGCGACGAGCTGATCACCCGCCCAAGGAGTCCTACCGAATGTGTAAGATCTAGAAAAACCGAAGCGAACGGAGAAGTTCATGGAGGTAGGCCTAGGCCCACTGGGGCTGTAGTGCCAAGGAAAAAAATATTGTCCCTGTGCTTAATTAATTAAGCACTACGCCATGAAGGCGTATGGGGCAGTGGGTGTATAGGTCAATATTTTCTTAACCTCGACACTAGCTGGAGGTGAGTGGTCAGCTTCAAGCCCCGTCCGCTTTACCCCCGGGAAGAAGCCCCCCCGTTCCCATTGGGTAGGAGGCTACCTGGATCTCATATTCGGCCTGGACGACACTAAGAAGTGAAAATTCTTACCCTCACCGGGACTCGAAATCAAACCCCTCTGTCGTCCAGCCCGTTTCTAGTCACTATACCGAGTACGGTGTCCCGGCTCCAATATAATCTCATGGAGAGCTAGAAAAAACTACGATATCCTTGTCGAACCAAATATGTGCAGAGTAAAGGAATACAAGGTGCACAGTCCAAAATGGAAGTTGATCTGTCAGTGAAACAAAATATTCAGGCATTTCATTGGAGAAAATCACAAACATAAATTTGTTAAAATTGAACCTACAGGGGATTGAATTCTTCAATAAAAATGCCCAGTAATAATCACAGGGAACGTATCTGCTCGTAACAGTGAAACCGGATCAACAGAGCGGAACGCAGAATCCAATCTCACACTGTCTGGTAATTCTCACGACTTCTAATTGCAAATCGTGCCCTTGCGCAGTGAAACAATGTCAACTGTGAGCGGACCGAGCAGTAAACAAGGTCATTTGCAATTCTGCACCACGTATTGCTCATCAGCAGCACAGGATATTCATTGTTACTGAGTGAAGCACAAGAGAAAACATTTGTTGTTGCTCAGAGTTCGAAAGTGAGTTATAAGGATTTCCCGGCCTCCGATTTCGACTGGGTCATAGCCTGAGATGATCAAGGAATTGACCACTGAACTCGAAAATTGAATTCCGCATTAATATTGGCCATAGTTTTTGGTTCTGTTCATTAAAGTTGAGAAATTTTTGTGGTCTGTTGATATAATCAGCTATTAAAGAATTCCTGAAGAGTAATTCAATTATAGTTCTTGAAACTTCTAAAACGCAGACTGTCTTACCTTTAATTTGACTGTACTGACAAAGAATAGTAGGCAATGAATATGCGGACATCATCACATAGAGCAAATTCCAAAAGAGATTCTTTTGTAATCCTGATGTTTAATGATAAATAATTAATTTTAAGATGTTATGCTCTTTTACTCCCCTTATTAACAAACACTGTTACCGAAGGAATCTGCCTTCGTGGGCATTACCGTGTAGTCCTTTAGAAGTCATCTGACGTTTCGGAGGAACATGTCACCTCCAGCTTCAAGATTTCTGTCTTAGCTTGTTCTTTGACACTGAAGATAAAGGTAGGAAGCTGCTTCGAAGCGTGGGCAAGACCCTACGAGGCTATGCGGTGTGATACCCAAAAGACAATCTAAATTGACAATTGAGTAAGTCTCAGTCACTTAGACCAATGTCTCCCAACTTAAAATATCCCCATGCCCTTTTCGCAACCTTGACTATATCGGCGTAACCCCTCTCCCTGTTATACAGAACCAGGCAACCCGTAATCAATCCAACCATATAATGACTGCTCCTCTGGTACAAACTGAAAGGGATACGAAGTTAGCTAAAAATTCACAAAAACTAGTGATTTGTATCCGTATTGTCAGTTAAATGTAAATAAGTGATGAGTAAATTTCAAGGTATATACGTACCTGGAAATAAGCAACTTGTTCAATACTAGAAGGGGAACTGCTCATGACACGACAAGAGCGCAGGGCTGTCCAGGCCCTCGTTGCTGAGCTTAGGCCGGAGATGCTGTTCAAGGTGGGTATGATGATTTCACTCAATACCGAGAATCCCACCTTACACATGTACGAGTATGTGGTTAGGAACGGCGGGAGATCCTTAGGAACTCTTTCCGATAGGGTAGGGTCCTCGGAACGAAAGGTCAATTGAAACGGTGTCAGTAACGCTGTTCAGAGGAAGCCATCTGAAGAGAGCTCCAAAAGTTGCTATTCTGAATAGAGGTTATGTACCAAATTTGGATACTGATGAGGAAATGTCTTATCCACGGAAAATTATCATCAGTCCCGGGAAAGTCCATGCGGTAACCTCTCCTTCAAATCTCCTGAAGGACCCTCCTCGTCTACAGCACATCAGCATAGACCTCTTCATCTGACTTGACCATCAAGTCATAATGAAATGGAAAGAAATCAAATATCCCACCCTACCCCTCCAGTTTCGCAGTCATTGCGATCTCGTTGTCTTGAACATGGTTATCGCCGCGCATTTCAGACTGTTCCTTCGAATGTGGAAAGGAATAGCCAATGCATAGTATACACATTTATTTCCAGTCATGCATGCGGTTTCCTAGATTACAGCTTTTATTCGAAACATACCTGAAATTCTTACAGAAGCTGAAATAGTTGAATTAGGACTCCCCCCCCCCAAGAGACTCCCTCCTGTAAATCAAGTAACTTTAGGAAAAGGGTTAGGAAAGTGGTAAATAAGTCGAAGAGATAGTGTGGGGGGAATCATCATGAATGCAGTGAAGTGCAGTGAAGTTAAAAGAAGTAAACTGTAGTCAGGATGTGAAGGGTGTATAAGTGTAGTAAAATCGATTGAAGGGAAGGTCATAGTGAAATGTGGAGGCATCGGAACATGTCATTAAGTACGTGCATTTCATTACTGTTTCTGTTTAGTGTATAGCGTACTTACTTCTTATTAAGGCCGCGCCATAGATCAAGCGGTTTGTGGCTGGCTTCCTACCGTGGCGGCCCGGGTTCGATCCCGGGTACGGTCAAGTGGGATTTGTGGTGGATAAAGTGCGGCTGGGGCAGATTTTCTCCGAGTACTTCGGTTTCCCTTGCCAATCTGCATTCCACCAATTGCTCCACAATCACCTCCACCTATCATCTGGGGCTTGTACAATAGGCCAGAAGTGGCTGCAGTGCAAGGAACTTAGTCCCATCCCACTAGCAATTAAAATATACTTTTTATTAATGTTAATTTATTGAATTGTAGTTGTAATTATATTTGCAATGTATCCTTTATTTCTTTATGTGATGTGTTTTGAGTGTGGTGTGTTATTTGTGTGTTGTGTCTTATTGTAGTCCTACTGCCACCGGGTAAAAATCCATTTGCTGTTGAAATAAATAATAATAAAAACAACGTACTTCACTGTCCGAAAGGAGCTGCGTATAGTCACTGTCCATCTTCTTAGAAAGCTGAGAAAAACTCTGGGCATTCTGTGGGCGACCTATCAGAGAATTGACAAATTTAACGGTTCCTCAAATACTCACTTGTATGTTCCCTGTGTATGTTAGCGAGTTTATTTTGCTTGAATACGTACAACATCTTCACTTGTAGCTATCTTGGCTCTGGCACCATCTGCACTCATCTCAACACATCGACTCCAAACCACGTTCTTGCTTTTGATAGTGTCATCAATAACTTTGATAATGGCTACTCTAATTTTATGATACGGAAAAATATATAAAATATTAACATGGGCTTCCCCATTCAGCTCATATCCGACAAACAGCAATAGCTTAGCTAAATTCATAAAACTGCTGGTTCATCGGCTTCCCATGTGTGGGAATGCCTCTGTCGTTCTCGTAACCATAAATGCTGCTCCACGTTTTTCAGTTATACCATGAACAGTATTATTTGACAGGGACACACTATCAATCACTTTTATCGCTGTCTCCAAACATCACTTTTGCCATTACTGAGGCCGCAGTTCTTATCAATGCGTTGCTAATCACCTCAGCAGTCCCAGACCCTCCTTTAAGTAGGACACACTAGTGGAGATCGAAGTTACACAACAGAGCCTCACACTACCAACAGCACTCACTCATATCCGCTTGCTTACTTCAGTCATCTCCAAACACTCAACCACACACAAGGTACACCATAAAGGCATAGGAGTATAAGACAATATGTACGCAAAAGCAAGGAAAATTAACCGAATGCAGTCAGAATATCTAGTTTACAGCCAGCTGGTAGCCAGTACCAAGGCTGAGAAACTCGTGTTGAATAGCTTCCTATGTACACAAATATATTCAATACGTAAGTAAAATACATAAATAAAATATCAATTTAAAATTACATAGAAGTAATATCCCAAATATTATACCTTCCATACTTTAAAATATTAGCTATGGCAACTTTACAAGACAAAAAAGTCACATGTTCACCTAAAATATCAGGAACTCCGTACACTGAGCAGTCACCTACACGCACCAAAATAATGTGAGTAACCATGAACACACAACCCCATAATTAAAATATCTAAAATAATGTACAGGTTTTCAGGTTTCGCGTGCCTAAAATAAATCGAAAACTACGAAGCTGATCTACACCACTTAGCAAACTGTACTCTAAACACTTCTTCCCCCGTTTCAAACATTTAAAAGCTAGACTCCTATTTTAATCCAATTTATTAATTATTAGATTTTAAACTCTAGCACATGTTTCGAGACATAGCACAGATTCAAAAACATAAAAACAAAATTCAAATTATGATATTATTGGTAAATGAAAAAATGGATACATTTTGATAATTCAGCAGCGACATATACTTCTATTCAAAACATCTTTGAATATTAATGCTGTACGCGGTCTATTCTTGAAGTAACTTCCGGTGAGTTGTTAACAAACCAAGCAATGAAAAAAATATATTTTACACAAAATATACGTACATACTTAAGCTACTTCACAATGTAGTCACCGCCGGAATTGAGACTCGTGTCGTTTGGGGAATAAGTTTTTGTATGCCTGTTTCAAAAAGTCTGCCGCCTTTGAGCTCAACCACGTTTTCAAACCTTCCATCAACTTCTCATTGCTGTTGAAGCTCTGTGATCACAATCATCCCTTCAGACAGGTAAACAGGTGGCAGTCGCTCAGAGCGAGATCAGGGCTGTAATGAGGGTGGTCAAACAACTCCCAGTCGAAAGACTCCAACAGTGCGAGCAGCCGTATGCGGAGGAGCATTTTCGCGGAGGAGCACTCCATTGGATGTCAGCATTTCACGCTTCTTGTTCTAAATTTTCGGCCCTATGCAGTTCTTTTAATGTTTCTCAATACACTTCTGATATTACTGTAATACCGTATTTCATGAATTTCGCCCTTAGAACTCCTTCCCCCTCCCAGAAAGCAGCTGCCATCAGCATTCTGCCAGACAATATTTTTTACATAATATTAGCAATCAGAATTACATTTGATTCTATAAACTAATTTGTTGTAGTATTCTTCGTGACGTGGAGAGGGCTTATCCAGAGATTAGTTCTCGTTAACCCTCTCTCAGGTCGGCTGGCCAATTCCTTTTTAGACTTCGTCCATTGTGCGGTTCCAGTAGCGGTTGCATTAGTACGTTCTCATGTCCTTCTGTTTTGTTGAGGTATCTTGTGCTTTTCCATTTTATTACTTCCTTCACTAGCGGCACTTTCAGGTCTTCATGGAGTGTTATATTGGAGACCTACCATGGGGCGTTAGTAATCATACGTAGTATCTTTGATTGATAACTTTGGATTGTGGAAATATTGATTTTGCTAGCACATCCCCGTATTTCCACTCCATATACCCAAATTGGCTTTATTATTGTTTTGTAAAGTAAGATTTTGTTGTCTAATAAGAGTTTGGAATTTCTTCCAATTAACCAATGCATATTCTTGACTTTTAAATCAATCTGTTTGCGTTTTTTAGTAATGTGTTCCTTCCAGGTTAGATGGTTGTCTAGATGAATACCTAAGTATTTTGTGCTGGGTGATTCAGGTATTTGTATGTTATTAAAGAAAACTGCAGGACATTGTTCTCTTCTTAGACTGAAGTTTACTTGCACTGACTTGGTTTCGTTGATTTTTATTTTTCATGTATTTGTCCACTCTTGTATTTGATTTAGATGATTTTACAAAGTGAAGGTAGCTATTGCTGGACCTGTGTTGGCTGAGAGGATCATGGTATCATCCGCAAATGTGCCCATTGTTGTGTTGGCATTGACTGGTAGGTCTGCTGTATACAAGAAATAAAATAGTGGGCCTAAGACTGCCTTGTGGTACACCTGATTTTATTGCAAAATTGTCAGATATAATATCATAATTCTCGTTCTGAACTCTCTGCCATTTATATAGAATTTAGTAAGTGGAAATAAGTGATAGGCAGATATTTTTTGATTTTGTACAGTAGTCCTAGATACCATACCTTATCAAAGGCCTGACTTGCATCGAGGAAGACCGATGTGTAATATTCTTTATTTTCTATTTCTTGGTGTATCTTATGTGTTATTCTATGTATCTGCTGTACAGTGGAGTGGTTTTCTCTAAAACCAAATTGATGTGATGGTATCCATTCTTCTGTATTTGGATCAGGCCTTATTCTTTTTAAGAGAAGTCTTTCGATGAGCTTAGATATGATGGGTAATAAATTTATAGGACGATAGGATGACACACCATTAGGATATGTATATGTGAGAAGTATTAACCCTTTTCTTGACATTTCTTTTAACATTATTGGAGTCACTTCGTCAATGCAAGGTGCTTTTCTTGAATTTAGAACTGCTATTTCGTTTTGCACTTCTGTAACTGTAAAAAATGTTTTTCTGGCATAATACTGATATTTTAAGATATTTTTTCTTTCTATTTCTTTGTCAGTCTGGTCATCATATGGTGTAAAAACTGTAGCAAGATATTCAGCGAACATAGCTGTTTTTCTTCATCACTTCTTGCCCACATTGTTTGCGGCGCCATTTCCAGACAATATTTATTTAAACATTTTCGGCTTTCTTGGTGAATGTGTGCTTTGATTGCACTTTCATTTCAACATTCGCACATTAGATTCGAGTTTTATGACCTGTTACTCGTACTATGTGTTTGCGAAATTTATCACCATCTTTATGATATCGCTCAAAAATGGTCTAGAAAGGCCGAAATCATATTTGTGCGGAGATCATTTTCGGAACTCATCTTGCGCAAAACTCGTAAAAGCCTAGCCTTACTACGATAATCTCGCAGATACCAGTGGGTAAAATTTGTGAAAATTCATGCGAAAATTCTGAAATTATGAAGCGCCGGCTTCCATTTTGAAGAAGCTCATCACCCACTACAGCTGGCCCACCAATTCGCTCTTCATCGTGAACATTTTTTGGCCATGTCTGAACATTCTGCACCATTGTCTTACAGTTCCTTCATTCATTAATTTTTGGCCGTCAACCGCCGCACATAATTAACGATGGATTTCCACAGCACTCATGATTTTAGCGTGACGAAAGCGGATAACAGTCCAGATTTTGCAACCGGTGGATTTATCAATTGCAGGACACATCATAACTCACTCTGTAGAGAGAAGAACAAACACTAGATGACAAGTTATATGATTGTTTGCATCGCAATGAGTCATGTGACGTTGCCTCGCATGCGCTAGCTCTCCCCTCTTCTACATTAGTTGCCTAAACTAAACAGATTACTTCCCCAGTATTCCTAGTAAGTGCAAGGGAAAGTATATTTCAAAGCTGACTTTGCGGTTCCAATACTTCACTGGCTTATTTTATTAAAGTTCTTGGCACAGATTTTCCGTTTTCTTTTTATGAGCAATTTCTTCTTTTTGAACTACGGCAAGTAACCAAATTACAATATTGCGCCAAAGTTTATTTTTAATTCATATTCCATCCTGACAAATGCAACAGACTTGTAACGACTTGTTTCCCATATGCACAGGTAGTCCTCGCCTTATGAATATATGCATAAAAAAATTTCGCTCATACGACCTTCTACATAGCGCGCGTACCATCGGCTTTTCTTGTCACCCTAATTCGAACTCGGTCAACCGAAATCCATTTCAGGGCGGGGGAAGAACACGTGCAAACGGAAGCGGGCCAACCCAATGTCGCTCTGTCAGTTCGCCTTACTCTTTGCTCTGGTGTGTATAGGTTATAAGTTTTTGGTGTTTCTCAAATATTCTAAAAATTTATATGGGAGTTTTCGTTGTACAATAAGTTCTCCAATGGCAGTAATATAGCCTAATATGTTTTTGATGCCAGCATCTTTTCAGAACACTAAATTGGTTATTTTTATTTGTTGATTATGTTTCGGTTATTTAGGAATGTACCCCCTCCCCAGTTATAATTTTGTGCCTATAAGAAATATTGACTCGTATTACGAACTTTCGCTTTATGTAATCTCTCCAAAAACACAATTACTCGCTAAGAGCCCGAAAATGTCCGCACAGTTTCTCCAGAAAGCAGTGATATTACGACATGAAGTGATGTGTTTCCTGAAGAGAAGGAAATCGAAAAACAAATTTCGAAAGTAGAGATTATATGGCATACTAACGATGTAATATCAAAACCCGAGGCTCCAAAAATCTTGGCACCAAAACCTCTAACTGCATACACTCACTAGTTCAAATTACCTTCCATCTTCCCAATGTATCTTCATAAGTTTTAATTTAATATAACTCTTCCATCGCTTTACTGTCTACCAAATTAACGTTCTACTAGTTATTTCACCGCTAACATTGCATATGAATTCCCCTCAGGTCTATATATATGGCAAGTCAAGAACAATATGTTTGATTTAATATCCTAAGAAAGCTGAATGACTAATCAACATACAGAGATATTGGGTTTTCGGTTTATCCATCGTCCTGGTTTTAAGATAACTAATAAAAACACGGCGTTTCGGAAACTGGATCTGTTTCCGTCCTCAGGTGAGGAAAACACCTATTCTGTTGGGTCCCTTAGAAAGAGCTAGCCTCAGTCAGTGACTCTTTCTAACGGACCCAACAGAATAGGTGTTTTCCCTCACCTGAGGACGGAAACAGATCCAGTTTCCGACACGTCGTGTTTTTATTAGTTATTTCAAAAACTAGGACGATGGATAAAGTCCGAAAATCCAATATTTCTGTGTGTTATACACCATCGTCAGAATCCTATAGTAACTACTAATTAACATCCTTATGTAATATTCTAACTTGCAGAATTAATTCATCTTTTCGATTCAAATATTTTACTGTGAAATTTCCATTAAGATAGTTGTAACTTAATTAACGTGTATTTCAATTTCAAATATGTACTTTTCATATTAAAATTTAAGAAAATCATGATGCTGCTTCTGAATCTGTAGTTCTATCATGTTCATACGACGTACATATATTTGTATCTATAATTACACTTACGTCATTTACACTTCTCCTGCTGGAGAATTGATACGTCGGTACTTACGGTATTCATATTCTTCTTCTTCAACAAAACGGCCTCTTAATGAAGAAAACAATTATATCATTTAGGTAATTTAGATGCTTTAAGAAAAAATTTAAAATTTTAATATATATTTACAAGCAAAGTCATACTTTTGCGTCTACATGCCTGTTATTACAGCTTTGAAATAGCAGTAAGATATCAGGTAAAATTAAATTATGAGACTTGTACCTTTTCAGAAATATCAAAATTGAGTCATTACGAGTTTTCCCTTACTTCTTAAATAAAATGTTCTACGATAAGCAAATAGCCGGTCACTGTAGCCGAGCGGTCTAAGGCATGCACTGTCTTCGCTTGCTCGGAAGCCGGTATCGTGGGTTCGAATCCCACTCAGGACATGGATGTTTGTGTGCGTTTTTCTGTGTTTGTCTACAGGTAGAGGCCTTGCGACGAGCTGATCACTCGCCCAAGGAGTCCTACGGAATATGTAAGATATAGTAAACCGGAGTAAAACGGATAGTTTCATGGAGGTAGGCCTAGGCCCAAATTGGGGCTGTAGCGCCACAGAAAAAAAAGATAAACAAATATAGGGGTCGCTTACGTTCAGAAGTGCATGCGTTATATCTCCAAGTCTGAGCGAGTTTAGTCTTCACTCCGGTTACATCACTAGGCTTCAGTCTCGTCGAACCATCTCAATTTTAACTTGTAACAAATGCGACATTAATTCTAATCACATTTCAATTATCAAGACGCTTTTGCGAAGAGGTTTCTGAACACTTCTGGGTCAACGTCAGTAATGAAGGATGAACTGGTACACTGTAAGATAAAAATTGCCAGGAATTTTTTCACAAAATAAAACCTGCCGTAGAGAAAACTGTACCGCTGACCAGTGGGACAATTTATTCTGATATCGTTCGAGGCATAACTGTATGTCACAATTTTCTTGTGTTATGTCTTAGTTAGTTAGTTATTAGAGAGGGTGGGTTTCCCCATGCACGTAGACCTGTAGTGGTCCATTGTGCTTCCCTCTATCATTTCTACCAGCCTCTATATCCTACCGGTATTTGTGCTTACCATCGGTCCCGCCCAGCCAGCGAGACCGGCTCTACTGGCTGAGAAGTATCTATAATGCTTCCCCCATCTACCGGAGATATTAGAAACTGCTGTTGGGCGGGAAACGTCCGCAATGTGTTATGTCTTACTGAGCAAGTAACGGCTTTCCAAAAGTTCCATGGAACGTCTGCAAGACAGCCATGAGTAACTGTAAGCTGGACAAGGCCAAAAGGCATAATTCGCGAAAGATGAAGAGAATAAAATCTAAAAGGAATTAGACGAGCTATATTTTTAATCATGACAGCTGTAACGAAATACGTAATATTTAATAAATGAAAATATTTCACGTAAAGTTGTATGTTTTCTGAAAAAAAAAAGAATGGCTCTATGCCACATTAAACACACACAAATCTTCTGTTTCCATATTTTTCAGTGTGATTTTATCGAAGAGAAAAACAAATTACGTACTTAGATGTTAGATAGTAGCTAAAAATAAAAAAAACATCGTCGAAACATTTCATTACTGTGAAGATAGTTTTTCCCTCGTGTGAAATTTGTTCTCTAGCGCTTGTGTTCTTTTCAAAACAAACGATTCAATTATAGCTGTTTTTCTGGTATCACTGTGTCCGTGTTACTGACAGACATTCGCAAAATGTTACTGCACTATTTTTTCAAAATATAAACATACTGTCAGAAACAATAATTCTGATTTTATTGAAAGTTTAAAAGACTGGTTAAAACCAGTCAATCACAGTAATGTTGCAAGAGAGAAGCGATGTATACCAATGAAAGACACATATTTTCCAAAATAATTCTGTAATATGTTGCATACATGCAGGTAAATTGGCCGATTACAGTGGCCGCGCCGCCTAAGGCATGAGCTGTCTTCGCTCTCGAAAGCTGGGATTGTGTGTGCGAATCCCACCCAAGGCATGGATGACTGTGTATGCGTTTATTCTGCGTTTGTGTTGTCCTGTGTGTAGGTAGCGGCCTTGTGACGGGCTGATCACTAGTCCAAGGTATCTTGCCTTCTTTGTAAACAAGATTATGAAATTGAAGAAGATGACAGGGCACAGAAAAGGACAGTAGAGCCACTGATGAATGAAAGAATGAATGAACAGCTAATTGACTGGAACGCTAATCAAAATGCACAGAGCCATAAAATATTCCTTTCATTTCGATAAACATTCTCCATTTTAACAGATGTTGGAAACAAGATATGTAGAATTTAATGAGACATGTATTTTAAGAACGATGTAGTTTCTTCTCGGAATAAATCATAACTTAATGTTCCAACGTGAGACAACATTAAATGTGCCAAAACTCCGATCAAATATCACACAGAAACTGAAAACACTGAAGCTCCGGTATATCCCAAATATTTTACAGAATCTGGTTGTACTAGTTTGCAGTACGTTAAATTAATGGACTTCGTGAATTCTATGCTGGGCTGTATACAATTTTATGAAAATAAATTTCCGGCACAATGTTGAACTGAAATCCTGAAATTGAAACATAATAAATTAGAGAATTCTATCATCTAAGATATACCACCGTATAGTTCGTTAAATGACAACCTATGTTTCAGAGGGACATGTGTATCTAAAATAAAATTTCTTGAGGGAGAAATGGTAGTCATATGGTAACTGTGACACCAAGGAAGGAAATCCGGCGTTAATTCCTTCTAATGTACTTATTATGAGACAAATAATCTCCGCTGCATGCACCGAACAGTTAAATTCTTTCACTCATAGAACCGAGCTATTCTTGAGAACCCGCCAATTGTGAAGCTACTCAAGAACTTCCCAGTATTGTATGGAACCCGAAGGTTCATTACTGTGTTCACAAGAGCCCTCGAATGGTCCGTATCCTGAGCCAGACCTAACCAACCCATAACATTTCATCCTATTTCTCTAAGATCAATTATAACATTGGCTACACACCTACGCACTGGTCTTCATAATCGTCTGTTTCCTTCTGGATTTCCTACCAATATCCTGCACGTATTCCTCCTCTTCCCCATTCGTGCTACATACCCTGCCCATCTTATCCTCCTTGACTTGATCATTCTAATTAAATTTTTCGAAGAGTACAATTTATGAGGCTCCTCATTATGCAGTTTTCTCCAAACTCCGGTTTCTTCATCCCTCTTCGGTCCAAATGTTCTCCTCAACACCCTCTTCTCACATACCCTTAGTCTACCTGTATTATGTCGTCAATTCCGAAAATATTTATAATTGAAAATATGTCATGAATCGTATTCCATGGAAAGTACTATGGCAAAATTTTCTCTTAGTGAGTCGCTGAAAAAGCGTTTCGTAGGCTTGCCTTTATTTTGGTTCTCGTGCAATAACAGTCGCCCATCACAGAATATTTGCATACATATTCTGTATCTCCTTGCGCAGAGGATAAAAACGTTTGCATTTATCTACCATGAAAAGAAAACACAACAAAATTTCGACAAATATCAATGCCCCAAAACAGATTCGAGTAAAGCTACACAATTCCACAAACTCATATGCGGCTGGCAGGAGGAGCCATATTAGTACTAATAAATTTAAATGTAGCAAAATAACTACACGGTAGAGGATTTACCATGAAAACCTGAATTATTCATAAAGTCAAGTAGGTTCCCCTTTTATGAAACCATATGCTTCATTGCAGCAGTCGCATAACCCAACTGTTGAAACCCAAGCTAGAAACGTTCAGTCCTATGAAATCCATGATTTCACAACAAAATTCTATTATTATAAGATTCATTTTAATTTTATTTCCTCATCTACGAACAGTTCATACAGGTAGCATGAAGTGTATGAATGCTACGGTTTATGAATATGCTCATTATGTAATTTCCTACTCTGCTACAACTACGTATTTCTTATGTCCAGATATACCCCTGAGAACTTGTTTCTCGAAAATAATCAATTTACATTTAAAGAGAGAGATTATTTTTCAATAAGTTCATGGGGCTAGCTTTATATTAAGATGATAGTCGCTTAACTGACATATAAATTACCCACGTTGTGCGAAGCAAAATATTCATTATCTTGTCTAAAAGAGCCCGATATTTGACAATATCCTGACCCATTTTATTCTAGGCCCATTTCAACATTACTCTTCCCCTAGATTAAGGCCACTCTAACAGATCCTTTCCTTCACATTTTACGACTAAAACCTTCTATGCATTTCTTATCTGTTCAATACGTGCTTCATCTCCCTTCATCTTCTTCCCAAAAGCTTTCATCACTTAACAGGCCTAGTAGTTGGTAAAGAGCACAATTATGAAGCTCCTCGTTACGTAATTCTATTCTTTGTCCCTCATCTCCAAGCATTCTCCTCAGGAAGACTCGACGATAGCAGCCTCAGGTACTAAGAGCGCACTTGTATTTAGTTTTAGTATATATAACATCATTAACGCATGCATATTTAACAGGTGACCGGAATATTTCTTCCGCTAAGTCTCTCAGCAACCATAGAGAACAGAGGGATGGGCGTTTTGCTGACTACGCTCATATCCGAGTACGTCTCCCGTCCTTTGTTCACCATCACTCACATGCCATAGTTGCCCCTCGGGAATGAAGTTCAAACACATTTCTCGATACGATGCATATTTAATAGCTGATATTTAAGATTCTCCGAGACAGTAGAGTACAGTATCGAACGGTAGCTTGCTTCATGTTCTAGAAAAGCCTAACATGACTCCCGTCCTGAGCCTGGCCGTTTCTTAAAACAATTGGATAATAAAATATGCTACGACTTCTAACGCCTTCCACTACCATACAAGAACCATGTTCATGTTTATTTTATCATCGTTATTACATATCACATAACATTAAAACAATGTAAGACGTGAAACATAGATGGCACACGCTGTGGAACTCCGGCTGGTCTGTTTCTCCTCCCTACCCTATTTAACGCATCTTTGTCAACTGCTTAGGTCATATAGTTTGAAATGGAAGGACAACAAACTAGGTTGTATGTCGGAAAGGTCCTTGTCTGTTTTAAGCTCATGCTCTAAACGTTTGTATGACTGGACTAAAGTAACAGTGACCTCCGGAGTGGGAACCAAACAGGGAAATTTCCAAATAAGAAGCCAAACATTCGTTCTCGTTCCTCAGTAGATTCAAAATATATTTAATTCTTTTCCACGAGAAGTGTAAAGTTAATATTAAAGTATTCTGATAATTTAGGCCTCAACATAGCTCAAGCGGTTAGTCGCTGGCTCCCACCGCGGCGAGCCGGGTTCGATCCCGGGATGGGATTTGTGGTGGACAAAGTGGCGCTGGGGCGGGTTTCCTCCGAGTACTTCGGTTTCCCTTGCCAATCTTCATTCAACCAGATTCTCCATCATCATAATCATGCAGGGCAGGCCGCCGTACCGAGTGGACCCAGTTGGACTCCACCCCTTACTAAGTGAATTAAAGAAATCCAATAATTTCAAGAAGAGTTATTTAAAATCTGCAATGCGCCGTGGCTATCCCTTTTACTTAAATTTACACCTAAAATAAGGATTTTCTCCTGCATTGATAGAAACGAAATCATGAATCCGCTTAATGCTTGCAGCTATGTTTATTTTAGATTAACTTTCTCAATACACTGTCACGTCTATTAGTGACTATATACGGGGTTTGGATTGGTGAATAGATTTCTTGACCACTTACAGTTCGTAGCTACACATAACTATAACACTGTTGCTGATCTCCATACTTCAAATCACTTTACACAAAGTCTTCTCAGTCTATTTTCACTGGTCTTTACACGGTAACAGCTCCCCACAATTGCAATTCATCTGCAATGTCTTTACTAGAAGATTCTTCCTAACGAATCTTAGCAATGGAGATTATTTAGCGTCGGTTGCCCGCTGATTAATATTCCACAGCTGAACCCTCAACCGTACTGCACTCACTCCCTGAACAGAACACGTTGGGTCTAGTCATATAGCCTCAGAGGGGACCTACAGAGAACATCACCTGCATCGCCTCTTCTTTTGTTGTGTGACGTCACCGCGCACGCGCATGCTGCTGGTGCTACTTAGCAACGGCTCTACGCGTCACGTATCGAGGCACCTTCTTTATTGTTGCATGAGGGCATTACCTAACAACGGCTGATATTTACAGGGTCACCTCTTAACAACGAGTCTATACATCACAATACATGTAATATAGTCCTACTTCATAAAAAGTGTAAAGAGGAAAGGTCTATTTAAAACCCTTTAACTGACAGCTCTGCAAGAAATTTAGTACATTCCAATAAACAAAAAATGAATTAGTCTTATATTCATAACCAAGCTTCTGTAAGAAAGAAAATATGAGATCACAAATATTTCCTGTTACTTAGCGATGTGGCATTGCGCGGGAAAAGTTGTCGTAAATACTAAATATATCGCTTTACGCATTACAGAGCACGCAGTTGTCTAGCGACGAAGGAGAGTTGAAAATGGGTCGCTTTATGTAGTTTACCTTATATAATTTTTATTAATCACAAGGGAAATAGAAAACAGAGAAACGCGTTTTATTAAAGGACCATCTACTTCTCGTAGAATATACGGCGTTCAACATAGTACCAATAATGAAATGGGTACGATGTGGAAGAAAGTGGTCGTGGTCTAATTTGAGGTAACATCCCGATATGTCCCTACACAGGACGAGGAAAACCACGAGAAACCTAGATCACATCAGCCTGTCTATATGCTGAGAACAAAGCCTAGGGTATCGTGATCTGCAAAAGGAGAGGAAGCGAGGTAAACAGTACAATGTTGCATTACATACATACATACATACATACATACTCCTACATTGTCCTCCGTTCTTAATTACAGTAAGAATAACTGTATGTTCCTTTAGGCCTTAAAAATTATGGAACTAGAGAATTATTCCGAGGTAGAGGTCACCCTGATTGAAGTTTCAGAATTTAGGCAATTTCGCAGTCCTGACATCTCCCTACCCATGACAGATTCCACGGTGATCACACAAAAGTGAAGAACAAAAATGAAGAGTTCTGTCTTCTGGGATATAAAGCCGTATAGTCCGTTGAAAGTCAACAGATGTTACGGAGGAACATGCAACCTCCATTTCCAAGGTCGAAGATTAAGTCGCGCAAGAAACCAACGTGAATTCAGGAAGTAAGAAGAGCAGTACAAATATCTCCAATTTTCACGTCGACAATAGGAAGCCAGTCAAATTTGTAGAGAGGCTCTGATTTCAGGAACTAAGTAGTCTACTACATTTCTCATCTTATACTTCTGTGACGCACACATTCCAGCTACAAAGAAAAAAAAATGAAAATTTCGTTTCCATGTAATTAATATGTATGAATAATGAACCTTCACACTAATCCGCTAATATGATACATCAGTGCACGCAGCTTGCAGAACAAGACGATGTTTCCGAAGTTGGATTGTATGAGAAAAGAAAAGGGACTATATATTTGAATTAGAAACCATATGAACGTAATGAAAAGGCAGAGCTCAAAGGGCTAGAATAAAACGTAGAAGGATCAGTGCGAATACAGCAGGAGTCACGTCGAATTGTGGGTGCATATCAGGAAGAATAAGGGGGAGACAAAAAAAGGAAATGAATGACGGAATACCGGAGGTAATTAAAGAAAGACTATCAGAAGAAAGGACTGAAGAGAGGGGTTTATTTTCTCCATGGAAATTGGATATTGAAGACAAGAAAAAGTGCAGCAAAATCAATGTGTTCTCCGTGACTTTCGGAGTAGCATACCTAGTTTAGTTATGAAAGGGTCTAGTCTAGTTTCTTGACGCTTATCTGTGGAAAAAACCATGGAACTTTCGTTTGTTAACAAGACAGTTAACTCTGTTAAGAATAGAATGTAGACGAATCGTAGCGATAAATTATTACAAAAATATATGAAGACTTGGGATTGGTCAGATTATTTCCGATAAGGCATCAGTAGATGTTACTGTTGAATAATATTTCGAATACAGTAATACGAAATAAAACTCTCGTCAAATTACATTCTTTAAATACAGCAATCAATGTAAATAAATTATACTAAGAAGAGAGAATAACGAAGGAAAAATTAGATAAGACATGCAGAAGGCCTATCGAGGTGCGAAATATATCCAGAATTCTAATAGAATTAACTGGAATAAAAGATAATTTAGGAGATATGGAAATAGATGGGAAGACAATGTTAGTAGTATGGAGCTTAAAGCCTTGGGCTGAACTCATCTGGTTGTCATTAGCGCCCAGTGACAGGCAATTTTGAATACAGAAATGAAGATGTGGGTTACGTAAAGAGCAGGAAGTTTCTTGATCTGTTGAATGGGTATCAGTTTCTCACGCGTAACTGTGCTCCAAGGAGTTAAATCAAATCCCTGTAAATAAGAGTCAGTTGGGAAATGATATTCAATCATAAATTCTTAATTAAATTCCCCAGCATTTTAAACCTCGCATTAAAGCATAGCTGTAGCGCGTGACTTCGATCTTTCGTAAATTCTGTTGCAGATGCTCTACAGTATGTTTTATTAACAGGCTTTGCCGAACACCGGGAATTATGCATCCCAAATAGTAAAGAGGGTTTTCGTATAACATACACGTTACTTTATGTCAAATACTATATACTGCATACTACAAACTAACTCATGGAGCTGATCCCATCTTGACATTCCGCCATCTTCACTCCTATTCTAGAATTTACTAAGATTTTATGGAAATCGAAAGTCCATTACCGTGTTCACACGAGGACCTCACCTGTCCCTATCATTATCCAGGTCAATCCAGTCATACAAACCCATTCTGTATGATCCATTTTAATATTATCCACCCACCTACATCTTGGTCTTCCTAGTATTCTCTTTCCTTCTGTCTTTCCCACCAAAATACTCTATGCAATCCACTTCACCCAATCCTTACTAGATTTTTTTGCCAGTCTAATCCTCCTTCATTTGATAATTCTAATTATACTTAGCGAAAAGTACAAGCTTACAAACTACTAAGTTCCTCATTATGCAGTTTCCTCCAAATTCCTATAACTTCATCCTTCTTGGATCCAAATAGTTTTCTCAGCGGCCTTTTCTTCCCTTAATGTCAGAGACCAAGTTTCATACTCATACAGAATCACAGACAAAATTATGCTTTTGGGTATTCTAACTTTTATGTTTCTAGACAGCAGACGAGAAGATAAAATGTTCGGGACACAATGGTAGCAAGCATTACCTGAATTCAATCTCCTCTTAATTTCCTCTTCAATCAAATTATGATTTGTAACTGTCGCTCCCAATTATTTGAATTATGTCACATTTTGAATAATCTATTGGCCACCTTTTTGTCATGATTTTGCCCTGCATTCTGGTGGCAAGACACAACATACTACATACTACAGATCACAATATGAGAACTCAGAAACTACAGTACCGTAACTTTGGATGACTTTGCTTCTTGGGGAATAACACTGCCCCAAACTGGAAGCAAATTGTAAGAGAAAGTACAGGTTTTTGAAGGCTGTGACAGTTGGAGGTATTTTTTTTGTGCATTGGTTGGCAACAATGGAAGTGACTTGTGTGATTTTACGGTCTTTGGAACCTTCGTTATGATTATCTTATGGCACCAACGTGGTAATCTAATCAGAACTGATTCGAAGCCGCAATTAACTTGATTATATCTCCTACTTTCAAGCACTTTCCTAGGTACATGTGTACTCAGTTTGTCAATAAACTTCTAAAAAATTATTTGAGTAGATTTGTTTTTATTTTCAACTGTATTATTAATAAATAATTAAAATGTATTTCGTTTGTGTGTTTTTCCTCAAAAAAGAGGGAAATTTGCACCATAACACACCACTACTAAAGCCTATTTAAATCCGGTGATTAAAGCTTGTTGTCATTTTGTAGTGTTCTTCTATAAGGGAAATGTTTACAACAGGAAAATTATAAACCTTAAAGCAGAAAATATTTAAATATCGGCCATGGTGAAAAGTGTGAAGTAGTAGAAGTTAAGATAGAAGTCAGTCATTCTTGACTGTGAACGGAGTGACGTGATGGGAGGCATTGATCCTCCGAAACGAGGGTTTGATTCCATCCCGAAGCTATGAACATTACTCACGTTCTGACTTTCAGTTAGTGGGTTACAGTGTTCATTGTAATACAGGTTCTTGTTATAACACTGCTGATATGTTACTTTTTAACTGGGTCTTTTTCCAATATAATACTGTATTACTCTTTAACGATGACTTTCTTTTGCATTTCTCATTTTGTTTCCTACGACAAAAGTTCTTAGAAAATAACTATTTTTACGCAAGCATTTCAAATCAATGGTGCACATTTACTCTTCAGAAGAAAACACATCGCCCCAAGATGATTTTCCCTCGCTGTTTATGTGACCTCTTCTGTGGTGTTAAGTATCCTGAACCCCCGGGAAACAAAAGCTCCAAAATTTAACAGTAAATATGTAACATACATGAAATGGGAGTTTGCGTTTGGATAGTTGTTTGAGGCCCTACGCTACAAGCCGGAAGGTTACTGGTTCGATTCCCGATGAGGTTATTGAATTTTTAAATTTACCTAATCCTTCTAGCCACAACATGGCGATTGATTCCATTCAGCCTCTAACAGAAATGAGTAACAGGAATCTCCCTTGGGATAAAAAGCGGCCGGCGCGTAAGAATGACAACCTCACTGCCATCTGTGAGCCGATTGTCTATCAAATATGGAAGCTTCGACGTCTCACAATCTTATGTGTCTCCACGGCCTGTTACAGGGATGGATACATGAAACGAATTCGAACCAAATCAACTATGGGTGATTCCTTTAGCAATGAATTTGTAATAGGAAATAAATGTGCGCATTTCAGTGTACACTAGAAAAATTAGGGGTAACAGTAGAAAAAGAAACATAAAAGAACTGGAGCAATATCACCCAAATTTAAGACGTGTCAATTGCGAAAATATCAAAAAGACACATCTGAGAAAATTGTGATTTCGTCTTGGTATATTTAACAATGCTTTTACACAACCACCGATTACACAGAATCGTCTAGGAAATTGACTATTATAGGGACGGATGTTTAACGTATCGATCGGGACCTAATTTGAGGGCCCTTCTCAGAATTTCTTTGAAAAAAATGGAGAAAATAACGAAAAATTCATTCACGACAGTGAGCCCCTGGAAAGCTTCGAACCGAAGGCTTCTCGAATACAGAGAAGTGTTAACCAATTAATGGCATATTTTTATCTTACCTCCCTTTCCTCCATGACAGATGCTGAAGCATATCAACCCTTGGTCAGTTGTTATGTTATTGAACCATAGCATGGGGGGGGGGTTACTTAACACAAGAGGAAGATAATCGATTGTGAAAAAGTAACAAAAGGAATAAGTTGTGGCCTATTTCAAGGCATAATTCTGGCATAAAACTGATCAGAATTAAAAAAATACGAAAAATATATACGAGAAAACCCGTGTCTAGAACCTCTCATACTAAAACTGGCATTCATTGACACTTTGCCAACCTGCTCGAACACATATATGTCTATTATATCGTTATTCTGCAACATCTCAATTAAAATTCTGCAATAACGCACAGTGAGGATATAATATCTGGTCTTCGGAAGGGTTTTCGAACCTGACGCAGCCCACATAACAAGCAAGATTGCTAAACACTCAACCAAGTCGCTTGATGAGCATATTTCTCTTGCATGTCATTATGGGTTCGCTTGCGACAGGAAGAAATCTATAGGTGGCCATAATGGTTCACAGAAATATACAGCATTTAAAGGTGGAAACATCCTTAAATATTCTAAGAAAGGTTGTGATATTCAATTCACTAAATGGTAAAGTTAGTTTCTTAGTTAGTTAAGCCCTATACCTTGGGAGAGTTGGAGGTATAGCTCCATCGTTGTTGGACTGGGCACGAGACTTAGGTGAGTGGTCAGCTTCACGCCCAGGTCGCTTTACCCCTGTGAAAATTCCCCCCGATAACCATTGCATAAGACGCTGAATGGGCCCCAGATTCGGTCTGGACGTTGTAGGATGAAGAGAAATCTCTTTCCCTTGCCGGGAAACGAACCCCGGCAGTCCGTCCCGTTTCCCATCGCTTTACGACTAAGCTATTTGAGCTCCTTAACCAATATTAGTGCAATGAAATTGTAAGATTTTCAGAAGCGGTTAGTAATATATTTTATAGAACAAGGTTCATTTATTTGGACAACCCTAGTGCACTGCAGTAACTGAATGTCTGTCCGCTGGTGCGCACCGAGAGCTGGGCAGAACAAGATTTTCTAAAAGGCAAATACATGTACAGTGCGTGTGTACTATCCGAGACAAAAACATACAACTTGTATCTTACGCTGTATATACAGTAAATCTTTAACGAATTTTGTGATCGTAGAAAAGTTCGCCCTAACCAAAGTCACCCAGTTACGTTTGTCACAGACCGCTGTTTCTTAGAAGATTCCAAGTCGAATTATTGTCATCCAGAAGTTTATACCCACTCCTGTACCAACATATTCCCTGAATTTTATGGAACACGAAGATTCAGTACTGCATTCGAAAGACCCTACTGCTGGACCCTATCTCGTGCCAAATCATTCCAGGCCAAATCCTCAAACTCTGTGCCCTGGGGTTCCTCTTGACATTAGACATTACTCTGAACCATAACGTCAGACTCCATATGTCAATGTATCGGTAGCTATTAGCCTGTCTGTCTATCAGGCACGCTGCCGATACGTTCATAGCCTATTTGACGTAAAATGTAGGCAACAGAATGCTCATCTTATGTCACTTCTGAAATTATACTGATGGTCATTGAAAACAGGCATAAAATCACATAAACCCGAGCAAGTTACTCTGGCGGTAATGTTTCGGAGTATCCGTTAGGTTGCAGATACAGCTCAGGCGGTTAGTCGCTGGCTTCCCACCGAGGGCTCGAGCCCGGGTCAAATCATGTGGGATTTGTGGCGGACAAAGTGGCACTTGCAGGTTTTCTCCGAGTCCTTCGGTTTCCCCTGCCAATCTTCATTCCACCAGTTGCTCCACCACCATCATCATCATCATCATCATCTATCACCTGAGGCTGGTACGATAGGCCACGAGCGGCCGCAGTACCAAATGGACTTAATCTCACCTCAATAGAACAATAAAAACAATAAAATAGGTGAGAGATACGATTCTCTGCCGATGTTTGATCATCGTGACTCTTCCATGATTTTCTTCATTTTCTTCTGCCGGATAAGTTACGATTATTTCCCTTTCAATTTCATAATTCATTAATCATCTTACCTCTCGACGCTGTGAATTCTGAGATAATGACAGAATCATTAATTAAACAGCAAAGATATAAATGAAACGTCATCCAAACGGCATATTAAATATGGCCGCCTCCTAAAACATTCACTGTTTAATAGTTATCAAAACACTTGGTACTACAAAGATTTCAGCTACAGATAGAACCGTTAAATAAGTAATTTTATTTAAAAAAATATGCATTGGATGCTGCCTATTCAAATAATACATTTATATTTCGGTCCATATTTCCCATAAAACCAAACAATAAAGCTGATTTTATCAACAAAAGCCTCATTACGCGACATGTAATACTAAGCAATTATAGCTTTAGAGGGATAGCTTTACTTTTTTCTTTACTTTATATTTCTGTAATAAAAATGTAATGTTTTTGCTTTGAGTAATACACAGCAGTCCTGAAAACTGAGATATATCAACAGAAGGAAGAACTCCCTCAGGAGAGGTGGAAGTAAAGTAGGAAACTCCAGCGAATGAAGATGATGGGTAGGATTCAGTGTGCTTCTGCGATTCCCCTGATAATGCCCGTCCCAGGTTCGAAACTCGTCTAGTCACACGGACCATATTCCTCATGCTATAAAGTCTTATCTTCTTTCGTCCAAAATGTAACTTTGAGAAGATCTAATATACTACAGGTATATGTTAACAGGCGCGGAAACATTCAGTATCAAAGCGTGCTTTTCCTCAAAGCATAAATGTTCTTAATGAGATCTGGGAATAGCACACAGTTTAATCACCAACAAGATTGCACGTAGATGTATTATATTTTTGTATTTCTTTTCCTTATCCCATTTCTATGACGTAAATAAGTTCATGTTAGCCCCGCGCTCTCTAAAGTCATTCCTCTCTTGATCCGAAATTTTATACAGGTTAAGAAATACCACAGCAAAAAGAAATAATTGACATATCGAGTCAAATTACGATCTGAGGTGAGTATGATAATGTAAATTCGTGCCTCATAAAACTCTGGATAACCATGGAACTATTATTTTTTTTCAAAAAAGGACCCTGCTTCATGCAATTAATGTTATATAAACTTATAATTTATCTGCGGTATCACGCAACAATTAGCACAAAAGTCAGTCTCATATGAAACGTTAGCGTACGTTACTATGGAGTCACATAACGAAGTACTTCAGAGTTCGTATCTTTAAATTTGATAAATATTGTGGGAAATGAACATGAAAACTTATTCAAACTGTCAAGCATAAATTCGCTGCTTTGATTGATCGTTTTACGCTACCGCCAAAGAAATAATTCTGGATTAAAAAATATGTGTATAATCCAAAACAGTTCATTTAACGAGTCAAACACATTCTCCTACATATACTCTGATTAATATGCTGAAAGAAACTCATTAAAATATTAAGCGCAAATGCTCCATTACAACATATAAAGAATAAATCCATATTAACCATTGCCTTGTTTGTACATCATTACACAGAATCGTGTTCACAATCAATAAGCTCGCCTTCCATCAAAATTTAATTTATTTAAATATCCTCAGCGAACAGATTCTAAGGGGTTCTGACAGTGGTGTATAACACTCATAATTACTGGGTTCGGACTTCGTCCACTGTCCGGTATTCTAGAAACTAGAAAACATAACGTTTCGGAAACTGGATCTGTTTCCTTCCTCAGGTGAAGAGTCAGATACCTACTCTCTTGGGTCCCTTACGATGAGCTAACCTCCAGTGACTGAGGTTAGATCTTTTTAAGGGATCCAAGAGAGTAGGTATCTGACTCTTCACCTGAGGAAGGAAAGAGGTCTAGTTTCCGAAGCGTTATATTTTCTAGTTTCTAGTATACCGGACAGTGGAAAAAGTACGAAAAGCCAGTAATACTGAATATCCTTAGAGAAGACAGAAATACTGTGTTTCTACTCTCCACAGTTCCATTCTGAAATTGTGTATAGTAAAAGGCAAGGAAGAGTTTTATCTTCTGGGATGCATCGTAGTGTACTGTGTTGAAAGAGGGAATCTCATATTCATAAAGTTTCCCTTTGTTTATCAATTAAGCACTATGCCACAGAAACGTATGGGGGAGAGGAATTATAGTTCTAACATTCTTAACCTCGGCACTAGACTGGGCTATGTTGCTGGTTTCACGCCCCGGCTGCTTTACCCCTGGGGAAAGTTATCCTAATATCTATTGGATAAGAAGCTCGGTGGGTCCCAGAACCGGTCTGGACGTTGTGGAGAAAAGGAGAATCCCTTACCCAGTCGGGAAGGGCACAAGAATATCTCGGCTGTCCAAACCGTAGCCAGTCGCTATGCCGACTGAGCCATCCATGCTTCTTTTGTGCAGTATAAGGTCACGCAAAGGAAAAGAAAGAATTTGAAGCAAATACATAAAACGGAAATGAACAAACAAGAAGTGAAAGAAACAGAGGAAGGAGGGTGATGAGAACATGGGAAAAAGAAGAAAACAAACTGCACAAGGAACAGAAAGGTACGAAACGAGATAGAATATAAGGAATAAAAAATAGAAGAAATATTCAACGTCTTACTCTGCTTCATCCTATTTGTTTCGAAGTTTCCTTCCGCTTGATTCGCAAGTGTTTCATGCTGCCTGCAGGTAGTGCTTTGTGCTGGGTACATCTCATTGTGTTTGAGATTAAACTGGAACACCCAGACGGACAGATGTAAGGCCCTTAGTATGGGTCACAACAATGAAAGTAATAACGAAGCATCATTGTTTCTGTTCTGATTAAAAAAAAAGGGTTTAGACTCACAAGCACCTTGGAGTCTCAAGGTGGGTTTCGGGGGTTTGGCGATGGATGATCAAGGGCACCTCCGAACTTCTATTGAAACAACTTTCTTGCTTACATGCGTCTTGGAGCAAATTATCACGTTGAAGTCTTCCGACTTGTCATGCTGCATTAACTGATATTGGCATGGTGAGAAAGGGCTTCACTGGGCTTCTTCCTGCAGTACGCCTCTCTCATATCACGATCACATTCCACAGTAAATAAACTCAAGACATGGTACAGTGTGTTCGGGGAACCGAACCTCGTTCTCCCGTGCAGTAGCGAGTCACCACTCGAACCGAAGTATCCGGATTCAGACCACGAAAAAACTATACACAAATGGCAGTAAACTATAAAACAAAGAACTCCGTGACCTTTAGTCCGCAAGCTAACTATGCCTACCGAGCGATCGGCCAAGTTAGTGCCAACTTTAGCGGATTGAGGGTGTCACGTGGTCAGCGAAACGGATCCCCACGGCCACTAATCTCGGTTTTCCAGACCGGAGCCTCTATTACCTTGAAATAACTCCTCAATTAACCTCACGAGGCTGAGCTGAGGCCGTTCTAGACTCACTACTTCTCAGAAAATCTGGTAGCGTCGGGAATGGAAACCTGGATCTCAGGATCTGTAACCAGGAATTTTGACCACTTTGGTCACCATTTCAGTCACTTCCATTCGTGTCCAGTGGATTAGCTGTTTGGTCCATGTGGGATCTCTTTTTCGAAATTTTAATATCAGCGAAAAGTATTTTATCCTTCGCACAATTTCTTACTACATTTATACTTAGTAGTATCAAATGAGATCGTATCAAAACACATGAGCTTCCTTACGAGGAAGAAATAAATTGGATCACAAAGGAGTTCAGGCTCGTAACGACAATTTAATAAAAACAAGAACAAAGGAGCCTGTGGCGCGCTTACCACACCCATATTTATCACACGAAACTATAGCCATCAATTTTTCTGACATCGGAACAACTTTACATCATTTTATTGGCAGATACAATCCTATGAGATATAACTAAACGTAGACCTACTTTATGCGCCACGGATGAAACAACCGTAGTACGAGTATTTTTCTTCCTTCCTCGCTTAGGCACATATAAGTCCGTACCCCGATATTTTAAATTCGTAAAATTTTGTCACAAGACTTCAGTGCACGCCATCTGTCATATTGAACAGAGGAGGTTTTGGAAATGTATCGGGTAGGCCGTACACATATTTCTCTGTCACGGCCCTGTAGATCCGTGTGCCTGGCTTACTTTAAATAACACTCCTGCCTATTCATGTAAAGTCTCTCCATTATATGCAAATGAAAGTGCGAATTCAAACCCCAGTAAAGGAGTACCATAACATTATCAGATTGCTGATTATTTACATCACGTGGTCCTGCTCATTCTTTATCGACTTCATATACCTCATCATTTGATAGGCTGCAGCATGAGAGGTGATAAATGTCTGGCTTACCGAATAAACAATGAAACATGGCATAATAAACGAGTACACTAATACGGCGTTAAATGATTGCGGTAAGGCAGAACATGTACAGAAGACTGTAATAAATGAAGGTGTTTAGCTAAGGGCAGTATTTTGTCAGTCATAAGAAATAGCATGAGATATCTGTACGCAAAGAATCACATATACTGAACAGAAATACAAATGATGTAAGCAGGAATAAATATAAAAGGAAAGATTATCGAAGGAAGGAAAGAGAGAAATTGAGAGGGGAAAGGAGATAAGGAACGAAAGACGTGTGTGTTCTGTAAATTTGTTACTATCATGTACATAATTTCAGATGCGCCATTAATTATCTTCATTCCTTTTATTTCTAAAGTAGGCTTTATTCTTTCTCATAAAATGCTTAGCAGCTTATCTTTAGAACATTTTATTCACGGATAATTATAACCACACAAATAAACAATTAATTTTAGGGCGAAGAATCCTTTTTGAGAAGCTAATAATAGCTCAGTTATTGAAGAAATTACCTGCTTGTATTTAACCATATTTTCAATATCGTTTTCACAATAGCAAATTAGTTATCCTGGTTTGAGCCCATTTAATTCAGTTTACACGCATATCCTTACACCATATTCTTTTAAATTCATTTTAATATTATACTCCCTTCCAAGTCTACAGCTTCTAAGCGTTGTTTTTCTTAAGGGTTTCCGAATAAAATATACGCATTTCGTATCTTTTCCATGCTTACTACATGCTTCATGACTTATCCTTCTTGGTTTCTTATTCGTAGTAACATCTGATATAGAGCAAATCCTACAATTGTTTAACCTGATCATTATGTATTCTTCACCGGCATGTTGAGTTTCAGTGTAATTTATTTATGTTCTGAGTCTGAATTACTGTATAATGTGTTGAATGTCTCTTAACAATAAATGTAGTGATTCGACCTTAAAGCCATTTAACTAGTACCTGCGGCTTGTAAGCCCGTACTCGTATCAGTGAAACACTGTCAAAACGAAAGAACTCTTATCAAGTTAAAGAAGAGCAGCTGGCGAATAAGAACAGTACCGTACTTTGTCTGAAACTCAGTTCCAACAATAAGGTAACTTTTACTTCAACAAAATAAATTCAGTTCCTTCCTCGCACTCTTCCGTGAAACCCTTATGGGAGTAAACAGTCCTGAAGGTGTACAATAGAGCTAATCCTGAGACAAGGAGAATGAAGGTGACACAAACGTTCCAGTCAATTAGAGAACAAACATTTATAACTTAGCCATATCATTTCCCAAGCGACGCCCGGGATCTCACGAGTTCAGGATCGCACTGAAGCTTTTCTCAGTTTCCGACTTCATTTGTATTCTTCATCAGACAACAAAGAAAATGAAGTCCCCGATAAATTCATTTCCTCGAGGACAGCTGAAGAGACATTGGAGAATGCAGAAGATTAAACAACAACATTCTAAATATCTTGGGATCTACTGCAAGACAATGTAGCCCTGTTCGACTGCGGTTTTCTATAAATTCGGACATTAGAAACACGTCATAGCGACTTAGATCTGCGGTATCGGTAATCTCTCTTTCCCAGAGTACCAAGATTGAGTCCCGCAGAAATTTACCGTGATCCTATCTTTTTCTTCAGTTGAACTATATGTAGGCCAGGGTCGTATATAGTCCTCATTTTTTTCACTAATCGCGACGCATTCATCAAAATGAAGTATGAAGCACAAGGACACATAACAAGAAACAGAATGAACTCACTATACACACCTTCCCTCAAATCCATCCAATAACAGGGTATACATGAGACCTAGTGGTTAAACTGAGCGAACTATTTCCGTGCTGAACACAGCTAATAAAATCATCATTAACACGTCAAGGAGAATGAGATAGGCAGGGCATGTAGCAAGCATAAGATAAGAAACTAATACACTTTATTCGCAATACTGAAGATAAGAAAGCACATGGGAAATCTAGTCTTAAATAGGAAAATAACTTTTAAACGTGTCTTGCGTAGGCATTTCCTCACAGAAGTGATTATGAAAAGTTTTATCTTCTTGAATATAACGTCGTATAGTCCGTTGAAACCCAGGTCTTCTTGTTATCTGCTTCATGTTGATTTATTTCTTGGTTTATTCTTCGACATTGAAGATGGAGGTGACATATTCTTTCGAAACGTCGATTAACTTTTAACATACTACACGGAGTTATATCACAAAATATATACCTCTGCCTATATATACCCAGTTTACTGCTTATAACTAACCCAGCATTCTTCATCTTCTGCATACAGTAATCATGAAATGAATTAAATAACTGTAGGCATATGCTTCAAAAATACGAATATTTCACGCAATCAGAGATTGATTTCATAAGAAGATATAATTTCAAAATTCAGTGTCATTAGTTCATTAACCATAAACCGAAATAACTGCTCACGTCAATCGAATGTCAATTGTCTTGTTGCTGTTGACATCAGCGAAGGGAAACCAGTGTAGAGCGCGCCACTCACCGGCACAATTCATTACAGCCGAATGCAAGCTCACGTTAATCCATTTAGCAAATTGTCCTTGTCTCCAATCGGCCAGAGATCCTTCCTTCCAATACAAAAAGCGGAGTATAAATCAACAGGGAAATACTAATGCGATTGTGGTTAAAATGACGGAACAAATCTGTGGACTTTAATATGGAAAACGAAAATCGAATTATCCTAATCACATCGGTGAAATACAGTATAAACACAACCGTCTAGGGCTCGGTATAGAAAGCAGCCAACTGGATACCAGAACCTGATACAGATTAATGAAATAAATGAGAAGGTGTATGGGGGCTCATGTCCCCCTTTCTGGTTTCACAATCTACAGAGGTATAGCGGATTGTATATAATTGAAGAAAGAATCAGTAGCTCAGAAACTTCAACAGTAACTTCTTAAATTATTGCGTCTTGTCCTTCCTTGTTGCCTTTGGATTGTTGCATGGAGATAGAACGTACTATAATTCATAAAATAAACTATGTCCACGAATATTTCGTCTCTAAGCAACAATACAAATTCCACTACTTAAAGATGTCTATTTTTGTTAATTATAAGCCCTGTTAATGATGTTGCGATGGGAAACCATAAAAATATAAGTGATTTTACACATTTTAGTTTTTACAACCTGAATTCAATGTTTGTTTCTTTCGGTACGTTATTTACGTGATTTAGCTAAGAGCTTAAAGTATCCTGTTACTGTTTACAGCCTTAAAACGCTTAATATTGATTCCTGTACAATTTATTTATTTAATTACAATCAATATATAAGAATTTATTAAGTAATTGTAATATAACAATTAAAACTTCGAAATTTCAGTACAGTTAATTTAAAGCAGTAGTTCCCTGTCTGAAGGGAGTGCCCACCCCCTTAGAAGAACATCATTAAAACAATAAAATTATATTTTAATGTAAAATTTAGCTGAAATATGTAATTATTTTATCTGCACTTATTAATCTCTTCCGTTAACACTAGTTAGAATTCTTAATCCATATATTAAAACCAGAGCGATTGTATTTCCAAATTTTTTGACATTTTGCATCGCGAAATGAGGGAAACCGCGCTGTATTTACATTTTTTAAAATTTGATTGTCTTATTCAAAGTGCTTCTATAGCACTGATTAGGAGTTAGTTGATCATGAAGAGTAATATAAATGCCAGTGGGAAGGGTTACATTTATTTCAACAAAATTATTGAAGGGAGTACTACGTTTCTGTGAAAGACAAAAGAAGGGTGTCACCCAAAAAATTGGAACCAGAGGTTTGAACAACTCCAGCTGAATAATGGGGTACTGCAGTTAGTTTATAAATAGATCAGGATCCGTCTACTAGTCAAGTTAAAACAATTTAGTGCCGAGTCCACAAACTGAAAGGCACTGGATATAATGACGCGTATCTCGGCGTATGAGAGGCCTGCATGGTTTAGTGTGCAGTCAACTAATGAAATGCGTACTTTCAATTTGTGTCATACTTTGGCACACGTTATTGCATTCTGTTTATCATATAGACCTGCGGGCGTACTACGTAGCAATACTGGAAGATGTTAAGAAGGAAAAGAGTAATTAAAAGCTTTGAGATATTCATGGCGGTGAAGATAATTCCTCTGTGTTGACACCTTCTTGTCTGGCAAGTGTATGTCTATGTTTCTGAATTCTAGGCTAAAGTAATATATTCGGAAGTTCTGGATTATAGACTCAACACCTGTACCCACCAGGCAGACTACACGGTGTTATAGTCTATAAGATCACAATATGAGAACTAAATTCTTCCTGAAGGGTGTATCATGCCTTATAAAAGTCATTTGACGCTCTAACAATGACTAATGGTAGTAATAATTGTGTTTCTGGCTGCACTTTTATTTCGGAATATTTTTTATTATGACGGAATCTCTAATTTTACATATTTGAATCATAATTTAATAACAATATTCTAATAAATTGTTATTAATAAGTATCACATAGATTCTAAAGGGTTCTGACGATTACTGGGTTTTTGGACATTATCCATCTTGTTTCTGTACTTTCCTCTCAAACTTAGATGTAGGATCTTTTTGAAAGATTTCATAAACCCCGGACTCTAGCAAAGTGTTCAGCTTCTCCTTGTTTTAGGCTTCATCCACCACCACTGTGTAGTTGTCACTGTCTGCCTGAAAAATCCTAATATCTTAGTTAAGCCTAAAATATTTCACTACTTTTAACGCTATCTTGTCACGTTAGGCCTGGAAGGTTTAGACTTCTCTAACAAGGGCCTAATCTCCCACCTGAATCCATGTCCAAATCCTGTGGAAGCTCTGAAACAACGAAGTCCACAGCACATGCCATGTTCAGGTTGGAGAGTGGGCTTGTTACTGAAAAGTTAAAACCCCTCATAAAGCACAGAGATACTGGGTTTTAGGACTTTATCCATCGTCCGGATGTCTTCCCTCGCCTGAGGACGGAAAGAGATGCAGTTTTCGAAACGTTGTGTTTTTTTTTCTTAGTTATTTAGAATCCGGACGATGGACAAGTCCGAAAACCCCGTACCTCTGTGTGTTATACACCATCGTCAGAACCGTATAGTTTCTACCCTTCATAAAGACTGCATACAATTTTTAACTCCCTTTCTATTTTGGTCTTAGGTTTGCGCGGGCTGTATCACATTTTTTATTGCATACTTTCCTGTCATCTCCTTTCGACATAGCTTGGTCTCGGATATTTGTACAGTTGTAGTTGTACTGAAATGAATTTCCCAGCTGTTGAGGTCAACCCTATACATGAGACACAATAGAGTAGGTGTCTTCCCCCTCACCTGAGGACGGAAACAGATCCATTTTCCGAAACGTTGTGTTCTTTAAAATACTGGGCGGTGAGCAAAGTACAAAAATCCAGTAATTCTCAACTATCATTTATTTATTCGTCTTAAAACTCCCTTCCTAGAACTCACATACACGCAAGTCTCATTATATTCTAATCGCGGCCCTTTTACCTGTACAGCTATGTTGAAATTACGTGTAATTTGAAAATTTAGCCACTTCAACATAAATATATGCATATTTATGTATATTCTTTTGGTGATATAACAAGTTGACGGGCTTTGATCAGCGGTTTCAACAAATTATGACAACTAATTTTAGAGTAATAATGAAATAAAATGTATACCCTTTTGAACCATTTTAAAATGCTAAACAAAATACTGCGGCCTTAGTCATATGTGGTGTCTGAAAGAAAGATGCGAACAGGTAGGGAAACTTGGACGAAATAAAGTAACAATACAGTGTGGGACTGAGCGCAATATACAGTGTGCGGAGAGGAATTTTTTGCGTTCCCATTTTTTCCCTATCGGGCATCGCCTAATCCGGCGCTAAGCTGATTACATGGATCCTCCAAGCGCCACGTGTAGTACTACCACCTGAAAGAATACGTTCCCCACACCACACCGCACACTGTATACTTATTATCCCTGCTGTGGTACATTATGTAGGACGATTATAAATATTATCTGTCAGTTCAAATATAAAGGAAAGCAGACAGACTTTCAAACAGAAAATCTAAGGAATGCAGCACTTCTAAAATATTCTAAAACAGAGAGGTTGTCCAAAATGAGGCAGGCTCTACACAGTTTCCAAATTCATTAGCTGCTTGACATCAGCTATCTTTCACAATGATTGGAGGTGCGCAAGGAATAGACTAAGAGTCTCTCCTGTCTATAACCGGTGGATGTTGTTCACGGCCCCTACTATTTCTTTATATTAATTCTGCTGTATTGCGTCATCTCTGTAATTTTTTTTTCACGTGTCTTCATTAGCCAGGGTATGTTTTTCCTCGTTCACCTAAGATTGTTTCTTTTATCCTTGGAGAAGTAAAGTAAAGCTATCCCTGTAACAGGCCTTGAAGGCCCATAGGGTTGTGAGATGTTGACGCTCACACATTTTCTAGACAATCGGCTCACAGATGACGGTGAGGTTGTCAGCCTTACGAGCCGGTCGCCCTTTACCCCCCAGGAAGATTCCTGCTACTCATTTCTGTTAGAGGCTAAGTCGAGCCTAGGGGTATAGTGCGGCTGGAAGGATTAGGTAAATTGAAAAAATCCACCTCATTGGGATTTGAACCCGCGACCTCCGGCTTGTAGCATAGTGCCTTAACCAAATACGCTTCCGCGTGCCCCCTGTACCTACTGCCATCTATAGTTCTCAATCTTCTGCACCTCGCGCCCCAGTGCTCTACGTGTCCAGAAACCGTAGTCCCACCACAGTGAGAACAAACCCCATCTTTCCTCAGGTCTTTCACAATTATGCTTATCAATATATAATATTGATTAATAATTAAAGTCCTCAAGAGCTTACACACTGTGAAATTTGTCATATATTTTTTATTATTATTATGTAGAAACAAGATTGTTATGTGAGCAGGAATTCGATTATGCGGCAGCATTAACAAGAAGCTTGTACTTAGAATGAAGTGAAGTCTTTTTATTGAGAATTGTATTTAACTGAATTTTTATATTGAAGACCGTCAAGTCCCACGAGCGGGTTGCGTCCCACGGATTGAGAAACATTCTGTGGCACATGGAGCGCATGGCCGTCCCCTTACAGTGGCGTTCCTCTACTGCTGCACTCTTCTGCTTGTTTTGCATCCTCAAGGGTTTATTGCTGGACTCCCTGTCTGCCACTCTTTAGTCTCAAGTGTATTCTTGAATAGGACACACCAGAGTTTTATTGCCTCTATTGCTGTAAGCTCTCTGATACGTCAGTTGGAGTAGTGACTAGAACAGGGGGCTGAACGACCGAGGAATTAGCGCTCGATTCCCAACAAAGAAAAGATAATATTGTCTTCACAGCATGCATGCCGGCTCTTGGGTGCACCTAACCTCACATGTACTATTACTGTTCAGTGTATAGCACAATTATTATTTTATTGATGTTAATTTATATAATTGTAGTTGTAATTGTATTTTCATTGTATTTGCTGTGTGCTAGTGTTTCTTTTGTTGAAGAAAGCAGTATTCTGGGATTTGGCACCGTGTATATACACGGTGCCAAATCCCAGAAGACTGCTTTCTTCATAGTCACCGCCGTGAAAGCCTCAAATCTTACTTAGTGTCCTTTGTTGTTTGTGTAGTTTTCTGTGCTGTGTTTTGTTTGAGAGTGCTGTGTTATTTTGCGTAATTTATGTTATTTGTGTACTGTGTCTTATTGTAGTACCACTGCCACCGGGCAAAACTCTATTTTCAATTTAAATAGATAATAACAATAATAATGGACACCGAAGATTCTTTCCCCGGGATAACGTGGACAAGATGTAAAGATGGTCACTTATCTCCTTCTGGTGTAGCGATTTAGAATACGCGGAACAATTTTTCCATTTCCCAAATTGTATCTTATTTTATTTTACCTCTCCTTCTGCAATTTCGTTGAAGCTCCCGGTTGGATCTATCATTCACTGCTCATTTACCTTCGGTTTCTGAACCATGTTCTTCTTGCTTGGTTAATTTACTATGAATACGGTATCGGTAGACTAAGGCAACACAATCAACTTCAAATAAATTTAATTTGATTTAATATTATCTGTACCGATTATACGATACATAAATATATTATGTGGGCCTGTAACCAGTGCACATTTTGTACTTACCATATCTCTGCTTGAAACCAGAGTTTCTAGTGAAGCAGTGTCACTCGTCTGGTACGTTCTCTCCTTTTATTGAACCGGAAGCTACAATACCGTGTTCGCAAGAGCAAGCCACTGCACCACTTCCTGAATCAGATGAATCAAGTCCACACTTTCATTTTGTTTCTTTAAGATACATTTAAAATTGTACTCCTGCCTGTGTCTAGATTTCTTTGAGGTCCTGCGATCAAAATTCTCTTCTCCTCCACGAGAATTACACACTCGTCCAGCTTAACTTCCTTCATCTTATCCGCTAATAATTTAAGGTGTCTAAGATGTCTGTGACATCGTGTCTTGACTGTCACATGTCTTGACGCATGCCGGTGTGCGGCCTACCTAAGGCTGGGGCCACATGAGCGCACAAAATGCGTCCGTTGTAACGAACGTCGTGACGTCCATTGTAGAAATAAACAAGAGAGGTGAATGCTACACTTTCTGCCGGCTCCATTGCAGACAAAAACTACGCAACAAATTCTGCAACTGTCAGCAACGTCCGTCATCACATGTCTTGACGCATGCCGGTGTGCGGCCTACCTAACAATTTCCTTTTAAACGGATAGAAAATATATTTTCGTGTTACGAATTTTCGCTTAAGCAATAATGTTCAAGGAATGCATCCATGTCTTGAAAGAACTTTTGCTTATTGCAGCATTCCTGAAATCGGATACATTTTGAAGTTGTAATGTCTAACCCCGGCCGGTCACGGTAGTTGAGATGTCTAAGGCATATACTGTCTCCGCTCGCTCGAAAGCCGGGACCTTGGGTTTGAAACCCACACAAGGCATGGAAGTTTGGTTTGTGTATGCGTCTATTCTGTGTTTGTGTTGTCCTGTGTTTAGGAAGAGGCTTTGCGACGAGCTTATCACCTGTCCAAAGAGTCCTACCGTCTGTAAAATGATCACGAAACTGAGAAATCAGCTCTGTGCTCCAAAATTGGAGCAAAAGGAGAGAGAAAAATGTATTACCCCACGTGGTCTTTGATCTGTTAAGTATAAGACAATCTGACAACATGAATATGACAGGAATATTTGTTACGTAAATATTCAGGGCGTGTTTAATGTAGAGGAGCGTCTCAGGGGATGTGGTAGCGAGTTCAATCTGATGGGGACAACTAGGGGTAAAAAAGAAACGAAGTGAAAATGAGAAAGTAACATGGGGACGGAAGAATGAAGAGCACGAAAGAGAGAGAAAGAGTGAGTGTGATAAGCAGTGGGATGGTACACCTCAGCTTAACCAGCGAAATATCTTTCCCTCCACTGAAATAGACATCGCTCAAAGAATTCCATCTAAAAGCCTTTAGGGTATATTTCCAAGAATTCTATTTCATAATGCAATATGAATGCGATCACAAGCTCGTATTTAGGACTCCAAAGTAACAGTTCCTCCTTCCGAAACACATTAACGAGATGCTTGTGTATATCCACCCCCCTCTTCAATCACAAGTTTCAATATAAAAGACGCTTCCTTCGAACTTCGTCTGCACAGCTTGAAATTGTAGCAGTTACATCTTAATACTTTTCAGCAAAATTAACATGGACACAGAGAAAGCTTGTGAGGGTTTCGTAGGTCTATATAATAACAATTTTCTATATAATAATACTCATATTCTTAGGATAGTTAACAAGTGTATAGCTATCGCCTCTGATAAGAAGATTGATGAGGAGTAATCCATATTGCATTTCACATATTTTTAATATCTTACGTGTTCTTCGTACCTTGATATGCTGATTAATCTAAAGAATTTATGTCAATAACATACATTTAAATTTTTGGAAAGTATTTTTCCATTCTACTGCAAAATTTTTAAATCCTACCAACGAGTGTTGAGGTCAAGAATAAGTGGATCTATACATCCACTCCACCATACGTCTTCATGGATAATGCTTAATTAGTTAAGCACATATACAATTGTACCTTTTTACGTATAAAATATTAATTTATAACAATATTGCCAATTTGTGATAAATAGAATAAAACTTCGATTTAGGGTAATGTTAACGGAAAGTGTTGTCCCTGCTTGTTAAAGACTGAAAGAATGAGGTATATAAAGTGGATTTAATTGATGATGGGGAAGACCTTCATAAGAAGCTGCCTTTGCGAAAGAACTACAAACCCTCCAAGAAGCACGAAGCACGAAGCAAGTATAGATTGACACGATTGAGAAGAGAAAAATTCTTAAGTTCACTGAAACCGGGCTATG
>NW_019725423.1:3057335-3061045 GCF_002891405.2 Cryptotermes secundus
CGAATTGTGGCAAGGTTTGGTGTATATTTTTAGTTTTGTCAGATTTGAGGTTTTCACCGTGATGACTATGAATAACGCCGTCTTGTAGAATGTGGAGCCGTGTAGATCTTGTGTCAACCTACGTTTCGGAGGAACGTATCGCCTCCATCTTCAGGGTAGAGAAATCCGCAAGCGAGGAACCAGAGTGAGCAGGTTACTTTCTACCCTGGAGATGGAGGCGATACGTTGCTCCGAAACGTCAGGTCACACAGATCTTCACGGGGCCACGTCCCAGAAAACGGAACTCTTCATTTTTAGTTTTGTTGCGACCTCTCATCCTCTGAGTGTTCAGTGTGATTTTATGTCTGTCCCTGTTCAGTGCGTTTGAATGAATTTATGACGGATGTTTCAGAGCACAAAACACAATGATGGCGACAATTCACGAGGCATATTCATTTTCGACCTTCAACCGTGACAGGTAAAAAGTTGACTTGGTAATTATTAGTTATGAGGCACATTCTTTATAATTTATGTTAACTATTTAAAGACTTAATTTCTTATAATTAATATTAATATATACAAATTCAGTTTGTACCTCACAGGAACCGCATTACGTCTCCGCTACAAAGGCCAACCTGCTAATGCTGATTAGGGAAGAAAATTGTTTGCTGTGAGAAACAAACGGAATACAAGGAAGCACTCTTTTGGCAGAATACAGAGTATTAGTGAGTTAAACATGTGGTACATACGGTAACCACTAGTCTTTAAAGGGTTAATATCAGTTAATATATCTCAAATATCTGATGTGGAGATTGCCTGGGTTGTGATGACGAGACGTACAAACCGCAGTTACGAATTTCTTAATCTCTATGACAAATTCTTATGAATGTTATACGTCGTAGGGGACCACAATAATCTTTTGAGGCAAGAGACGAATCAGCCATAACGTAGACAAAGAAGAGAAGGTGAACGGTAATCGGAGCGCTAAATTATCTAACTACTGTATGAGACTGTAAGGAAAAGTGAGAACACACATTTTACTAGACTTTTTTCCGAAATTATGTTGATGGAAGGAAAAGAAACAAACGAACAAAGAAAGAAAAGAACCAATAAATAACAAAAAATTAGGCACAGAAAAAGGGAAGCGACACACTAATTGTATACGGATCTACTTTTATGAAACACAAAATTAAATCTGTCACAAAAGATGTTGTCATCACATGTACATGTCTTAGTTAAATATTTTCCCCTTTGTAGTAGTGTTAATGCTAGCCCTTATTTACATGTAATTTTATGTAAACTAACCTCTACCTGTTTCTATAAGTCAATTTTTGCAGTTATCTTTGGAGGAATAATTAAGGCCCGACTAGCTTTCACTCTTCTTCAAATTAACGAAAGTTTGTGATATTAACGGGAAGAGCTTTGATTAAAAACATCATCACTTTTCGTTTGGTTTTTGATGTTTATTGCCTAAGCCAAGGCAACTCAGTTTATTATTCACGGCCTGAATTACGCGACTAACATACGTGTATAACCTGGATGAATTTCGGAGCTGAGTCAACAACTGATTCGGAACAATTAATAACTATGTGGAAAATGGAATAACAGAGGCAGTACACGATGCTACACTGTCGCATAATATCAACATTTGAACAACAAAAAAATACATTTTGACGCTTTGACTTCTGTCCTCTCACACTAAGCTTTCATTTTCGTGTACACGTCACTTTGATTTCCATTACGACGTAAATAATGACGTATGGCTGCATAATTTGTACCTTCTTATCTTTAGTAATCTTTAAGTAAGCATTTTGTTTGTGGTAACGTGTATACTGACTATTTACATATGGCTGGGTGCCAGCAACTTAGATGTGAACAGAGCAATATTGTAATACTGCGTTTTGTGAACAACAGGCGGCTGGAGGAAACTGCATAATGAGGAGCTTCATAGTTTTACTCTTCGCCAGTTAGAATGATCAAGCCAAGGAGGATAAGATTGTCAGGTTATGTAGAGGCATTGGAGCAAAGAGTAATGTAAACAGGGGTTTGATGGGAAAGCAAGAAGGCAAGACTTCTAAGAGGACCTAGAAGTAGATGGGAGGATAATTTTAGAATTTATCTGAGAGAAATAGCATGAGAAGTATGGCGTTTTCTATGCATCGGCGCCATGACCGTTGCTATGCGATTGCGCGGTAAACACGTTCCAACAGTATAGGCTGTTTTCTGCGTGGTCAGTGCGGAGGCTGTATAACGATGGTTAGAGACAGAACAGAAGGGAGAGTATCTGAGAGTGTTGGAGTGTGCTTCAATGTTTGAGTGTTTAGGTAAGAGTAAGAGTGACAACAACGGGAAGTTCGTAGAAGATCTGTGAAGATTTGAAGTGTGACTTGAAGAACTTAATTATGCGCAGTACTTGGAGTGATTTGAAGCGTTAGTTTCTGTGTAGAGATCCATTACCAAGAGAGGACTAGTGTGCGTGTAACAGTGGATTATGAAGTGTGTAAATCAGCGATAGTGCTGTAGTAAATGTGATTAAGAGAGATTGTAACCAAGTGCTAATAAATCCAATCATCCGAAATAGAACCCGTCATTTCGTCACGCGTACCCCCTTGCACGTGCCATATTTGGCGTCAGAAGTGTCATTATGATCATGAAGAAGAAGAGGATGATGATGATGATGATGTAGCTATAGGAAGATACTTTTCAAATCTAAGCAAACTGACCGAAATATTTATTAGCAATAATGGTGGAAAAATTTTCCGGTTTAAATATAGGGATAACAGCTGGAGATTTAAAAATATTCCAGCAGCTATAGGAAAGGAAACTCAGTTGCATTGCACGGAATCGCACCTACAGCTCTGAAAGAGACCACACTCGTTTAACGCTCCTGTTCACAATGCCCGGTGCTAATCCATGGGCTCATGTGTCAACAGACAAAATTCCCCCCCCAGCCAACATCAGCATATTTCCATGCATTTAAAATCTACTCCAAATATTGACATTATTACGGCCCGCTAATCATAACGCGCAATTCAAACATTCGCTCCCCCTGTGCTGAAAACTAATTATCGTGTTTAAGTTTAAAATGCAGGTGTAACAACTGCAGTGCAATGAGGCATGTAGTTTGCATTATTCAGAACTTTCATAGACAAATCCCGCCAGATTATCAAACCAGTCACATAATCTCTATATAACATTCACAAGCTTAACGGTACCACCAGAAAGAATTTATCTCGCTATACTATTCGGTTGTTTCATGTATGGTTTTTATTTTATAAACAGAATTCCTGTCACCGCAACCCCTCCAACATGCTGTTGAATTTCTCTGTATCTCCCCTTACACAGAGCAACCCTTGTGGTCGTTAATTAACAGTTATCATGCTCGCAGGGGCTCATGGATCCAGTATCTCTCCTGAAATGTTATTGGCAGTGTCGACTTCGTACCTGTTGTCTGTAGTGAGATAAGTACACAACTTGCGTACTCTATCAGAAAAAACTTTACTGTTGAAGATGGTACAATCACTTGGGATATAACGGTGCGTAAACCGGCAATAGTTCACTGACGTTTCGAGGAAACGTGCTGCCTCCATCGTCAGGTAAGAAGATATGCTAAGCAAGGAAAAGAGCAATAATCAATTAGCAGCTAAGTTCTTTCATCTAAAACATGGCTGAACTTATACGTATTGTGACATGCTGAGTTATGAGCCCTCCCCCACACCCCGCCAGCCGAG
>NW_019725423.1:3063211-3081317 GCF_002891405.2 Cryptotermes secundus
AACCATAAAAAGGGGGAAGATGTAGCGGTTGGAAAGCAGAGCAACGGGGAGAAGAGAAACAGTAGAAGGACACAAAGAAGATACCGCAAGCACAGCTACGGGACGGAAAAAGAACGGGGGTGCACCGTTAGGCTATTCGGGACGAACAGCCTTAAGGAGGGAGCAGTGTGACATGCTGAGTTATGAGCCCTCCCCCACACCCCGCCAGCCGAGATGCGCCGAGCGAAGCCGAAGCGAGCCGATGTTAGCCGAGTCCTAGGATCCTGGTCGCTAGGCAACGCGAGTCAACAGCGGTGACGTCACCAAGTAGTAACAGCGGTTACTACCGCTAGCGTGGCTAGCAACAAGGCACCAGGCGACGACTGTCCGACCGAGGCTACATAGGGAGCAGCGAAGGCTATTCACAGTCAGTTATAAAGGAACAGTCGCCGAGTCGAAACATAGCAGCCTGCGAGTGTGCGATAACTAAGAAGTCAGCGAGCGGAAGACTTATTGTGTGCTTTCCAGACATAGTGAGTGCTGTAGTACAGTTATACTCGGAGTGTGTAATTCAGGGAGACTGGTATAGCTCCCGCGTTATTAATACTGGAAGACTCTTGAAGACAGTGTTAAGGGATTGTGTTGTAGGGTTTGTAAACTGTAGAAACCCGTAACATTGTTATCATTAATTGTAGCCGATAGTTGTAGATTGTTCAATAAATCAATTAACGATCTCTACGGCCTATTCAGTAACGTAAACACGTTACAGTATTATAAATTTCTGTATCAGAGATATAAATTAAATGCCACATAGTTTCAATATTTGTGTCATAACGTTGCGTCCAATTTATCCTTTTGTATTATATGCAAGACAAAAGAAAGAAGGCATACAGGCCATTCCGTTAGGGTGCTCATTATTCCAGACATTAATAAGTTAATGTAAGATTTAAGGTTTTCACGGCGGTGTCTATGAAGAATGCCGTTTTCTGGGATGTGGAACCCTGTAGATCTTGTGTGACTCTGAGTTTCAGAGGAATATATCGCTTCCATCTTCACGGTGGAAAATCCGCGAGCCTCAAAAATATTTTAGATAAATCTTATAGCTCTTGGTGAGGAGACGTACATATTTGTGCCGTGTAAGTCTATTACATGTCGTGCAAGCTTATCATGACCGCTTCTTGAAAACATGACGTAATCAGATTTCGGGCTTTATACGTTGATCTATACTCGTACTTCACTGAAAGGAACTGAAATGGATTTTCCAGACGCTTTCCTGCATTTTGTAGTGCAAAATTTCGGAAATATTAGTGAACAATGAACTGAAAGGACGTGGAACGAAGCGCTAGTGACCTAATTTGAGGTATAATCACATACGTCTTCTGGAGGGACTGAGGAATGCCAGGAGGAAAGTCAGTCACTATACAAATTTAAATGTGAATTAAATTTCTAACTAAACGAATTAAATCGAATCGTCTCTGTGGTCTAGTGGTCAGAGTTCCTGGCTACAGATCCAGATGTCACGGTTTCGATCCCCGGCGCTGCCAGATTTTCTGAGTATTGGGTATGGAACGGGGTTCACTAAGCTTCGTGAAGATAATTGAGGAGCTATTTCAAGGAAGTTGTTACTCCGGTCTAGAAAACGGAGATTAATGGCTGTGGAGATTCGTTGGACTGACCACGCGACACTCTCTATCCTCTAAATTTTGCACTAACTTCGCCGACAAGCGGCGGTTGCTCGGTCGGTATAGTTCGTTTGCGGACTAAAGCCACTAGGTTTTTTTAATTGATTAAATCTCTCTTTAAGCCATTCCAAGAAAACGGGTCGCCGGACCGAGATATGAAAGGACGCCTCCGGATTACGAAGCAGGAGGACTGACCAGTCGACCATGTTTTTCGGTAACTACATCGAATTTAATATAATTTCGTAGAGTAGTTTCGCAGACGACGTATGCAGACTAACTGGCAGACATTGCCACATGACCTCCATATTATGCTCTCATCAATGCACTGAGTGAAGGAATACATATATTTGCTTTCGCAACTTACCCGTTCCATTATTTGCACGTAATCTGTGTTGTTGGTGAGCAATCTTAACGTATATAAAGAAAAATATCCTTTCAAAAATTTTATAGCTTCACAATTAAACAACAGTTAGGCCAAATCATTACTGCCGTAAGCGGCCTCACAATCAGGAAGACAATAACGAGCCTTGTATTTCACTCAATTATGATCTGAATGTAGAAATCATTTTGCATAAAAGTAGAACGATCTCGCTTAATCTGACGCGCTCTTTTGTACTGAAGTTGTGTACATGACACTGAGAAAACAGTTACAGCACAACGGGTGCAAGCATTGTCATTTTTCACCAGAATTACGAGTATAGTGTCGAACACAAAAAGTTATATTTTACGAGACTAGTTTCATTACAAGTAACTTCTGAACAGTTTGCTGGACCGCGGTGTTTATACCACCTGTAAGACAAGGATTTAATGCAACGTTTAGAGCGAAATTTACGGCAAATAATCTTCAAGAAATGCATCGTGTTGTGTATTTATCACTGTTTATATGTATGTTTTCTGGTAAAACTGTCAAACACAACAATCAATAAAAATAACTCACTTCCACTTTACCGTGTCAATTGTAGTGTCAATTGGATTAAAGTGTATCGTCGTAACATGTTTCGGCTCTCATTTGTAAATTTTATAACCTGATGATGGTTCCATGAGAGTCGAAACATGTTGTGACGTTACACTTTAATCCATTTTACACGATAGTTGACACGACAGAATAAAAGTCAGTTATTTTTATTGATTGTTGTGTTTGACAGGTTTACCAAAAAACATATATAATTGAAAATAGTTTATTTTGTATTTAGGGAATACACAAATATATAGGATGTAACTTAATAGGCTTGACATCTTTGTAGCAGCATCTCACACTCAAATAGCTCTTTAGGAACAGAATCAAAGCCGCTTATTTCGATGTTTCTTGAAACACTCCCCTGCCGACTCGCAAAATCTGTGTTACTTCCCCTGACGTTTGAAGTTCTCACGGCTGTAGCTGCGAAGATTAATCTTCTTGGATCTTCCCCCTTTATCTGAACAGAGAGCCAATGCGCTGTCTCCGTCATCATGGCAGAAGCTGTCGGTGTGACTTTCTGCGATACTTTGGCGCTTATATTCCGTACTCCAGAAGAGTGTAAACTTCTTTGATTCGTATATACATACATGCATATGTGTACATACTTTTATATAATCTACTTCATGTTCTACCTTCCTTTAGAAGTAGGCTTAATCAGTGCAGTGACTGGCAGAGAAGGAGTGTTGCAGTCGGTTAGTTCCTTGTTCGCCGATGGCAGTGGCCGCGCGATCTAAGACATGAACATTCATTCAAACACTGGAATCGCGGGTTCGAATCCCACTTGAGACATTGATGTCTGTGCGCGTTCATTCTGTGTCTATGTTGTCCTGTGTGCAGGTAGCGACCTTGCGACGGGCTGATCCTCATCTAAGGAATCCTACCCATTTGTGTAAAAGATTAAGAAACTGAAAAAGTGGCTGAGATCCAACAAGGGGCGATAGATAGATAGATAGATAGATAGATAGATAGACATACAGACTCGGTTTGAGTGAATAAGACGTCGCTTCGACTTCAATGTAACGCAGCAGTACCAACTAAATACATGTATTTGTAAGTGAGGGTAATAATTACTTATGTGGATTGTTATGTGTGCTACACAATACGACGTAGTTGAGTACCGATCCATGGAAATTCCACAGCTGTTCAGCAGGTTCGTGATTCCGAAAAAGAATTAGGATTTCACCATTCTGTATAACCCTCAGGTCCTAAAAATCTATTTATATAATACTATAATATGTTATACTTTTGGCCTTCACAATTAGATAGAGCCGCACAAGAGGTTGTCTCCACCAAATTGTGCTTGCTTTTCTTGATTTCCCCACACAAATCAGCTTGCCAACTCCTGGCAGCCCCTTCGGTCTCACAGCCAAAACAAACAAAGTAACCTGAATTAGGTAAGTAAGTATCTTGTCATAAACCACTCCTGTCGTTTCTTTGAAGTTCCAATTCTTTTTGTAATATCCATTGTTCCATTAAATCTTCACTCAAAGTCAGAGACAACAATCACTCGCTGTCAGTCAGCACCACATAAAGACTGGGGAGAGTGGAGGTAGAGCTCCTGGCATGCTTAATCTCGGGACCAGATAAAAGCGAACGGTAAGCTTCACGATCCAGCTCCACCGATGCTTGTACAACATTCACTGAGAAATTAAGCATTACGTCATATGAATTGTAATAGGCTGTAGAAAGCGAAAAGTAGGTAAGACGGTCCGTAATATAGGGAGATGCGCCCTGTACCCGTCATACGGGTGAGTGGCTAGGCCCGGTCTGAATGCTGTGGCAAGGAGAAGGAATCCTATATTGTATTCGAGCAGGAGGGACATTATACATAGTTCCTATTTCCCGTTTGCCCAATTCCGGGAGATGATTTGTTCCTTGCTTGATTTAATGACATTGACAGTTCGCCGCTCGGATGGTATAGTTCGCTTGCGGACTACAGGCCACGGAGTTTGTTTGTTTGACAGTTCAGTTCTCGCTAAACGGCAAGTTGGCTGTGAAGGAATGAAGCAGCTGTGCCTCGTGTCGCGATATCAGTACAACACACTCTTCAAAGAAGCCAACCGTTGAACCTACGAAGAACTTCTTTAGAATGACCGGGCTGTGGGCGAGAATTGAGCCTAGACTCTCCAGAATGCAAAGCCGAAGTGGTTATCGCATCGGCGTCTGCTGTTTCTGGGAGTCTTCCCCTAAATTTATACTCTCGTATTCAAATATTGCAGCGGCGTTACAGAAACCATCCTGTAGTCATCGGACGGTTGGTTTCAGGGGAAGATTGATGTAGCCCATCATAAGATGGATAGATGCCCAATTCCGAGCCCTTGTGTTTCTGTCAGACAGCTAAGCTTCACGCTGATCAATCCATATTGCTCAACAACGTCCCCAACCCCTTCCCTATTTTTCGTCAGAAACTGGTCATTCGCCTATATATCTCATGGCCGACAGATATCCCACTCGGCCCCACAGTTTGCTGAACAGATGCATCAGCCTGTCAGAAAGCATACCTATGACATAGTCAATAGAGCAGCTAGCCCTTCATTAACCCTTCCATTATGTTATGCTTCGCTCTTATTGTTTAACTACACTTTCAATCACAGTACCCACACGACGTCGAGTGGAAGAGGAACAAGCTCACAAATGTTGAGGGATCACGTCTCTAGAGGCAGTAATATTGGCCTCTTTGGAGGTACCTCTGCCTCGCTCGGCAGGAGAATGAAAATATCATGTAAATCCTTTCGGTATGTCCACTAAGTCTCCCGATATAATAGGCCGTAATTTAAATCAATTGGCTTTCTTCACTAAATTCCTTATTTTTTTGCTAAATTCATATTTCTACCCTCTGTTTTCGTTTTTAATTTTTTTCCCCTTGGAAATCTTGTGATAGACTGTTCGCCCACTGCCTGTAAGGAAAGTGATTAAAATGAAAAATATTTAACTACTTTATTTTTTTTTTGCTAGTGGGGTGGGACTAAGTCTCTTGTATTGCGGCCACTTCTAGCCTATTGTTCCAGCCCCAGATGATACGCGAGGGTGATTGTGGAGCAATTGGTGGAATGAAGATTGGAAAGGGAAACAGAAGTACTCGGAGAAAACTTGCCCCAGCGCCCCTTTGTCCACCACAAATACCACCTGACCAGAACCGGGATCGAACCCGGGCCGCCGCGGTGGGAAGCCAGCGACTAACCACTTATGCTATGGTGTGGCCCTTAAATATTTTCTAACTAAAGAACTAAAACATAAACGCATAATCAATAAAAGGAAGAAATATTTTCCTGTTGTAATCTCACGCACAAATTAGTTGTCTATATGACTGTTATTAAAAGAAAAAATGCCTATGAATTTAGTAATGCATGCAATACTGTAAAGTTTATTCAGAAACAGAACGTATCCCTTAAAATAATGAAATCGTATTAGTTTTGCCTGTAACATAATTTGCCACTTTATGGAGCGTCGTGTGTACGTTTTTAATTGTCTCTATCGATAATCTCCTGGTATGCTCAGTAAATGGATTTCAAAACAGATCTGTATTACACACGCAGAATGACGAGATTTTAAACTTTATGCAGTTCATGGTGGAATGTATCATTTCACTACAATTCTCCAATTGAGTTATTCGAACCTAAACAGTACCCACACTGTAGCCTATCATTTCAATTTCGACGGAAACATTGACAAAATCTGAAAAAGTAACGCCTTAAAATTCTGTGTGACGTGATATCAGGACCGATAACTGGAAAACAAAATAGAGACGCCTTTATAAAGAACATAGACGCGTTTGCCGTGTTTGAAAGGTATCGACAATATTTCCGGGATCCTACGCTACCAACCCACATTAATTGGGTGTGAAATCCTTCAGCAAAGCCCCGAGCAAATGCAGAATACAGTCATAATGAGAGTGCATTCATCGCAACACAAAGTTTCATAACAAGAAATTAAAGTTTCTTGGATTATGTAAATGGCTGGAAATTAAGTCCTCATATCCTGACATTCAAGACAGAAGTGCAGGTCATATCAGAACGTGCCACAATTGAAAGAGGACTCTTCATTTCCTACGTCATAATCGGAATACTTTTCTTTCCTTCTCGTGTAGAATACGTAGGTCATTTACGTGAATTATAATTTAAATAATTCCGATAGAGTAATATGAATTTAATGGGACAGAATAAGGTCATTACAGATATAATACGCCCCCAAACTTTATATCCCAATTATCCAGAAGAAAATCCTTGAAAATTCGGTTTGCGTACGAAACGCAGTCAAGTGATAACTGCCGATCAGTTACTTAATTTCCCTTCCAATCACATACACTTGCTCGGTACATCAGCAAGGTGCCTAGTTCCGTTTATTTTCATTCTTCCCTACAGACAGTTCCGGGACACAATCTTCACATATGTTACGACTGCTTTAGTCTACATTTCCTGAGAGTCATCATTCATACGGGACATGTCGTATCCTCTTCCATGTTACCCCTGAAATTGAAATAGCACCACTAAATTAATCAAGACGAGTCATTCTCGGGAAATTAACAACGGTATCATAAATGCAGAGGTTATCCAGCATAGAAAGAACGGAAAAAACGACCGTTAATTGGAGGTATCTAAAATTTCATGGAGGTAATCGTGGAGTATGGCCTGTCACGGTAGCCGAGCGGTCTAAGGCATGTACTGTCTTCGCTCGCTTGGAAACCGGGATCGTGGATTCCAATCCCACTCAGGGCATGGATGTTTAGTTTGTGTGTGTGCGTTTTTTCTGTGTTTGTGTACAGGTAGAGGCCTTGCGACGAGCTGATCACCCACCCAAGGAGTCCTACCGAATGTGTAAGATCTAGAAAAACCGAAGTGAACGGAGAAGTTCATAGAGGTAGGCCTGGGTCCACTGGGGCTGTAGTGCCAAGGGGAAAAAAATCGTGGAATATTACTAGATACTACAAATGGGCATTCGCCTGAAGCAGAGCTATGATGAATCTTAGTAATTTGGTGGTTCGCTTTACGAAACTGCATAATGTCAATTAGTGAAAAATGAATTCGGAAGGATTTGGGAGCAGCCATGGCCTAACCGATGTACTATCCCACGATTTTCCTGGAGGAGTAGAGTAAAACCACGGATATCCTCAGTCAGTATACCCGGTGTCTCGATCGAGATTCGAATCCCCAATATATTGACACTGCAAAAAATATATCATAAGTTTTACTATAATAACATTATTATTGTATCAATGCTGGGACTGCTGACTTGCGAAACTCCGTTGAAATGTTTGCGCAACCTAGGAATGTTACCTTCGCTTCCAAGAAATTCCACGTAATTTTTATGCTTTGAATTGATATAATCAACCTTACTTCTCTGTTTAAATAAAGCTCTGTATGCGAACAAGTACCGGGATTATTATCCCAGCATTTTAGGGCCATAAAAAGAGCTCCTCCTTATCCTTGTCTTACTACACCGCCCATTAAAATAGTCCAGAAGAAGGTTTCTCGGTCTTTATTATCCAGAAACCTTCCACGGGTCTGTGCCTACAAAATGTTAATCTCTCTGGGGCGGCTTACACTGCGCCCCCAGCAAAGTTGCTACTATTGCAAGTGGTCTGTGAAGACCAAAAGGGGAATACGTGAAAAACTAAATTATCTGAATCCCTAGGTAAAAACAAAAAGTCTAACTTTCTAGTGAAATTGAGACATATTCCACTCTGAACCGCAGGACCCTAAACACTAGCTAAGTCACAAACTGAGGCATATTCCTACACATTACTAATACCAAAATGTTGGGTTCAGAGGTACCTCATTAAAAAGCAAACAACTTGCAACATAATTCTTATTTTGAGGGCGGTATAGGCTTAACTGCCGATCACAGTAGCCGCGCAATCTAAGGCACGAACTCTCTTCACCCGCTCAAACACTGGGTTCGTGGGTTCGAACCCCCACTAGAGGCATGGATGTTTGTGTGTTTTATTTCGTGTTTGTGCTGTCCTGGGTGCAGGTAGCGGGCTTTCGTCAGGCTGATCCCCCGTCCAAGAAGTGCTGCCGACTGTGTAAAACATCAAGAAACTGAAAAAGAGGCCAAGGCCCAACAAAGGGCTGTGGGATCATAGATGCCTAATCGTCGAATTGTTAATTGAAATTCTGTGTCCCTCGATGTACCTATCAAAAAAAATGAATTTTGATATGTAATAAAAATGTACCCAGTTCGAAACTCGGCCGGGATATCGGCTATCCTGACTGATGTCTATCGTGGTTTTCTTTAGTCCTTCTCGGTAAATTACAGGAGAGTACTTTGAAACAAGCCATAACCCCTTCCTTCTACATCATTTCAAATTCATCATTCTCTACTCGTTCTAGCAATCGATATTAAATGAGGATAATTAGAGATGTACTTAATCGTTCTTGGATTATTTTAGGCAAATCTTCGAATTCATATTTATACAGAGTAAAATTAAATGGGAGTATGATACAGAATAATGACAGAAGATATAAAGAAAGCGATGATGATCTGTCTTAAGTTCGTATCTCAGCCAGCACAGCCTGGCCAATTCGTATTGGTTGCTGTAGGAATACAAGTCTAAAGTGTTGCCGATAATCCAACATACCGGATATTGTACTCTAGGCTGAAAGTAAAGTACGTCTTACCTTCTCCGTCCCTGAAGATTTCCAGATCCATAAAGTGAAGCAGATTCACTGACTCTCACTATACCACTCGATTCTCAGCCTTGAGATGGCACCGTGGGGTGAAATTCGTGCAGTAAGTTCTTGCCAGCTCTGTGTTATGGAGTGAGGAATCTGCAGGCTCGCCACAGGCTGAAGTTGCGTTGTGTGAAGTTCGCGTGGCAACTTTGCGGTCCGGACTGGATTTAGTGTAGGTTAGACTTCCTTCCTACTCGGATCTTTATCGCCTTGTTCCCTTCCAACCAAGTAAAACCCTTCCAGTACGTGCAAATACAATTTATTTCTATAATTTACTTCAACTCCTACTTGTCAGGGATTGCACCAAAGAAGTTAGTTAAAGCAGTAACGCTTCTGACAGGTATTCGAGAGTTTATCGGTTCGAATTTCGACCTGATGCAAACTATTCTGACAGAGGTCTTTCCTTATTTTTCCACAGCGCCTCTCCCCAAGGCAAATGTTGGCACATACCTTTAATTGGGCCACGACAGCTGCCCCTCATAACTTTCCAATTCATTATTGTGTGATAACGCCTGAAAGCCGGAACAGTGCAGCCACAGTAGACTTTCATTGCTAAGAAATTACTCGGTAAACAGGTTCCCGCGGCAACGGATAAGCAGCAATCGAGGGATTGGTGAACTGTAACGATAGAAACGGTGCTGCTCTTGGATCCCTCCCCAAGGCTCTATAACGAGAATCCCAGGCCGGCTTAGAAAGTAACCGAGGGAGTCTCTTGAAACTGTAATTGAATGATTGAAATGGCAACTAGGATTGACAGTGCAATTGTTAAGAAAGGAATTAGGCTGTGGAAAGAAGACTTAATGTGTGCTGTTGTTACAGTGAGGCTGGTATAATTACTGAGTTAAAATCCGTTGCTAGGATACGACTAGTCAAGACTGAGAACCATAGTGTGCATATAACGGTGAACTGTAAAGTTGGTGATTAGCGATAGCGCTGTAATTAAGAGTGATGTCAACAAATCCAATCATCTAATCGAGACCCATTCTAATAGTCACACGCCTAATACTACATGATATTATTTACTTATCACCTTTCCATTCCATGCTATATAATCTGAAATACTAACAGCTTCAGTAAATAAATAAATGTATAAATATTGGTAATATATTTTGAATTCTGCATATTGAACTTTCTTACACGGTTTACATTCTTCACCTAATATTGTCAGAATTACGATAAATGATATAAACTCCGTCTCAAGTGCAAACAATGTATTTTGTATCTTTGATCTCGCTCCCTACACTACATGTTTCGGCCTCAGACGGCCATCATCAGGTGTATAACACTCACGTCGCTGTCACACTGCACCCAGTTCAAAATTTAACATCTAAAACACTCTCCCTGTCATTATCAACTTCNGAATTGCTGAGTGAAGGAAAACGAGGTGGGAAGGAAATACAGCATGAATGTGGGAAACAAGAAGTGTACGCAGAGTTTTGATATGGTGCTATGGGTAGAGGCTTGGGTGACACATATAGATGGGAGGATGCATTGTTATGTCCAGAAATGCATGGTAAAATTGTGCGGTTATTATTGTATGGCTCTTGCATTCACCCTCTCCACATAGGCTGAGGTAGCTCAAGGATAGAGAAGATCGATTTATTTCATATCCTTCTCTACAATTATGCCGATTATTAAATGACAAATGCAAAAATAATATGTCGCGATAAACAGTTTTCCAAAGCGGGTTATCTGAAAATTGCGGCCGCAACTGCCACTAATTACCCATAATCTGAGACTTCAATAATTCAGTTCAGTTTCAATGTTATTAAAATTTAAAATAGAAGCTCAAGTATCACTGACTGTGTCCGCCTGATAACATTAATCAAAAGAAAATTCGGTTCCTTGTGTGTATTATTGATAATTTCTCTTACAGCATACCATACACGTTTCAAAGGCAGACGTCGATCAAATTTTCTGCACGAAGTACTCCATCAGCTTGTATGTGTCTAAACATATATAGTCAGCTTAAACCGTCACTACAAAAAATGTATACTCAATTTAATGTTATAATTAACCCTTTATTTTGCTACATGTTTCGGTCACATAGGCCCATCATCAGGCAATGGCTATGAATTATATAATATGACACGTTGCACTAGTATGGATCCATATTAGTAATTCAATGACTATACGTATTCCATATTAACACCGATTATGATCCTATGTGACCGAAACATGTAGCAGGAATAAAAGTTTTATTTATAACATTAAATTGAGTACACAGCAAGCGGTAGCGTAGTTGGTTGAGGCACTATGCTCCAAGCCGGAAGGTCGAGGGATCGATTCCCGAGGAGGTGGTTTTTTTATCAATTTACATAATCTTTCAGCCGCACTATGGCCCTGGGGTCGACTCAGCCTCTAACAGAAAAGAGTACCAGGAATATTTTTTGGAGTAAAGGGCGGCCGACGCGTTAGGCTGACAACCTTACCGCCATCTATGAGCCGATTGTCTAGAAAATGTGGGAACCTCAACATCTCATAACCCTATGAGCCTCCACAGCCTGTTACAGGTATACATTTACTTACTTCTTACTTAATACATTTGGTGTGGTGACGGTTTAACCTAACTTTATATACGTATGTACTTTTGGAACATGTAACAGGATGCACACTATGAAGATAACTGTGTCTATCTACATTGGAAAAGACTTTGCCCATCTGCTGGATTAAATAAAAATATACCCACACATCAGATCTGTCTTAGTAAAGAGAAGAACATATTCCACCTGTCTATATCACTTCTTATCAATGTCTACGTCGGTTTCTCTATGGATTTTTTCGAGGAAATCGAGAGAGGAAGCAAGCAAATAACAACAGTGTTGCTGAAACTGAACTCCGACGTAGATGCTGATGGAAGTTTAACTCGTAACAGGATGATCTCCGATGATGTAAAACTTTTGGGTTCCCAAAAGTTTAATTTAATTTTGTATATTATTACTATTTTGGTAATTTGGTTAGTGTTTTACATTGAATTTTGAAATTCCATCATTTCAAAATTATAAACTTCTACTGTTGATCGATATACATAAATGTGTGCAAAAATATTTTATGCGATTACTAACATACAGGAAAATAATTAATGAAAATGAAGCCTTTCTGTTGAATGTCTCAAATTAAAGACCTTAATTTAATAAAGTGGTGTGAATTTAATAAAAATAAATAAAAAACAAAATTTAATAAAAATAAATCTCAGCAAGTAGGCGATATTCAATTTGAGATTCGAATTCAACTTCAATAATTCGAAATTATGACGCGGTAGAACGTTGTCTCTAACAAAACCAATCATAATGATTACTATAGTAATATTTTCACTAGTCATTTCGTTAATTTTTAGGAGACCGTAAATTTTTTACCTATAATATTCATTGATAAGTCTCTAATTAGTGTAAAACTTTAATATAAGGAAGGAGTACTGTGTGAGTAGGCCCGTCATTAGCTCTTTCGTTGCTAGCAATATTGGTAATTATTCAAGGGGTTAAGGAATCCTCCATTTCTATGCTTTATGTCTATAATAGCTCTACCCATACTGTTTGAAATTATTTAAATTATTCTAATGAAATGTCCGCAAATCAACTGTTAATAATGACGTCGCATATGGGCCTTACGGCTGTTATTGAAGCTACTAACTACATAATACTTGCAATGATACGCTGTCATCAGTCCGATTAGATATCGTGGTAGATTTACAGAGAGGATCCTCTTAACTTTAATATGTGTGATCACAAGGCAACATTTTTTAATCTTTCACTGAACAGACAAACCAATACACAGACTCAAGATGGAATATATGAACACGGTTTACAGATTATCTATACATGGTACAATATAATTTTTAAAAATTTTTCCCATAAATTTTCGACGTGTTACACAATTAAGGACATTGAAGTGAAAATAAGATCTCATATGCGCTACTTATTAGCTTAAGGACAATAGATTTATGTCAGTTATAAAGGAATATCGAAGTCAATATGGCATGCAAACTCGACATGAATATATTTGGAAAATGTGTGATGATTTTTTTTTTTTTAGAATAAGGGCCCATTATTTTCAGCATGACATATTCCGAATTCAATAGGAGACAAACATTCGCCTGCAGGTCTCCCCCCGTCATATCCGATTTTGTACGAAATATCCAACTTAACTTTTTGGAAAATTAAGTTTTGTTTGCCTGGAACTACCGTGCCCTTCTAAAATCACACCGTATTCAACAGGGTAAGCAAGCAGATAAGTTTCAATTCTTAGTGCGGTAAAGTGCAAAGGGCCGACAGTGGGCGGAAAGTACTAATAATTACATGTAAACGAGAAGACAGACCGCGTTCATCTGACGTCCACTGAGGCTTCCGGGTTGAATATTTTAACGTGCAATTAAAGACAATAATTAATTTTCTATTACAGCGAGATATAAACGCTTGCCTTCCCATCACGCGACAGAAGGCAAAACGATTACTTTGAATCCTACATAAACATGTTTAGTCTATGTCTTCTTAGCATTGCCTATATAAAACCAACGTCAGAAGGTAGGTCCAAATTGTTCTGCGAGACAGGAAGGAAACACTGAAAATTTAAATATTTCCCCTAGTATATTTTCAACAAAATTAATCGTTAATAAAATCAGTAAGTTAAGGACAAAATTTAAATTACTATTCTAAATGCTACTCACAATAATGCATTACACTTGGGATTACCTTTCCTTTAGCCTGCACTCTCAGAAGATACACCGTTTCGGAAACTGAATCCCTTCCTGTTTTCACGACAAAAGGTGAGGCTTGAGGTGTCCAGTGATCGAGATTAACTCTCTCTAACGGATACAGCTGAGCTGACGACTTCCTGGCCTTTCGCCTGAGGACGATAACAGATCCGGTTTCCTTAAAGCTATGTTCTTTCGGAATACTAGGCTATAGGCACAAAGACCAAACGTCTGTAATACTTAATTTTAAGTATAGTTTCCCTTTTAATTAAATATGTCCCCACATACGGTACCGTGACTTCAGGTATAGTCCTTCCCATGTGGTCTGCGCTTCAGTCTAAGTGAAGGCTAAGATCCACATATGAAATACAAGCACCCTGTGGGAGGATTTCCATTTCGTCTCTGATGATAACATCACATAACGACAATGGTCAGCAAGAGGGACGTGTAATTTTACTTTGGATCAGAGTAAGGGCTGAGGCTTGGTATTCCCCATACAGAAAAAATTTCGCGCCCACCAAAGCTGCAGGAAGGCTGGTTCCAAACACGAGAATTTTTCCAAGGAAGGCCACTTTCTTGACCTAGACCACCAGATCCAAATCAACTACAAATATCCGGAACGGTATCAGTCATTTTCTTTCCAAATCTTCTTGGTAGTTTATATAATTGTTAGGAATTAGTATTTTTTTTTTCATTGGCGCTACAGCCCTCATTTGGGCCTAGGCCTACCTCCATGAAACTCTCCGTTTCACTTCGGTTTACTAGATCTTACACATACGGTAGGTCCCCTTGGGCGAGTGATCAGCTCGTCGCAAGGCCTCTACCTGTAGACAAACACAGAAAAACGCACACAAACATCCATGCTCTGAGTGGGATTCGAACCCACGATCCCGGCTTCCGAGCGAGCGAAGACAGTGCATGCCGTAGGCCGCTCGGCTACCGTGACCGGCTTTGGAATTAGTAATATGAGTTTGGAATCATCACAAGACCATAAAGCTTGGACGAATATCAGATAGTACCATAAAACAGTATACTGCCGCATCCTTCCACAACCATCTGGGTTACTGTCCCCTTCAGTATCAGATAATCTGTAAAGTATACTGAATGAAAATATAACTAGTTCAATCCTGATTGCAGATTTTCGAAGCAGAAGACCACTTCTAGACTGTCGACTGGTTACTCGAGTGACTGCTTACATCTGGACATGTTCGGCTGATTTACAATTGGATTTTATAGGTTCATAATTAACTGCCTGGCTTCCCATTAAGTAGAGTTATTTGCAGTTTAAGAAATTTCGACTGTAAATATTCTACGAATTAACATAACGAACTTAGGAACGTAGTCGCACAGCTGGTCAAGAAATTCCTCTCCGTTCGTAGAACGTGAAGCTCCATTATTGTCTTCATGAAATCCCGCCATTTTACTCAAGCTTCAGCCATATAAATCTATTGCACACCCTCTTAAGAAATACTTAAATATTTTCCCTTCATCTATATCTAGATCTGCCACGTGGTCTCTTCTCTTCTGATTTTTCAGATAAAATATTTATACACTTTTTTCTCTGTGGGTCCTACATATAAAACTTTGGAATAAAAATAGAAGAAGCAAAATTGGCCTACAGCTTATGCACCAAGCCATTAAAGTTTAACTTACGCCAAAAACAAATTTGCTTGCGTTCCTATGTTTAATATTACACTCGATTTCCCCAGATGCATACATGATGTTGCTTAGAAACGACAGATCGATTGAAGAAGTCACATCGCATTGAATTGGACGGATACTTGAACAACTGTGAAGTGACAGGGAATTTGTGAGTTAGTAGAATCGTCAAAGGAACGGCAGATTCTGTGTCAGACCAAGCTAGAACGAAAAAGAACTATGCGTCATTTTCTCTGGGACAGAACAAATGGCATACTTCCTCTATGTGTGCTCGATTAGACTGAAGCCTCTTCCGACTTCTCTCATTCAACCAACCGTCTATGCGTGTACAGGTTTCTCATCAGTACTGAAGAAAACCGTGTGGGAGTCTGTCCATTCTGTATTATTTCATCTAGGTCTCTATCTTTCTTTTGCAATCCTATTCCCAATTCATCGAACATGCGGCCTAGGTAATTCCATCTTTTCTTACAACCCAGTACATTCCCCCAAATTGCTAAAATGCATTATTTCCGTTATTTAAATTTCACTGAAATGTTCCTTTCTCTTAACTTAAACTGTCATTAGTTACTATAGGATTCTGACGATGGTGTATAACACACTGATATATTGGGTGTGATTGAGGCTAACTCTTTCTAACGGACCCAACAGAATAGGTGTTCCCCTTTTCCTTCACCTGAGGACTGAAACAGATCCAGTTTCCGAAACGTCGTGTTTTTGTTATCTTCAAAACTAGGACGATGGATAAAGTCCAGAAACCCAATATATCAGTAAACTGTCATTATTTATAATTTATCCCTTTTTTCTCCTTTCCTCTTTAAATGTTCTGTTGTTTCCCTCATTCGTTGGTACCGATGTATTTCGCACGTCTTACCCAATATGACGTGTCACTTTGGTACACTGAGCCCTTATTCAAGTTTACCTCAGTTATAAATTCTGCCGTTCTCTTATGGGAAGTGTTGGTCTTTGATTCTTGCTCGGTATATCAGAAACTTTTGTGCGTTAAATATCTGCTCTTAAAGTAGGAATTGTCCATCTGATACATGCGTTTCAGGTGCTGATACTGTTTGTCGGGATGTTCGCGTATTTGGAACCGAAAAAGAATCCCTTAATCATGTCTTATAACGGTACTTCCTTAATTATTTAAACATAAATTTCATTTAATATGGCTTACATATGCATATATTTTTTTGTTGTCACATGACTGTTGGCATGATTGCACTTTCTGAATTCTTACTACAGTCTAAGTAACACAAGTTTCCTTGTTTTGTATTTTGTCTGTGAGTGTGTTTGTTTCTTTGTCTGTTTCCTTCTTTTGTTTGTGTTTTACTTCATAATTGGCCTTCACGATTTTGATTACAGGGGTAAAAAAATAAGGAATGAAACTCCATTCAAATTTATTTGAATCATTTTGTTGATTTTATATTTACTGTTTAAATAACGTTTTCATTTAAGGTGGAGAATAAAAACTCTCACTGTTGGCATATAATACAATATAATAACGTAGCGCGATACCAGCCCCCTCCTCATGCACTTCGCAACACAGTACACGAACTCCTCAACAGAACAGCCACAGCCTGCATTATGAACATAGACAAAGAGGCAGGTATAGCAATCTGACAGAAATGTTTCCTTGTCGGAAGCGAGGCTAGAACTGAAATCTTGAGCACAGCACAGACGAATGCAGTGTCTATCAGAACAGTCGGCTAATGTTTCAGAAAGGGGCGAGAAAACTCATTAAGACAAAGATAACACTGCAAGATAAACAGCAAGATGAATTGACTTTCATTAAAGAAAGGGAACCCACGATAAATGTTAAAATGAAAGGGGGCTATGATGAAGAAGAGAAGACTGCAAAATGACGGATGAGAGAAATTCTATTATGTGCCACTCACTGATACCAGAGATTCATAATGTTTCAGATCCTCTTTCAGCAAGGTCCATTGTCTTATATCTGTTACACGGAGTGATGACTCTTATTGGTAATTGGAGTTAAAACTGTATGACTCTCGTGTGATTTGTTCTGCACTATTCAACGTTGTCTGTACAAGGACTGCGCGGCGTTCTTACCGTCAGCAGCTGTCAGCGTCTCGACATAGATGTCAGAGTTACATCACAATACAGCCATCTCTGCACATATTATATTTCAGAGTGCTACCGCAACAAAAACTGAGGCGTATATAAAACAGTTTTTCTGGTACTTACTTTGTATGAATGCAACAGTAAATGCGTCGGCCTTAGATCGAAGTAAGGGAGATATTTTAGGCTAGTTATTGTGGGTTAACTTATTAGTAAAAATGAGAAATACGTACACAGTTCTCGAAGAGGGAAAGGTTTTACGAAGCAGCACTTGAAGCATCATCATCATCATCATCATCATCAGTATTATGAGAAGACGGCAGGTCCGCCGTCTCCACAAAAACTACTCCAACAATTCCTCCACTTAATGGCTTCCTGATTCTTCTCCTTC
>NW_019725423.1:3081757-3124602 GCF_002891405.2 Cryptotermes secundus
TAACACAAGGTCATCTGCATATTTCACAGTTTGAATAATTTTCCCTCCTACTTTGAAGTCTCCGAGCCCATCCAGAGCTTCCTTGGTAAGGCATTCGCTGTACAAGTTGAACAGAATTGGTGATAAACAGCATCCTTGTCGAACTCCTCTTCCAATCTGCACACTTCCTGTCTCCCCTCTGTCCAGTCGTACTCTAACTTTCTGATTCATGTACAATTTGCTAATCAATCTCCTTTCATACTAATCGATACCTGTTTCTTTTAGGATCTGCATTAATTTGGTCCAGTTTGCCCGGTCAAATACTTGAAGCACAGGGAATAAAATTGTGTGATAACGGTAGGATTGGTTGAGCAAAACTTCTAAAATATGAAGATTTATAGGGGATGATCGTAAAGTTAATTTCATTTGTATTTATCCTTAGAGATCGTACATAAAAACAGCATGACACTCATTCAGGATTGTAGACCATATAAAAGTCCCACTGAGGCTGGTTGGATCAAAGAGTAAGACTGATCGCTGCCGATAACTTAACCTCTGCCCTCCAGCACATAGCCAGTCACTACACCGACTGAAATACATAGGCCTAATGTTCATATCTTCGCCAAGTGCAACCCGTGCTTATAAATTCTGTGTGTTACGTAAGGAAAGGATAAAAAAGCCGAATCATCATAAATTATATTTAATTATAGGCTGTAATAATTTACCGATGCTCTTTAAACTGGAGAATTTGTATATGAACGAATGAAGTAAGAAGATTATTGTTATTACATACAGATTTGGAATGAGGCATTCTTGGCCTGCATCAAGGTATTAGCCGGTGTTTCCCTACAGGGCAGAACATTCCAGAGAGAAAGAAATCGGATAGGATAGCACTAACTTGGCTCAAGAGCCGCGCCATAGCTCAAGCGGTTAGTCGCTGGCTTCCCACCGCTGCGGCCCGGGTTCGATCCCGGGTCTGGTCAAGTGGGATTTGTGGTGGACAAAGTGGTGCTGGGGCATGTTTTCTCCGAGTACTTCGGTTTCCCCTGCCAATCTTCATTCCACCAATTGCTCCACAATCACCCTCACCTATCATCTGGGGCTGGTACAATAGGCCAGAAGTGGCAGCAGTACAAGGGACTTAGTCCCATCCCACTAGCAATAGAAAAAAGAGTGCTGAGATTCTAACCGAATATATACAGAATTCTAGTGCAAAGGGAAACATTTATAAGAAGCTGCTCGGCGCGATACAATCGAGACCATGCCCATACACCTTACAGCAAAACAACTCTGACGCTCTGATTATGGAAATAAGATACAGGATATAGCATCCGTCAGGTACTTGAGACAAAGCAGTGATTGAACTTTGAAGAGCTGGTGTTTACTGAGGCACCCAATTAATTCCTCTCTGTATTAATTAACACAGTCGTGGTGTTTGCTTAGCCCACCCCATTATCTGAAGATACATCCAATTAGATGCTGCAGGCAAACACAAAGTGACCGCAGGAGTCACGTGATTCCCAAGGGATGGAAGCTCATTAGTTTATTATATACGCTCTCCTCGTGCCATGAATACTGGAACGTTACCATTTAATAGAATTCTGAATATTCTGAATATTCTCTGAGCCCTTCCTAAGATAATTATTTTAATGTATTGTTTAACTGTAAAATAATATTCAACATGGTCGCGCATCGTGGTTGGGTGATCATAATTAGTGATCAGTATTCTGAAGAGCTGCCGATCACGGTGGCCGCAAGGTATGAGGCATCAACTGCCTTCGCTCGCTCGAAAGCAGGGACTGTGGGTTCGAATCTCAGTCAAGACATGGATGTCTGTACTGTGTGTGTTTATTCTGTATCTCCTCGTCCAGGGAGTCCTACCGGCTGTATTTAGGATCACGAAACTGAAAACGCGGTCAGGGTCCCAAAAGAGGACTGTAGAGCCATAATAATAATAATAATAATAATAATAATAATTCAATTCATGTTCATTTACGTGCAATAACTTACCAGCACAGTGGCCAATTACAAAGTTAGCACGAGTATATAAAGGTACAGAAAAATAATTGAACAAAATAAAAATATGACAAATAAATCTGTGAGCATAAATTTAAAGAAGACTTAAATATATACATAAATTAGGAATTAGGAATTATTGTGAATGTTGCTAATACTATTAGCAACTAGATACTAAGATGATGATGATGATGATGATGATAATAATAATAATAATAATAATAACAATAACAATTCTGAAGAAATCCTGCATTCGATTCTCGGGCTTGAGGCGACGTATCCTTACAGTCGTTCCTCCTCTTTTAATGTTGTTTTAAAGATAATGCCTTAAATCCGATAATAACTGACTCCTTCCATATCCTCTTCAATTCGTTATTAACAATCCATATAGAGTTATTAATAAACTTAAGAAATAAACTGTAACCAGTGACTGGTGACGAAAATCTCTTGCTCATTTGGTGATAGATGAGGTTGGATCATATTCCCTTTAACGATGTTCTATCAAACCCAGAAGTTATTTAGAATGCAATAAGGACTTGGTTAGTAACGAGAGGCAAAGAAACAAGTCTGAAATGGAGAATCAGACTGAGTCGAATATGGAATGGTCCAAGCATAGAAGTCCAAAAGGATATTGCATACTTAGCCATAAAAGATGAAAAACAGAAACAAAGTTTTGGTCTTCAGTTGTGTAGGAATGGATGAAAATTGAGAAAACCATAAGGATAAATGAAATAATTCAGATACTTTTTAAGACAATATACAAGTGAGCATACTGAAAATATCACACAATATTGGTTAAACCATTGATAAAATATGAATTAGATGCAAAGATATGTTAATATCTTAACCAGAATAATTCAAAAAGTCACATGTTCAGGCATCGATCTTATGCCATCATCAGACCCTTTAGCCCTTAAGCATCATTCCATCAGCATCTCTACTACAAGACAACAAAACGGAAGAACACAAAGCTTCAGTCTGCACCCAGCTCACAGTCAGCTCTCAAGTACATCATCACCATCTCCAAAAACACTCACCCACATCCGCCCCACTGAGGCTTCACTTCCGTTTTATATTTATATTTCATGCAATCCATTATAACAGACAGTTTTCATATATGTGTTTTAACTTCAATCACGAGACCAAACAAATATATCATGAGGCCATAAGCAACACTTCCTCTGAACACATTATATTTTAAAGGCCTAATGATGGCCTCGAAACATGTAACATGCAAATATTCGTTTCGTCACCTTTCCTTCGCTCAATTTCCCTACTTTGAAGAATGAGAGGAAGTTTATGAGATAAGGCGGCTGTCTCTCTGTACATCCCTATCTGCCCCATCTGTCTCTGTATCCCCCCCCCCATTTTTGTTAGGAGGCTTATGAGATCACCTTCCTGTCTATGTGTGTGCCCCAATATATTAGGCTTGTGAGATCGCCTTATTGTTTGCGTGTCTGTGAGTTGTCCTTATCGTTGCTAGGCAATGGGCAGTCTGTGTCTGTTTGCCCCCCCCCCTCAGATTTTTCGTTTTCACTGCCATTCCTGAAGCAGGAAGAGAAAGTAGGCGATTCGATCTTACCAGAATTTCTTGTTAGCATATATTCATATCTATTTAACACAACGGAAAGCAGCCATTTAATTTTCATTGAACTGGAAATGATCACGGAACGAAAGAAGTGGCAGATTTAGCAGAAACAATAAAAAACACTTAACTAGATGCGCACGATAAGGGCAATAAGTAACTACTCACGAAAGCCGCGCCATAGCTCAAGCAGTTAGTTTCTGGCTTCCCGCCTCGGCGGCTCGGATTCGATCCCGGGTCTGGTCAAGTGGGATTTGTAGTGGACAAAGTGGCGCTGGGGCAGGTTTTCTCCTAGTACTTCGGTTTCCCCTGCCAATCTTCATTCCACCAATTGTTCCACAATCACCCTCACCTATCATCTGGGGCTGGTACAATAGGCCAGAAGTAGCCGCAGTACAAGGGACTTAATCTCACCCCACTAGCAGTAAGAAATAAGTACTCATGTAGGGAAGACTCTTAAGGTCCATAACACAGTTTGAGATATCAGTAGGGTCCACTATGCTCAAACGAATATAATGCGAGGCAAGAACTGGTAGACCCTGACCTTGCTACTCTTCATTTAGGGACACAATGAACTTGAGCGCACGTCCTAAAATTATGTCACCATTTCAGCGCTTGCCACAATACCTGACGCAGGGCCCTGGAGATCGTCTCGCGTTCTCTTGCAGCAAATAACATCCGGAAAGTGAAGGAATGGCCATGTAGACGAAATTTGTGAATAGTGATTGCCAAATATAGTATGGAATTGTAAACCGAGGGCACAAAGTGACAGAAGACAGACGGAACGTTGCGAAAGGGATAATGAGAGCAGCAGAGACAATAAGACGATAAATACTTAAAAATTATTATGTTACTAATAGTGATGATGATTATAATGATAGAAACAATAATAATAATAAAATTAATTTATGAAAATTCTTGATTATAGCTACATGCAGGCACAGAAGAAACAGAATTACATTATTTCAGAAGATGTGAACGGACGCAGGAAAACAATAAAAGCAAATACAGAATGAACATAATACTAAAAGATAAGTAACACGAAGTACAGTAGGTTAATGAACTAAATATTTTAAATATTACAATTCAATGACATCAGTTAAAGGAGAGAATTCTCCGTTAAATGTGTCACTGTATCTGGAGACAAGAGACGTCGCAGAAGCACACCTGGCTAAAGGACTTAACATTTCCGCGATGTGAATATCAGAAGTTTGAAGAGCCTCTGATTGACCTAGTGGGTACAACAAGTAAACTAAGGATAACAAAAATGGATGAGCATCTACGAGTAAATTAGTTTTTAAAGACACTGATGACGAATAAAATATCGACGTATCAAATCCTGCACTGAAATGTTCGAAGACTCTATCTAACTAACAAATCATCATATCTGTTATCGCAAGTGCATATATAAAACGTGCTATGATATAATGCTTCAAATTTTCTTTTAATCCTTCCAAGTTAAGATAAATCGGTCAGTGTGACGGAGTTCCAACCGACAGAAGCGTACTCAAGTTTGAATCTGAAGGTATGAACCGAGGCTTGTCTACTGGTAAAGTAGCTATAAAACCATTTAACATAAACAGGAGAAAGTCAAAATTGCTTATTTTAATCGGACAAATAACAGAAAACTACAGCAAAAGCATTTCCTAAATTGAAATAACTTAATCAGTTTTACTTTGAGAAGTAACTGAGTGTAAATGGGTTTTGATGTAGGTAACCAAACTGGACGAAGTGGAGTAAAGTTTACGGTAACAATGTTGGCAGTGACTAAGGTTATGTTTGAAAAAATACGATAAATGATAGTGGACGATAAATTAGAAAACTTCGGAGACATTTTTGAATAGAGATAGTTCTGTAGTTGCTAATCATTTCTAAAAGACCTGGAACAACAACAACCTGTTTCTCTCTAGCCAAACTCGGGTTGAAAATGTAAGTTAGCAATGGAATAAATACATGAAGGCGCCCCTTAATGGGAAAAGATGGATTTCCCTCAACGCTCACATACTTGGAAAGTTCAAGATGCTTTAGCCTTACCAAGTTAAACGGCAGAAAGAGGAGCTGAGGGTAAGAAGGATAAAATGACGGGATGAGAATTGAAGTCGAAGATTCAATATTAAGAATAATAACACTAGGAAGAACAGTGTGCCCCTATAAAAACATTAGAGTAAAACTAGCACACCATCAAGGTATGCCTGGAAGCTATATACATTCTAATTCTCAACAATAAAGCTTATTTTTCTGTGTAAATTTGTGTTTTTGTGAAATCTGTGCTTTCTTCCGGAAGCGATATTGTTAACTGATGGGAAGCAAGTGAAATGTGGCAAGAAGCTAGCTCCTACTAACCACCATATTTTCCGATTTTTAAAGACAAACTTTTGTTTATTAAGAATTACTAATTTTATAGAGGCTTTTATATTTGAGGTTAGGTTTGACAAAATTTCTTCTATTATAAATTTGTACTGCCTAAATCTCTTCCTCACATTGCAGAATAAGTTACGTAATTATTTTTGTTAATTTAAGATAGACTCCGAGGTCATAATATGGGAGATCTAGCTAAATAAATCGCATTTTTTAATTATTCTTAATTTGATGAAAAAATAAAATTTCGTACAGGATTTTAGGTTCTCTCGACTGTGGTTACAAATGTTCTGTCTTCTGGGATATAAAGCGGTGTATTTCGCCGAAAGTAAACCAACGTTTCGGAGGAACATACCGCCTCCATCTTCAGGGCCGAATAAGCCAAGAGGCCAGCATGAAGAAGGTAGCAAGCAGAAGTTATGTTTCAGTAGACAGAACTCTTCAATGAAATTGTTTACTTCTTATATCGAGCACCCTCACTGAACGCTTACTTAATGCTTGTACCTACATTGCATTAATACTCTCTATATAGTTATTTATTTATTTAAAGAACGCCTTGAGAAACTGAAGTTATGTAACATTGCTGCCTAATGCAATGTGAAGACATTTAGGCGGTAGATAGAGACGTTTCGGAGGAACATCCTGCCACCCTCTTCTGTTCTGACATCATCCTCATCTTAAAATTCAAGATATCTTGCTAGGATATAATTAAAACTTGTTTGTCCACACCATCTACTGACACACTACGTCACAATTGTTTGACTTCCAGCCATTGTTCTGAGCCTATTGCTTCTAGTCTGCAATTAGCCTCTGTTCTCTTATTCGAGTCCACGATTCTGACCCTTATAACAAGATGCGCTTCAGCATTTAAGAAAAGGCAAAAAAAGTAAAGTAAAACTATCTCTGTAACAAGCCGTGAAGGTCTATAGGGGTGTGAGACGTCGAGGCTCCCACATCTTCTAGACAATCGGCTCACAGATGAAGATAAATTTGCCAGCCTTATGCACTGGCTGCGCTTTGCCCCCAGGAATTTTCCTGGTACTCATTTCTGTTGGAGGTTGAGTTGACCCCAGGGCCATAATGCGGCTGGAAGGATTAGATCAATTGAAAAAAAAATCATCGGGATTCGAACCCGCGAACGTCCGACTTGTCTCAACCAACCACGCTATCGCGTGCCCACATTTAAGCAAAGCTGCAAGTCTTTTTTCCCAACATTTACTTATTTCCTTGATTTCACGCGTATATTTCTATGATTTAATCTGAAACGCACACAACTTTGAACCACACGTAACCAAGCAACGTTAAGCCCGCTCCTTGCAGTTCCACGAGCACGGCGTCCCTAGCCGTCGACTAATAACCACCAATAACAATGACACCAGAAGGTCATCAGCAAGCGCTCTCTGGTATCAGCGTTGCTCACACAGTGGAACTACAAAGTAGCCAGCAGACAATGGACTCACTACGCTATGCATATCATTATTAGATTAAGCTTCCTTTGTGAGGTTCTTACTTGGTTAACTCGTGCTGTAATTAGACTAAGACTGTAGCATTATGCAAACTGCATCTTGTCTCTAAGATTGGAATCGCTGGACACGGCTGCTGCTGCTGCTACTTTAAATTCAAATGGCGCTACTTGTCACCATCATTAACACAGGGTTTTATCTCTAGTGGATTACAGTCCACAGGAAACAATGACTTCGTAGCTCAGAACTGAGACTGCAAAGAGTACGGTTAAGGGCTAAAAGCCTGTTTTTGTATCGCTAGTATGTCTGGCTCTTCCACTCGTCTCCAAGCGATTACGCACAGAGGTACCGTATCTGGCAGGTACTGAGCTCAGTTCCCGATCTATAGCTGTAAAAGTTAGTCTTCCTGTGGCTACATATAACGTGAAGATATGTAAAGAGCGTGGAGATTAATTTCCATGCGTTCCTAACCACAGCACGAGAGAGATCTGAGGGATTCTTACATTCTTCTCTGTTTCAGCTCACTCAGGGAACAAATGATTCTAAACTCGACCACTCCCATGCTATGAAAGTTGCATCTTAGGAACAATGACGATTGACTCGGATATTATTTTATTATTTCTTCGGGTAGTGTGAGACTGAGTCCACTTGACACGTCGGCCAATAACTGGTCTATTGTATCAGCCTGGGATTATAGATGAATATGGGGCATTTGGTGGAATGAGAATTGGCAGGGTAAACGGAAGTCCTCGGAGAAATCCTGCCCCAATATCACTTTGTCAACCACAAATCCCACATGAACTGACTTGTGATCGAACCAGTGCCACCGAGGAAGGGAACCGGCAACTAGCCGCCTGAGCTATGGAAAGCCAACAGCTCCAATAACTTGGGTGTTTATTGTCTTAAAAAATGCAAATATATTGCGGGCTCGTGACAGCTGAGAACAGATATTGGACAGTTCACGCAAAGTAACACAGATACGTGAGACAGAAGTAATCGTTGCCAAATGGAATCCAGAATATAAATAATGCATATGGTTAATGGGATAGCGCGAGAATGGGGACTTGTATCACAATTCGTTGCACAAGTGAACACAAAACGCTAGCCGCCAAATGAAATATAAAGTCCGTTCCCTAATTCATTACACCTTTAAAGCAAATATTAGTTTAACAGTCTGAAGCACATACTGTATGTACCACCTGTTTCGATATCTAGAAACCTACACTTTCCCGCAGAGTACACTCATGAAATCCATGTGGCTTTCAGAATCAACAGTGATTATTTCATGGTCCCCTAAAAATTTATGACAATCTTACGTCATTCGGTACAAAAATTTATGCCGGACACTCTCTGTTGCCTTAGGCATATTTACATTAAATTACACTTCAGAAGTTGGATTTGCCTCCATCAGCAGGTTTAATAAAGAGAGAGAGAGAGAGAGAGTCCCACTCAGTTGTACCTATTAGGGAGAGAGAGAGAGAGAGAGCGAGTGTCTCTCGATCGATGGGCGATTATTTCCCTAAAGAGTAATAGCCGGCTGCTATTTGTAACAGAGACGTAGTGTTGTGTGCGTGTGTGTGTGTGTGTGTGTGTGTGTGTGTGTGAAGCAGGAAGTAAACTTTTGAATACAATTTAGATTAACTTTTTTTAATGCTAGTGGGGTGGGACCAAGTCCCTTGTACTGCGCTCACTTCTGGCCTATTGTACGAGCCCCAGATAATAGGTGAGGGTGATTGTGGAGCAATTGGTGGAATGAAGATTGGCAGGGGAAACCGAAGTACTCGGAGAAAACCTGCCCCAGCGCCAGTTTGTCCACCACAAATCCCACCTGACCAGACCCGGGATCAAACCCGGGCAGGCGTAGTGGGAAGCCAGCGACTAACCGCTTGAGCTACGGCACGGCCTTGATTAACTTAGTCTTCAGCATATAAAGATAATTAGTGAATAGATACCCACCATGCATCAAAAAGACAGTACTGAAATAACAGCCCTACATGTATTGCAGTCTCTCAGTTCTGTAGAGGCTAATTAGTAATTCTGTTCTGGGAACAACAGTCTCACAGAGTGCCTGGTGATGACCTGCTGGTAACCTGTTGGCTAACATTAAACTTGGCTTTGTTCAACAAGGCAAGCATTCTGGGATTCGCATTCGCTCCCGGGTTACTCGTTATCTTCCTCGAAACTGGTGTTAAAATTCGGGTATCTCTTGATGCTGTTCTCGTAAACTTGTTAGTCAGGAAACAGGCTACTAGTATATGTCAGAAAATACGACAATATGCCTCAGCATACATAATACCGTAATATTTGTTAGAGGAAAACTATAATATTGTCACGTGTTGGGTATATGCCACGCGACAGGTAACTTCACGCCGTATTTGATATAGCGAATTTATTGCACATTCGCTCTTACAATCTCACAATTACTGCCCTCAGCAATATCACAATTTATCATATAAAATCTTCTAACCACGTGTTCGGTTCTTCTTCCCGCGACTGCTGCTATATTCCAACTGTCTTCGGCGGCTGCTGCATTTTAACTGACCCTTAGGCAGTGTGGTTCTCTTATAAACCCTCAGCCAGACAACGGGAAAACGCCTCGCTTCTTTGTTGCGCTACATCACCGCGGGGGAGCGGAGCGGAGTGTTGACTGGCCTGTTACCGTAGTATCAACAGCACCCGATGTTGTTACGTCGCCGCTGGAGGAGGAGGGGATGTCCTCCATTGCGCAATACGTCACAATATATTTGAAATAAATGTAATTTACAATCAGTTGTGATCCATTATAAATATTTATATCCGGCCATGTTTTAGGTAGAAGTTATGGCCGCTATTGTGTAAAAACAGACGCTGATGCCTTGAGACGATATATAACGTCGATAATAAGAAGAATAATGAATGTGGTGCAGGTGGTGGAATGATAAGTGATGGGGAAAACAGAAGCACTTGGAGGAAACCCGCCCTAGAGCCACTCTGACCACCATAAGTCCCAAACGACATAACCTGGCCTCGAACCCGCTCCACGGTGGTGGTAATTCAGTGAATAATCTTCTGAACAATGGTACGGTATGTCATCACCATGATGATAACAAGAAGTTAGCAAGTATAAAATTGTGAAATCTCATATGTTTCACGGAAACAAATATCAATAATGATAATATCTATATGATAATCAAGGGAGAGACACAAACAGATGCATATCTCGCTAATAGAGTTCCGAGGGGGAGCTATTTCTTTAGAGCCCAAAAATAATTTTAAAAGCAAGTTCTATGTATGATGGTGATTTGCACATTTCCTATAAAATTCATCGACCGCTTTCGACGTGAGCTCTTCTAATATGAATTCCATTATCGCCATATTTTCTTTGGCAAAGTAGACTTCGCCTGCACACACATTGATATTTAGAAGTAATGTGGCAGAAGAAAGCGGACATTTTTTCATTTTAGTTTCTACTTCAATGTCCAAAATCTATACTTTGAAGCTGTTGGAAATAGTAGGTAAAGTTAAGTTGACAAATTGGCATTTAGCGGAAGGTTCAAAATAGAATTCGTTTTTGTATGATATAAAAGTTTGTCTAAAAATGTTAGTCAATATTGTTTATCACAATAGATATTAAATCATACATCAAAAAAGAAACCACTTTCAGACGACTGAAATTTGTTACATAATTCTTATGACATACATTTGGTTGCAGATCTCCGGAAGGTATAATAAAAGGTTCTTAGTTGTTAAGGGAAATAAACAGTTTATTAAGTTCAGAGCAGACAGTTAATGAACTATATATTTCCCTTAACAACTAAGAACCTTTTATTATACCTTCCGGAGATCTGCAACCAAATGTATGTCATAAGAATTATGTAACAAATTTCAGTCGTCTGAAAGTGGTTTCTTTTTTGATGTATGATTTAGTATCTATTGCGATAAAAAACCATGGAGTTACCTTAGTTATCCCTACTGAATTTTATCTCCCGCGATAAAGCAATAAAATCGCACATTTGTGTCTAGAATGTGTATTTTATTTAAGTGCAAAATAATATTAACAGTAACAACAACATTGATTTTCAAATATGTAAAAATGTAGTTACTTGGGAAAAGAAGGAACACAAATATGCTCCAAAGAAAATATACGAGTACAAAGCGGTAAACAGACATACAATTTGTCACAATTCGCTTCAAAACCCGATGCAATTCCACTACATTTAAAGGTCTGAGACAGATGTTATTGTTTAAAGCTCTTTTGAAAACCCCAGCTAGTCTCTTCACTGTCCAAGATAGTATCTCTGGTAATTGCTAAGGGGATGGAGTGGCCACTCGTTGCAAAACTAACACGCAACATGAGATGGCGGCGAAGGCCTTACTGTGATTTCTATACAGCTACATTCCTCGTTCTCTGTTGTTATTAAAATGACATTTTCTTTCAGGGAAGAAAGTGAACTGAAAGTGTATGAAAAGAACTGTTCGAAATGATTTAAATAAAGAAACAGAGAAACAACTTCGAATGTGTACGATAATAAAACAAAGAATTCTCTCTATATATATATTGTTAGAGCATCCTTGTACATGAAGTAGACCAAATAGGCTAATATCGGATGTGTGCGCACCTGTGATGGTGGAATAAGAAATTAATGAAGACTTTTTATGCTGAAAAAATATTGTATTACAGTCGCTTCCAAACCCATGTGAAAAATATATAATTGTTTTTAAGTGATTCTTAACGCAGTCACGAAATCAGTTACGATAACGTTCATCAGTGAAACAGACATGGGATGGAGTTGCGTGCTGATGTGCGTTTTGGAAGTTTTCATCCTTCGGGTTTTATTTCCGAAGGTCTAGGCTTATAAACAATTTGTCATTTCGTTGGACAGTCACTTAGTTTCATGATTACGCAGTTTGTTAGTCCACTTACTTAGGATATGTCGATTTTTCTACAATTCCTTCTTTCCTTCTTCGAGTCAAAACACATCAGAACCGTCAATTACGAGAGCGAAACAGGAGGCTACAATATAATATTACCAGAGCGAAAGCAACTTGATGTTCAGCACAACAATAACTCTTTAAATTGAAACCAGAGCTTGCATCCTCCTCCTCCTCCGTCTCCTTTTTCTTCTTCTAACTAATTTCAGCCGGTCACGGTAGCCAAGCAGTCTAAGGCATGTACTGTCTTCGCTCGCTCGGAAACCGGGATCGTGGGTTCGAATCCCACTCAGGGCATGGATGTTTAGTTTGTGTGTGTGTGCGTTTCTCTGTGTTTGTGTACAGGTAGAGGCCTTGCGACGAGCTGATCACCTGCCCAAAGAGTCCTACCGAATGTGTAAGATCTAGAAACACCGAAGTGAACGGAGAAGTTGATGGAGGTAGGCCTAGGCCCACTGGGGCTGTAGTGCCAAGGAAAAAACACTAATTTGTAGGATCAGGCCCTCTGGCCTGTTCTCATTCAGAATTAATTGCGAAATTTTGAAACTTATAGACAGTTGGCAGGACCCCTTGGCCGGGTGAATCAGCCCTTCATAATATCGGGCAGGTAACATTAAGAATTGTAAACTGCAATGATTTCAATTGCAGATCAACAAATAAATACATATGAATTGCAAAGATTCAGTCATAATTACTGTGGTACATCATGCCATTCTACTACGTATATTTTTATTTGTGTATGAAAAATATACGGCCTTGAAACTATCCTGTAATTTTGAAACCAGTAGCTGAATTGACCTTTATGGACTGCGTGCAGTACCTAAAATCCTCCTGCTGGAGGTATAGAAGCCTGCATTCATAGTTTTACTGTTCATCAGGGAATATCAGTTCTTAGTATGTACCTCGCTTCAAACGGCAGGCACAAGAAATATAATGAGAGAGAGTGAGAGCCTTCCCCTGCATGTCCATCAGTCTAGCTGGCTTTCCATCCACCCCCCTAAAAAGAAATAATTTGCAAAAGAGGCAACATATGTATAAAATCTAGAGTGCCCCACATTGGAGGAAAAGGATTCAGAGGACAGATAATATTGATGCCTAAGTATCGACATGAAGGCTTCGAAGGATTACTTTAAAAGCAGTTCGAACCTTAAAACAACATCTCTACTTAGCAAAATGGAGACGAGGAAATTCCCTTTAGAATTCGTGCGTATTTTAATTTTTTATTTCTTCTCCTTTCCGAGCACTTTTCTTGTCAGTGGCCATAAACATTTTTTAAGTTTCGATGTCTTGGAAACCATCATTGTTCTTCTTGAGTGCACAGTGACAGTTCATCTACTTAGGGGGAACGGTCATGAACTTGAAACAGTAAATCGAAGAGAGGCGCTTGCCTGACATTAGTAGGCGCAGATCAAAATCCTTGGAGTGCATAATCTGTAAAGGTTTCAGCTATACGTCCATCATGATAATAAAGTTCTTTGTAATATTAAATTGAATGATGGTAGAACAATAGTATATGATTTATATTCTTATTGCCGACATAAAAATATAATGTAATTCAGTAACGCAGGCTATTTATTATCGCGTTTCAAAAAAAAATCTTCCTATTCCTATTAAATAAACAGTGAAAAGTAAAATTCCCAGTAGCGTAGTAGGTTGAGGCACTATGCTACAAGCCGAAAGGTAGCGGGTTCAAGTCCCGATTAGGTCATTGGATTTTTTTAATTGACCTAATCCTTCCGGCCGCACTATGGCCCTGGGTTCGACTCAGTCTCTAACAGAAATGAGTACCAGGAATTAACTAAATAATTTTCCTGGGGAGTAAAGCGCGGCCGGCGCGTAAGGCTGACAACCTTACCGCCATCTTTGAGCCGATTATCTAGATAATGTGAGACCCTCAACGTCTCACAACCCTATGGGCCTTCAAGGTCTCTTAAAGGGATAGCTTTACTTTTAATTTACTTTACAAAAACAATAGGCACGCTGCATATTATGTTGCAGAATCCTTCTTGAAAACCTAACAGCAATTCAACTGAGCAAGTAATTACCCGCGTTTCATGAGAACCGAAATTTATTTTTCATGTTAAAAAGTTAGCCATTGCACACAAGCTTGAAGCATATTAGGTCCAGTCATGAACATAAAACCTACTTATTTAAGATTCATTTGAATATTAGTCTATCTCCCATGCCTAAATCTTCCAAGTACTACCTTACTTTCAGGTTTCCAGCTGACATTTTCTGTGAATTTTGAATCTTTAATATTCGTGTTTCACCCATCTTGATCTGACAACTCTAATTATATTTGTTGAGGAGCAATAATTATGTATTTTCTCATTGCGTAATTTTATCTTACCTTTATTAGCGTACATCCGTCTTCATATATCCATGTATTCTCAGCAGCACATTTCTCAAACGCCCTCATTCCACATTGTTCTCTTTGGGTGAGTGACAATGTTTCTCATCCGCATAAGACCTTCATAATTAAGTATAATTAGACAACATTTTATCTTTAAATGTTTATGAAAATATGGAAAGTTAAATGGTTCTGATCGAAATGACTTCTTCTTCAGTCTAAACTTAATTTTGATTGTCATTCCAAACTTTTAAACTTCGTCGATTTTGCCTTATATTCTGCTAAAATTGTAAGTAAATTCTTAATTCTATCTGTGTTTGTAACCAGAATAGTGTCCCTACTAGCGCCTAGAAATTTCTACTATGCTTCGTCGAATTTACGATTCAGAGCAATGAATTAAAGCAATCAGCGTACAACAGCAGCTAGTGTGTTGGACTCAACTGTTCCATGCTTTTCTTCAACCTTTCTAATTCTGTTTCGAAACACAGTTGGCAAGCAATGGCGACAATTCTTCTCATGTTACAAGGCACTCGGAATAGGAAACGCTACCGCAAAAACTGAATAGCCACATTCCTTACTGGATCAACATTAATGGGCTTTCAGAAGCCTGGGTTACTTCAGACAGACCAGAAACTAATGAGTATTGGAATTCGCCTAAATTGCATCACTACTGTTCAGAATAAGGCAGTCAGATCTCGTCATTATCAACAAAGTTCAGCGTCATATGGATTTTTACGATCACCCACCAACACAAATAAAATGTTCTAAAAGCGTCTGTTTTATAGAATATAACAGCATAAGCTTACGTTTTCTAATAATGAATATTCATATGAGTTTATTTACGTATTCTGATCTGCAGAAATTATCCTTAATATTGATTATAAGATATTCTGTAGTGTTCTTATTATGTGCCATATTCAACGATAATGCGGTATTTTGTTCAGTTACGTGTTGTGGTGTTGTGTTGTGTTGCGTTGCGTTACGTTACGTTATGATACGTTCGTTGTGTTGCATCACTGCCTTTCTAAAATCCGTAAATAAATAGAATACCGTTACACTATATTTCCAGTATTTCTCATTAACTGACGACTGCAGAATAACTGACCTGTAGGCCTAGTCGACCTCTGACGCTGAAATCCGTACCAATGAACCCAGAAAATTTCGTTGAGGATGGTTTTCTGTGTTACAGCGCTACATAGTTCACCACACTACATGATGTCACGAAGTAAAAGACCCTACTCTTCAGTCATCGCAGTGAGAAACTTACAACCAGCATCGTTACTTTTTTATTGCTAGTGGTGTGGGACTAAGTCACTTGTATTGCGGCCAATTCTGGCCTATTGTACCAGCCCCAGATGATAGGTGAGGGTGATTGTGGAGCAATTGGTGGAATGAAGATCTGCAGGGGAAACCGAAGTACTCGGAGAAAGCCTGCCCCAGCGCCACTTTGTCTACCACAAATCCCACTTGACCAGACCCAGGATAGAACCCGGGCCGCCGCGGTGGGTAGCATCGGTACGTTCCTCTACAAATGACTTAACCTAGACAGATGAATATTTTACACAACTGCTAGCGTATACTCTAACCGATAACAGCTATGTTACTTGTTTTACTTTCCTTGCATAGAGTGACATCACGTTTGTTTTATGAGATTTCACGACGGTAAATACTGTGTTTTGTGGGACTGGGGGAGGAGGGGGCGTTCGTGACACCTCAACCCTGGACGCAGCATATTTTAGCCGAGATCTTGGTGTCATAGCTCAGAAGACCATAATCTTAATTTGTTATCAGTAGCACAGTAACATATTCCTCCCGGTGATGTAGCTATCACTGAACATCGGGACATGGATCACATTTCCAAACTACGTTGACTCCACACACCTCTCTAGTCTCTTCTAATCTCACGTGTTTCCGGGCCAACTACCCCATCCACTGCTAGTCTTCCTACCGTTCTAACCTACTGTCCCTGGATTACTTTCATACGAAGAGTTCGCGCCGTTAAAACCATAATACTCAGAAAATATATTGCATTAAAATTTATGGTATACCCAACCAGGTCTTGCATTATTATGACCATATATGATGAGCCCTGAAAATTGTAATTTAAAATGTGTTCTTAAACGTAGAATTTAATGGCTTTGCAACTTCATAAGAAAGAAAGTAGCGCTGGACAAAAGTGCAAGTCGAATTATATTTGTGTGTGTTTAGTTAAGTGTTGTGGTCATTATAAAGGCATAAAAATATTGCCTTTGTGTTTTCAGATAAACACAAAATATTCCACACGCAACTAGCAAGTCTCATCTTTGCTCCATTATTACTTAGACTGTACAGCACTGGGCCGGTCACGGTAGCCGAGCAGTCTAAGGCATATACTGTCTTCGCTCGCTTGGAAGCCGGGATCGTGGCTTCGAATCCCACAAAAGGCATGAAAGTTTTGTGTGTATGTGTGCGTTTATTATGTGTTTGTGTTGTCCTGTGTTTAGGTAGAGGCCTTGCGACGAGCTGATCACCCATCCAAGGAGTCCTACCTTCTGTAAAAATGATCACGAAACTGAGACATCAGCCCTGTGTTCCGAAGTGGGAGCAAGAGGAGAAGAAATACAACAGTTTAAAGTGTAGACCTAATAATACTAAAAGCTGGAAAATAAATACTTTCAGAAACCCTTCTCTGAAGCGCTTATTCTCACTATAAGCCTACGTGTTATTCATTATCTGAGAATCAAACAACCCCCAGTAGAGGTATTATAAATTTTCACAGAGCATATCATTATGTTACTTGTATTTTGATAAACATAAACCAAACAGCAATACCTGTCCCCGATATATTTTTTTAGGTACCTGCACTGAAACTAAGAGAAAGAAACGGTATGCCATATGTGTAATGGCAGTTAATTTCCCTCCCTCACGTTAGGGTTTCCATGCCTGAATATATATGACGAAGTTTATCTTAATTGAAGATGATCATTAAAAACTTTTAAAATCTCATCAGAGTCTGTCACACTTGCATAAAAGCAACAGCAAGTAGGCTCGCGCATGGGTAATGCGAAGCATGCTTCAGGGGCTTCCGCCATGGAACCGTGGCCACAGTTGATTGCACGGACTAAGAACTAAACTCCATGGCCTTTAGTCCGTAACTGAACTAGTAACGGAAATTAGTGTCAACTTTTGCGGATGGAGGGTGCTGCGTAGACACAGAACTTTAAGATATCATAGGATCGCTTCATCCGCAATCCCTACCTATTTACCATCGAGAATCACTCCATCATTTTTACCGGATATTACGTAAGCAGCTGACAGAATGCTACAAAATAACCAAAAAAATAAACATAAAATATAATTTTACTGCATTAATTTTGTCTCCATAGTACGTAGCAGGACGACAAAATTGAAATACAATTTCACATCTTAGTTTTGCTTAGCATTTGTCATATTTCAGAAACAACAGAAGACTGGTTGAAATTCTGATATGACATTTATTTCCATTTGAGAAATAACTGGGGAGCCGAAAATATATATTGTTGGTTAACGGTTAAACTAGAGACCGAAACCTGATCACTTTATAAGTTCCTTGCTGGCCTTAGTTAGGTGAATACAACTCTTTGTGGATTTCTTTGGAGGCACGATGTGAATTTTAAGCATTTCGTTAAGGGTAAGTTGACTGAAGCACCGCCAAGTAGCCCCGGGGTAGTGGCACATAAACAGCAACAGTCCAGTGTCGTCACCACAGTACAACACGCTGGTAGGTACTTGTTTGACCTGTGATCTTCTCAGTCTCTCTGACCTTTAAGTTCAAATTTATTTTCTACACGTATTTTTCATTACTTAGCTATTGTAGTAAATAAAGAGTGGGAGCGATTACTTTTCTGTTAATTTTCCGCAGTACCAGTTTACATTTCCTCGTATAAACCATACTGCATACAGCAAAGAAGCGAATGATAAACATGAACAGACAAAATCCAGCCAATTAGGCCTACAGCATTTAACGGATGCACTTACAATTCACTCTCGAATAATCGCAAGAAAATTTCATCTGAAATTTTCTTTAACATTAAAAGGAAATTATGGTAGGTAGAGTGCGATGCCGAGCTCAGGGGCCGCGCAGTCTAAGGCATGAACTGTCTTCCCTCGCTCGAACCTCTAGACTGTGAGTTCGAATCCCACTCACCGCGTGAATGTCAGTTTGTGCGTTAATTCTGTGTTCGTGTTTTCCTGTGTTTAGGTAGAGGCCTTGCTGTGGGTTGATCTCCCGTCCAAGTAGTTCCAGACTGTGTAAAAATGATTACGAACGTGGAGAAGAGGCCAGGGTCCAGCCAAAGGCTGTAGAGCCATTGATGAATAAATGAATGAATTAATTAATTAATTAGGTGGCGATAGCTGTACCATAACTAGTATATAAGGCACAGTCCTCGTACCACAGTGATTAGTTCCTTATATGTACTTATTTATTTTCATTTACTTATTCATTTACAATTTATTCCAGTATCAGTCGAACTCCCAGCTCCAACAGTGACATCGTCATTAAAGAATAATCATCGTTGTCATACTATTATTAATATCTGCACACTCGTACAAAGTTAGATCAGAAAACATAAGAATATAAGTACCACCTATGTTCATAATAAATTAACATTATATTCTCGCCTAAAAATAATACAGAACCTAACCTAACCTAACCTACTGAAGTAATTTAAGAGATTAAACAGTAAAGCTACAGCTTCATTATATTAGACTATCTCAACGAAAACTGAAGCTCATGTAAAATAAGATGGCTCTTGTGGAATAACTTCAAAAGAACATTTGTAGAAATAACAACACGAAGGAATTTAAAGCTTCCCTTCCATAAAAATAAAAAGTAAAATTCCTGTTTATAGTGCCAATTCTCGGATTTAAGTATATTATTTATGATGAGACATATTTGAACAAAACAAACACAACTCTAATACGAAGGCGAATATAATATTCAATGCAAAATTGTAATTTTCTTGCTAAAATAACAGGATTGTCTCCAACCTGGTTAAAGGAGACAGCGAGGTGCAAATACGTGAAATGGGCACTATTAAATACCTATGAAAGTATAAAATGTCTGAAACAATTCTCCAAATTTTTCTTGATCAGGCAGAAACAAGTCATAAGGGCTCTTTCTTCCTCGCAGATAAATAAGAGTATCAGTTTCGCACATTGGAGTTCGTATTTCGATGGTGTGTTTTTATCTCACAACACCACTGTCATGTTTTAACTGGAATAAAGTTTACAAATAGCGAGATTACCAGTGTTATGAAGCGAATTTCAATATCGCTAATATTAATAACAAACTCCTATATTGTCCTTGGGCATAATCCTGGGCAACATTCATCTTCCCAGCCAGTTCCCATAAGAATCTTCTTCCAATTTCGTCGTTTCTCCACATTCTTGCTTTCCCGGCGATTTCTTACCTAAATTCTGCAGGGTCTATGTCACCAGCGGGACAATAAACACAGGAAAGGGACAAAGTTTTCTCCCATCCTCATTAACAATTACTCTCAAGAGGAAATTAATATTAAGATTGAAATACCATTAAGTACTGTATATTCTATCTATCTATCTATCTGTCTATCTATCTATCTATCTATCTATCTATCTATCTATCTATATATCTATCTATCTTATCTATCTATCTAATCTCTCTATCTATCTAATCTATCTTATCTATCTATTTATCCATCTATTTATCTATGACTCTAATGTCCTTTGTCGGGCTTTGCCGCTTTTTCAGTTTCTTGGTCGTTTTCACAGTCAGTAAAATTCCTCTGATGGGGGATCAGCCCGTCGCAAGGTTACTACCTATACACAGAATAAACGCAAAAAGACATTCATTCCTCAAATTGGATTCGAACTGCAATCCCAGTCTTTGGATGGACATAGACGGTTCATATCTTAACCCGCGCTGCCATTGTGATCAGCTACTGTGTATTCTATAGTTCACTAAAATAGAAACAGGTCAAACACAAAACCCCGAAGTTGGAGTCAACAGATGTTTCATAAAAGCTGTTTGATCCCTCCGGAACTCTATGGTGTCATAACCGGGAAGGCCACAGTCTTAATGCTGAACATAAACTGCGAGGAATATATTGCTTATACTATAAAGGAGTGGCTGTATCCATATATACAGGCATACACGTATACATACAGACTGTCAATATATAGGTAAGTAAACTACGTTGCGGATTATTAATTAAGGGCCCTCTGATAGGCCAATAACATTAAGCTCTAGGCAACGGCAACTTGGAAATCTCTAAGAACACTGATCTAACTGTTCATTTGGTAATGTACAGATGATTAATGTCTGGTTGCAGCTTTTCAGATTTTCTGATTTACTCTTGCATAAATCTCTATTAGGGAATTTAATTGGTGACATCATAAATCGTAGAACAAACGTTTAACCACAGAAACCATTACGCCTAACAGGTGTGAAATTAATGACGTAAAGTCTTTAGAGTATCAGATACACTGTTTAATTATCTCTCTTTGCAGATTTAATTGCAGTTAAAGTGGATGATAGAACCAGTTACTAACTACATCACCAAAAGACTGAACACGTGTAAATTTAATTAGCAAAATCCCTTTACCAAATCTGACAATCAAGATGTGCATCCTACGGGAAATATTACGTAAATCTGTGGTATAGTTATGTGATACTTCACCAAACCTTAAAATGCCCTGTTTACCTTACTCCTTTCTCTTAGATTCTGAATTCTGGTGGATACGTTTTGGGATTAAAAGTAATTTCTCCCATCAAATACAAAGTTAATAATAATGATGATGATCATGAATAATATGATAATTCAAATAATCAAGGCTCGAAAATTGTAACTAATTAAAGTTTCATTCATCGCCATATATACGTATTTTATAACTTAATTATTAATTTCATTATTATTTTTCCCACTGTTTTTTTTTAATTTGTCTTTTCAAGAATTTCAATAAGTTAAGTGAAGCGCATTGAATTACTATATCATAACTGTCTCCATAGAGAATTTCTTGAGGAGCTATTAGCCACTTGAATGACTAAGAAATTCACGCCGTCTATGACAATCATTAGAAGGCCCCGCTAGCCGAGCGGTCTAAGGCATGCACTGTCTTCGCTCGCTCGGAAGCCGGGAGCGTGGGTTCGAATCCCACTCAGGGCATGGATGTTTGTGTGCGTTTTCTGTGTTCGTCTACAGGCAGAGGCCTTGCACGAGCTGATCACTCGCCCAAGGAGTCCTACCGTATGTGTAAGATATATAAAAACCGAAGTGAACAAGTTCATGGAGGTAGGCCTAGGCCCACTGGAGCTGTAGTGCCAAGGAAAAAAAATGACAATCATTACCTTATTCACATGAGTCCACCTACACCAGCAGAGTGCCATCTCACGCTCTCATATCCCCACCTCTTCAGGATCTGTTTTAATAGTACTCTCCTATGTATGATTAGTTCTCCTAACTGCTCAGATCTCAACAAAATATGCCCTTAAATGTATTCCTTTATGAAATATGATGTAAATATTTTAGAAATTTATTTTAGAAGTTTCTCTTTGTTAAATTTCTGACGTTAAAATACTATGTCAGAGTTTCAAGTGAATATTTTAATCGTATCCAGAACGCCTACGCACTACTTTCGTGCGCTCTCTCACTGATTTCAATCCAGTTACCTGCCATGTACACAGTAACTCTTTTTTAAGCAGCCCAAACACGCTTATGGCTCGTTGTATGTGTAATGTAGTCCGAAGCTGGACAATTTCGACCATAAAACACAGCATAATCCGACTACCCTGAGAGTTGAGGAAACTTTTGTTGATGTACTCTAATAAGAATGCTTTTACATTACCTTAGAGGTAAAAATATTGCTAACACTGTACTTAGGGAGATGTTCTTTTTTTTATTGCTAGTGGGGTGGAACTAAGTCCCTTGTACTGCGGCCACTTCTGGCCTATTGTACCAGCCCCAGATGATAGGTGAGGGTGATTGTGGAGCAATTGGTGGAATGAAGATTGGTAGGGGAACCGAAGTACTCAGAGAAAACCTGCCTCAGCTCCACTTTGTCCACCACAAATCCCACTTGACCTAACCCGGGATTGAACCCGGGCCGCCGCGGTGGAAAACCAACGACTAACCGCTTGAGCTATGGCGCGGCCTTTTAGGGAGATGTTCTAACTTTCGTATTCTTTTGAATTACAAGCTTTACGATAGCTGGCATCGAATCCCGCTCTTTTGAAGGTATTGTTCAAAAATACTGCAGCAATGCTCCCTATGGTTAGCAACATTTTGAGGTCGAACTCAGGATCGTTCGAATGCGAAATGTTTACAAAAGTTGTTAATATTCTGCATTTGGTTCCTTCTGCTGCCATCCCTCTTATATACTAATAGTCATTAATCTGGTGAAATCCTAAAAATGAAACCAGAATTATCTGGAACTTCAAACTGTGCTCAAATTCGTAGGCGCACGCGCAGTGGTCTGATAAGCCACCCTAACCCATCTTATCCTAAGCTAACACAATCGGAACAAGAACTCGCCGAATGTATGCGTGAATGGGTAGGAGACTGCGCAGTCGTCTGCTGGGCCCACCCAACCTAACCCAACATACTCCAACCCAATCTCAAATTCTGCCCGTTTGCGTAGGTGAATGCGAAGGTACACCTGGCAACATAACTGAACCTAACCAAACTTAATCTAAACCTAAATTCAGGAACATGTTTAGTATTATATTTAGAAATTCTGAAATACCTAAAACACAATATATCACTAGAAATTTTTATAAAGTATAAAAATTTAAATATTTCGAAAATATTTTTATTACGTATGACTTCAGGTTTTCACGGCGATTACTATGAAGAATGCCGTCTTTTGAGATGTTGTGCCGTTTAAATCTTTTGTGAACCGACGTTTCGGAGGAACGTATCGCCTCCATCTTCAGGGTGTAAAAATCCATAAGCGAGGAAACAGCGTGAGCATCCCAGAAGACGATATTCTTCTTTTCTCTGAAGTTTTAAAGAAAGTGTTGGTGCGCGGTTGCCTTTCATTGAGAAATCTAGCAAGCCTGTACATATACAAATTCCATACCTGGCATAACATTTTGACATTAAGGACTATGTAAGACAGCCTGATCTATACTTGTTTTAATGCTTTTATCATTTCAATATCTGACTTTATATTAAACTGTGATATACAAACATAAATATGGGTTAGAGTCCAAAGTTGACTCATATAACGAGATTAAACGTGCGGTGTGAAAGAGAATTATGTGAATATATTTGGCTGTATATATGATCTGCATATATTGTAAATTCATAATAATACACGTTCGTCCCTTATTAATTTTATATAACGATTTCAACATTGTGAAGTTCCCGTTAGCTAGCCAATAGGACAGAATGAACTGCCAGTATCCATTGGCTCCCTTCACAGTTTATGCATTAGCTGAGTGTACTGGATTACGATCTGTAATTCTTACGTTCCTCATCCCTTCTTGTATCTTGGAATTTTCCTCCTGTTGACTTCATAACCGTACATCAGTGACGTATGTCTTAATTTTTCTTTCATACCTACAACGTGACCACAGTTCTCAGTGAGGGAATGCTGCATGTGACTGTCACGTGTATAGCTAATTTGAATGAAACGTCCTCAGTGTTTCGTAATTCATTTTTATTGGATTTAACCACTGAAATCATTGGTTTCTGCGGTCATCACTAAACATCAGGAAAAAGAGCCCAACAAGCAGAACAGGCAACGTAATGCCAGCACGACACTTGGCGTGACAGCCATCGGGGCTTACCGCGAATTAATATTTAACGTTATCTGCAAGCTTTAGAAGCCATTGGTTGGTTTGTTGTATCAACAATGGTAGCCAGTCTTCAAATAATGCAACACTCCGCAAGCAACTGCTCTGAACTAGAGAGAGCTGCTGGCAACTAATGACGAGGAGATATTTTATTTATTAATGGAGAGATACAGATTTAAACAAATGCTCGTGAAGATTTAATTTATCATTCAAAGGTATAACATATACTTTTCTCCAAGTATAATTAGAATGATTAAATCAAGGAGAATGACATTGGCAGGGCATGTAGCACAAATGGGGGAGAAGAGGAATGCATGCAGTATATTGATGGGAAAGGTAGAATGAAAGAGACCACTTGGAAGACCAAGACGTAGTTCGCTGAACAATAATAAAATGGATCGTAGAGAGATAAGGTGGGATGGTATGGATTTGACTGATCTGGTTGATGATAGGAACCAGTGGAGGGCTCTTGTGAACACGGTAATGAACCTTAGGGTTCCATAAAATGCTGGGAAATTCTTGAGTAGCTGCAGAATTGGTGGTTCCTCAAGAAGAGCTCAGCTCCGTGAGTGAGTAACTAAGTAAGGCCGAGGTATGATAAGGAATCAATAATCAGACAAAAAGAAAGGAACAAACTGAAAGCAGAAGAGAAATAATAGGACAGCAGAAGTGGAGGTAAAACTCCAAGCATTCTGTTTATCGCAGTTTCACTGAGGTGTACTGCACCAAAGCAGTGGAAGATTTGACAGATAAAGCAATTGAGGCCAGTCGGTATTTTAATGACAACATAAAGCTTCGAAATATTGTATATGAGTCCTGACAAAAAAGTTCGCGAACTCGCCGTGGTGTGCTTGCCCTGGCAGCAGTGGACAGAAACCTCAGTATGGTTTGATGACGTTGGCATATCAGCGTTTCACAGCTGTTTACACACAGGGAGCCTACACAGAATAACACCTGTACAGTGGTGAAAACAAGAAGCAGCCGCTGCAGCACTATAGACGTGGGGCGAGTAATCCTGAGAATTATACATTTTAAATTTTAAATTTGAAAAATAATTTTAAAAAATATTTAAAATTGGAACTGAAGATTTTAAAAAGTGACATTTCATGAAGGTCAAAATTGACGTGTGTGGGTGGCAAAGATCAGGTACGAATCAGACAAATATCAGCGAAGTAGATCTTGTTAGCAGCGACGAAGGGAACAATGGGGAAGACCTGTGTGTTTTTAATTTTAAACTGGGTGCAGTGTAACAGCTACGTGAGTGTATACACCTGATAATGGCCCTTTGCGGCCGAAACATGTAGTGTAGAAGAAAGCAAGACGAAAGACCTACAATATATTGTTGCACTTAGGACGGAGGCTATACCATATATTATATTTCACAGCTGTGTTCTTGATTTTTGGCAGTCTCGTTCTGAGAGGCGTCTACTATTGTCTGAGTGTGTTTTGGTGTCTTGTATCACGACAATGCACCTGCTCGCATGGCACTGATTGTGATAGAGCTTTTAGCTAGTAAACAAATAACTGTACTGAAACTGTTCAGCAGATCTAGTCACCCTTGACTTCCTCCTGTTCGCAAGATAAAGTAAATAATTGAAAGGAAGGCATTTTGATGACACTGATAACATCAGGAGTAATGCAACGGCAGCTCTGATGCTCATTCCACAAAACCAGTTCCAAAGTTGCTTAGAAGGGTAGACTAAGCGTTGGCATCGGTGCATACCTTCCAGATGGGAGTACTTTGAAGGCGAACACAATGATATTCAGCAATGAGGTACTGAGCGAAGAGTTCGTGAACTTTATTGTCAGACCACGTATGTACTAATTAGGAGCCGATTGATTTAGTTTCAAAATTAAGTTTCATGCTCTGAATAATCTCAGAAACTAAATGTTGTTACATATCATATTCTTCGATTAGTATGCATGAGGATGATAAAAATATGTACAAAACTGATTACTGAATAATTAATATTTTATTAAGTCTGCTACAGTTTACATTTCTGGGTGCTGAAGTTTGAGTCCTTCATTCTGCTTTCTGGTGTGCCGCTTAAATTATTGTTCTTACAGACTGGAACGAGCTATAGACATACACCAAAACCATAATTATACATATCTTGTTAAAAGTTCCACTAAAATTCATATAGAATATGAAACAGATAACCCGAAATAAGGGGATCAATGGCAAAATCTAATCGTATATGTGGAATGATGAAATTGTAATTAGTCATGAAGGAATAGAACGTGGGCTTTGGACCTAATTCACCTTGCTTGTCTTCCAATAAAATAACTGAACAGTTCAATTAATTTATAGCACTGGATGATGTAGCAAACAGTTCCTCTTTTACCATTCATTTCTTACACTTACCATTCAGAAGATACAAAATTAACGATAGTATCGACAGAAGTTCTCCAGGTTTCGATCCCCTGACACTGTTCTCCAGTTTTCAATAGTCCACATTCTAATTTACGTTCCTCAACGTCTCCCTCGGATGTGAGATCTCAGTTTCATCTGAACGTGAATAAAATTATGAAGAATGGACCGAAGAAAAATTCACTTGAACTTATTGACTCTAAAAAGATTCCACGGTTTGATGCTATGCAATTTTTTCTACTCCATTTTATATTGGAAGAAATTCGATACAATGGACAAACCTTGTAGTCTAGAGATGCCCTGTTAAAGTCTAGTTCTAACTACCGATTATGCTGTCTGCCGAGGTGAATACAAAGATACTAACTTAAACAGGCAACGACACTCTCTCTTGAAATCTTTACTTACTCAACATACGTAACAATCCTCACTGCTAATTCGTCGGTATGTAACCTGTATATTTATTGAAATTATGTCAACAAAACGAATGAATGATTCCTTGACTGAATCTTAAACTCGATATTTTATTCGAAGGTTTACACACTCGTAGATACTTTAAGAGAACGAAATTCTACTTCCATGTGTGGACTTCCTGACACATCTTCCAAATCACAACATTAGTGAAACTTTATGAAATAATCTCCTGGCGATTTCTTGTTAAACACTGCTAGAAACGAATCGATGATATGTGCTTAATTTTCTGTCTGTAAGACCTTCTTACAAACGCCATAATAGCTATTATCACCATGCAGGCGTTACACACATTCATATTGCACTAAATTGGTATAATCCCAGGACGGGTTTCTGCCTGTTCCTGAATCACAGAACGGATGACAATAATGGATCCATAGGTTATGCCATATTTTATTCATTATTTCAGTTCGGCGTGGAGCGAAAATGCATTAAGAGGGTGAGATGTGACGTACTCACTGATGCACGAAGGATATGGGAGGTATAAAACAGTTCACTGATCTGATGCAATTATACAAGGAGTTAACTTTTTAATGACGCACTGCAAACTAAATTCGAAAAATATGTCGTGAACTGTGCCGGTAGTCCAGTACGTTACTGCTTCTGGACTGGTCACTGCTGAAATAATCAAAATTTCAATGGAGTCGTGACCTAATCCATTGGTCCTGCATCAAAACTTAATGAAAATGAATGTGACAAGTAAAAAACTATGTTAATCTTTGTATGATAAATTATAACGTTTAAGGCTTGCTCACATAGACCAGTTCTAATTCAGATATCAAAATGGCGAATTGGTATTGTTTGGTCATTTTCAACATATACAAAAACTTTACTTCTTCGCGCGTGATAGACAAAACAAATTTAGTCTCGTTTCCTTATTGCATAAGGATACGAAATCTTGTGGTTATATCAAATTAAGTTTCGTAATAACAAATACTCCATATGCGGATTTTCATTTTCGAAAACTGACCCATTTCCTTATAAATAGTGTCTTTGATAATTTTGTATGTTCCAGGATATTTAGGACTACAATGCATGAAATAATTATTTATATGTTCTCTTAGTGTAGGGGGAGGGGTTGGAGTCCAACTGGGTTCACTCGGCACGGCGGCCACTGATTGGCCTATTGTACTTGCCCCGGGTGATTGCGATTATAGAGAATCTGTTGGAATAAAGATTGGCAGGAGAAACCGAAGTACTCGAAGAAACCCCACCCCAGCGCCACTTTTCCCACCAAAAATCCCATCTGACCAGACCCGGGATCGAACCCGGGCCACCGCGGTGGGAAGCCAGCAACTAATCGCTTCAGCTATGGCGCGGCCTATTTATATGTTACTATCTTCTCATAACAATATATACTTCTCCTAGTCAACGCGTCATCAAGATCTTATAGCGAGAAGGAATATGCAGGAAAATTTCCCCGATATTCCTTAACATTGAATCTTCCATAGCAGAAGTTACTGTGTTCCTGAACGAGGGATAACATCAATACATGCAGTAAGTTAAATGTTCACTTCGTTCATTAGATTACATTAGGAAGGGGGAGTAACAACAAGTGACAAAAATTTATATTATCGGGAACGAATAATGATAATAATTCGATATTATTTGGAAGAAATCTTAACAAAAAAAATGTTCCTCGCTCTCGGATTTTCTTTTTCTTTCTTCTATCCTGGAGATGGAGGCGATATGATCCTCCGAAACGTCGGTTTACACCACATCTACACGGCGCCACATCCCAGAAGACTGCATATTTCATAGTCGCCTCGGTGAAAACCTCAAATCTTACAAATTTTTTATACTTATCATCATCCATGTTCATCTACCCATTTTGAATATTACAGTCTTGTGGTATGTAACGCCGTAAAGTCTGGTAGAAGTTCGCCGACATTTCGGATTAAAACACTGCTTCCTTCTTCATAGTAGAAAAATTAAGGAAGCAATCAGTGTACTCTGCTTACTACCTGATTTTTGTTAATTGCTTGCTTGGTTTACTCATCCACCCTGACGACAGAAGTAGTATGGCCTCGAAACGTCGATGAAATTCTACCGGACTACACGGCGTTACATCCCATAACAACACAATTCATAGTCACAACAGCGAGATCCTCAAATCCAATCTTCTGAACTTTTCGGAACTACATACATATATACAGACGAAACATGTTAATAACACAATACTGATTCAGTCCACGGAACACCGTAATACACAGAGGACATTTAGCTATAGAAGAAAGAAGAGCACTTAAAGAGAAAGGACAGCAGCGTTCAAAAACTGGAGATCTACAAAAGCGGATAATACAAAGAACAGGAAGAAAATAACCTCTATCACAAAGGTTTTCTTACAAAGCCGAAATAAGCAGCGTACCCTTAAGAGAAACGTTCATTGAGAAACACGGAACTAAGCACTGGCACTTACTTGCAGACTGGAACAGGTTTGGTTCCATTGGATTATTGACTTGCATTCTAGATCATGAATTTTTATGGTTGGGCGCGACCTCAATCGATCTCCAAAATGGAATCTCTTCAGTGCGAACGCGACAGAGTACATTTTAATTTCTGCACGGTTCTCAGACGAGAACGCAAATCCAGAAGTAGAATTATGCATGGAAATGTATTTCGGGAACACATTCCAACTCTGTGCGGTCATTTAAATGTAGAGCTCGGATCTGCGCTTACACAAACGTAGCGGCGAGCATCTGATCACACAACTGACAAAATCTCATTCTGCCTGAAGTACCCATTTCCATGTGACCCGGCTCCAGGTCTCGCCGAAGGAGATTACGAGGTTTACAGGTAAATGGCTGCTTCGATTTCAGCTTACCGGAACATGGTTGTTTCTGGGACTACAGGCCTGTAACTGTTCTGTAGATACATCAGTTCAGGAGAGTGAAATCAGGTAGAGTGGGGTGAGTAGGGAATATGGAGACAAGGAATGCATACAGAATTGCGGTCATACAATCTCCTGAAAAAGACCACCATAAAGGCAGAGATTGCGATGAGGGCATAACGTTAAGATGAACCTTAGGACGATAGGTTATGAAGATTGAAAGTGGGCTCAAATAGCTCGGGATCTTGTCCAATATGGGGAATGTATTATATGGCAGCCTTAAATCTTGCGAGTTCTGCTGGTTTCATTAGTTAGGTAGGAAGTATCAACCGCATAGTTCGTTATAAGAGTCTAATAAATTAAGATGTTTATGTACACTAAAGGCTGTCACGGTAGCCGAGCGGTCTAAGGAATGTACCGTCTTCACTCACTCGGAAGCCGCGATCGTGTGTTGGAATCCCGCTCAAGGCATGTATGTGTTTATTCTGTGTTTGTTTTGTCCTTTGTTTAGGTAGCGGCCTTGCGACGGGCTGATCATCCGTCCAAAGGATCATACAGTCTGTAAAAATTGTTATGAAACTGAGAAATCAGCCCTATATTTCAAAGTGGGAGCAAGAGGAGATATTCTGCAATCAAAGATATTAATGGACGGCTGGTTACTGATTCGATAGAAAAGATTAGCTCCCTCAAGTTCTCACGCCTCACCTTTCTTGATTTTATGAAGCTAATGATATGAAGTGACAGTTAAATCAATATATTACACAGCACGTCAGAAAATTTTCTCCAACCTAAAATTATTTCCTCTTTTCATGTCCAAATATATTCATCACTTTTTCGAACAATCTTGTTGTATTCTGCTTCCTAAGGGTGCGAGACACGTTTGAAAACCAGACAAAACTACAGATTACTATATAATTGAGTGAATTTTATTCTTCGCGTTTTTAGAAAGGGAAACTGAATTTATTGTTAGGAACATTTTACATATATGTTATATATATTTGAAATGCTCGAAGGGCATCCACGATCAGGCGTACTCGTCCCCTAGCTCTATACTCAAAACGCGCAAGATACGTGTATGTCTGGATACAAAAATCTCAACCGTCGTCCAGCTGGTAACCAGTATGCACTGCAGTCTCGCGAACTATGTACATCTAAAAGCACTTCTTGGATCTGAAAAATAAGGCCTGGCTGTAGGTAAAGGAACAGCGGTTCCATTGCGATGTACATATTTACTCCCACAGAGACTGGCTAAGAATGCCACTGCAGTAACACAAATTTTGTTGGTAGGCGTGTAGAGGGAGGGTGATATGTGTGCTCACAACTTCGTTCCCAGCTCTGGTTTCGCAGTACTATTGCAGTGAAATTCTTCAATCCTTGAAAGATATCAAGCGTCAAAACTGGGATCAATTTGGTCGCTTGTATTCTCCTTATAAAAAGTTACCCGGTGGCCGAGCGGTCTAAGGCATATACTGTCTTCGCTCGCTGGGAAACCAGGATCATGGGTTCGAATCCCACTCAGGGCATGGATGTTAAATTTGTGTATGTGCGTTTTTCTGTGTCTGTGTACAGGAGAGGCGTTGCGACGAGTTGATCACCCGCCCCAGGGGTCCTACCGAATGTGTAAGATCTAGAAAAACCGAAGTGAACGAAGAAGTTTATGGAGGTAGGCCTAGACCTAGGCCCATTGGGGCTGTACTTCCAAGGAAAAAAAAGAAAATCTGCAGATTCTTTTCTTCTGCGAAATGATCCGTTCGGGCAGACTGTCAGAGTAGCACAACATTAGCGGGAATCAAGTTCAGGTCAATTGTCGCACTCACACCGATAATTCCGACAATATCAACATTAAAAGTAATAAATTTACTAGTATTTTTGGTTCTGATGGGTTGCCTTGTGTTGAAACACACACAGGCTATAATAACGGGACCCTATTCCTCCATTTATTCGATAATTCTTTGAGTTTTCCCCCATCTACTTCCATGGCGTCACAGATACATTTTATATTTTGAAACTAAATATATTAAACCTTTAAATTGTAGTTTGCGAGATGTAAGCTCCATGATATAAATGTTTTATGAAATATCCTAGATAATAAAATTACAGTATTTCCCCGAATATAGGGCAGAAAACGAGTCTAGGAGGGCCGTTCAGAAACAAACACGGATTTGAAATTAAGGACTGATTTACCCATATCTTCGAGCGAACGGCTGTTCTTTTGTCACAAGCATTTATACGCCTAAACATATATGAAACATATCTTGTCACTGGTTTATGCTAACCGTCTTACAGTGTATACACTTTTTCACCTTATTCTTCACTTCCACACTACATGTTTCAACACTAATGTGCCATCCTCAGGTGTCTTTATGCATGTTAAAATATTGTACTGCATGCCATGATGTCTTCACTCTAAAATGACTAAAATCTGTATTCGTCATATATGTCGATGAATTCTAAATAATAAAACTTTTCAGGATTCTTCCTACGTCGCACTCAAACACGCGAATTACGCCAATCTTCTTTTATATGAGCATTCTTCCTACATACATTTGTGTATCGTGTTCTGTGTTGTGTTTTGCTCCTGTTACTGCATGCGTTGTACTGATGGATATGTGTATGAAAAGGTGAAATGTGTATACACTGTAAGACGGTTAGCATAAACCATGGAAATGAATCAGTGTAACAGGACGCTAAAATATAACATTGACACATATCTTAATAAATCGTTTTCTTATGCACTTTAAATGAAAGGTTCAACAGAAATTCGATCGCGAGGCGCAGTTCGGGCGTTCAGTCCCGTGAATCATGCAAGGAAAGCTAAATCTTATAACGTAAAGCATCCAAGCAGCATTAAATCTAAGCGGTACCAGAGTTGAATCATATTCCGTATAGTCTGGAATTTCACCCTTGTGGTTTTCATTTTTCGGGGCTTCTGAACAAGATATTGAGGTTACGATTACTTCAGCAAAACGCAGAATTTCAGCAGGTTATGTGCGATTCAAGTTAGCCGAAGACTGCAGCAGTATATCAGTGGCTTTGTGTAACTAGACCAGTTACTCTACAATATTCGCCCTTAGGCAATTTCTACTTGACATTTTTTGTGTGCTGTTAAAATAACTGCACGAGAAACGGGTTGTGAAGTACAAGCTTCCAAGGCTTCTAAGAGTCTGGCTTGCGAGCCCGGCTCGGCGAGGAGCCGGACTCGGATTAATTTCACCACAAACGTATGAGCGTGGCGACCCACACACGGACGAGTTTGGCTCATTGGAACCCAAGCCGAGTCGGACTCGCGAGCCAGATTCATATGTGTATGGGTCCTCTAAGAACAGACACAAAATCTTTTCTGTCACTACCACACTTAAGCCAGAATTTAACGAGGAAAATGACTCGAGTGGTAACACTTCTGACTTGTATTCGAAAGGTGCCGAGTTCCAATCTCGGCCGGAACACCATCATTCCTGACTGAAAATATCTCATGGTTTTTCTTACTCCGCTCAAGAAAATTCTGATAGAATACCTTACATTATGCTATGGCAGCTTCATTTCATATCCTTTGTAATCCCACGTTACAGAGTCCCAAGTACCGACAAAGTAGTTCAGGAACCAGCAGGAAGTAAATAAAATGCTGTGACGTACTCATATGTACCCACTGCGAGGGAGCGACCCGGCAAACACATTCCCGCGGAAGCGCACGCGCAAAGCAATAGGACGTCCATTGCTAAGCAATGTCTCTGTTTTGAAGGGCTCAAGTGTTGGATATTCTGCTCTTCTGTTGACGTTAATACTATCAAGAAGAACAATTAGACAGACAAGCAAAGAAGCGGGCCAGTAGAGAAGAATTCCCCAAAGAACCGTTAACTCTTCGGTGTTTTCATAAGGTTCGCATGAGTTCTCAGACTGAATGAGGTCTCTTGATTGGAGTGAATAGCTTGTCCATCAAGAAGAAATATCAGACCGGAAGAAGGGGTTGATCGAGAAGGTACTTCTTTCGGGGGAATCTGAGGACTAGGCTGAAACCAGTGGTGACGTCTTTGATCTCCCACCGGTGAATGACAAAAGGCGACAACCTAAAAGAAATTTGTATTATATCAGCGCCGAAGTTCGCTGAGTACGGGTTTATGTTCTTTGAGTCTGCATGGGCACAGCCGATGAATATTGAGAGGGCCTCAGTCTGGAGGGCTTTGGCTGTAGATATTGTTTTTTTTATTGCTAGTGGGGTGGGACTAAGTCCCTTGTACTGCGGCCACTTCTGGTCTATTGTATCAGCCCCAGATGATAGGTGCGGGGGATTGTGGAGCAATTGGTGGAATGAATATTGGCAGGGGAACCGAAATACTCGGAGAAACCCTGCTCCAGCGCCACTTTGTCCACCACAAATCCCAGTTGACCAGACTCGGGATCGAACCCGGGCTGCCGCGGAGATAAGGTCTTGTGTCTTCAACAAGCCCATAAACACAGGGGCGCACAATGAACCCAGTAGAGGTCTGAATGTTTACAGGGCGGCTCGACGTTTTCCCTATAGCAATACAAGCGTCGAAATTAATAACACCTGAACCTAAACCTGTACTCTCCCATATGTCTTCTTGCCGTTACGTTTGTTTACTCAGGAGAGGGACAGCTCTGTCTCCCATAAGCATCTGCAGAATCTTCCCGCTGCTTGTCTAGCAAGACAAAGGCTTTGTGCAAATGGGTATGAGTTGCAACAATGAATCAGTCTACTGATCAAAATTCAGAGAAAAAAAACGAAATGAAAAATTCACGATTTTTACTTGTTACAAAGAATATACAAAATTTATCCATTTCTCTGTTCATGCGACACATGAGCTGATCAACCAAGTCGAAGCACACGCTGTGACAGAAGCTAAAGTCAAGCCCAGTATTTAGTGAAGCACAAGCATGCTGCTATTACAGCACGCACTCAGTTTTGCAGGAATGAGAATTTGCTTTTTTTCTTTTTTTTTGAATAAAATTTGGTAAAAATTTTATGCAGGGAAAATTGCGGTTAATTCGTCCTGCATTTCTATTACCGAAGTACGACTATGATTTATTTAGAGTTATGTTCCAAATATGCAAGAGTTTGAGCATACGCATGGATGTTTTCCCACCGCTGTCTGTTGCATATTTTATTGCAGTGGAAGTGTTCTGCACTATTCCATTTGCAGAAGGTTTTATATAACATGAATAATCAAATTGGCGTCCTGTCTAATACAAAATTTATTCTTATATTATAATGTCACTCTGTGTCTGTGTGAAATGAATAATCAAATGTGGGAAAAAATAATCCCTCTCCTAAAACTAAGAGATATAAGTCGCTTTGCTGACATTTAAAAAAGGATCATCAAAAGTCGCAAGTCGAGTAGGCTGTAGCCTGTTTCATATTTAAGAGATCCTGTGTTCGATTCTTAGGCGGACGGCCGTCTATCGTCGCGAAGTATTATCCTGATTCTCTTCAGTTACTCAGAAAAATCTTCGGAATCATATTTTCAAGTATTTTTTTTTTAATTCGCATAGTGGGGGATGGAGTCCAACTGGGTCCACTCGGCACGGCGGCCACTGATTGGCCTATTGTACCATGCCCAGGGTGATTATGATTATGGAGAATTTGGTGGAATGAAGTTTAGCAGGGGAAACGGAAGTACTCGGAGAAAACCCGCCCCAGCTCCACTTTGTCCACGACAAATCCCACTTGACCAGACCCGGGATTGAACCCGGGCCGCCGCGGTGGGAAACCAGCGACTAACCGCTTGAGCTATGGCGCGGCCTATGTTGAACCCCTTAGTTACTGGCAAATTCGGAGTTCTGTCACTCACTGTGATAACTAATACTCGGTTTGTCCCTCTCTAGTACGTGTAAATACACTCAAGACTTTGTCCAGCTATGAGCATTTGACTATCTATAATTTCCCAGCCTAACAGTTTTCTCAGCGCCAGCCTTCCTTTTGAATAACACAGATATGAACAGGGCCATAACACAGGTTCAAACATTTTTCTCAAATTACCTCCTATCCTGAGTTTCGTACTAAATGCTTCCTTGAGTAATCTATTAGATGTCATTTCATTCATACTTTTTGAGAAGCTAATGGTCGCTCAGCTAATAGACAATTCCATATATATATTTTTGGAATCTCAATATTGTCTATCCTGACCTAAGGCAGACTAAACCAGTCCTAATACATTATTTCTCTGAGTTCTTAGGCTCTCCGGCGGTCTCATCCATTCAGTCGTATGCCGGCAAAAAGTTCATAAATACACAAATATCGTCATCAAATTTTCAGAGTGTGTCATACATATGTAGATTTAATATACACTGGAGGATCGAACTGTCTGCAGAAAACAAAGAAGTAACTGCCTACCTACCTACCAGTCGTGCTGCAGTCCTGGTTGAGCCTTGGCCTCCTCTACAACCAGTCTTAACAACCAGTACGTGCTGCCATAGGAATGGACCCACACATGATGACTCGAGGCTAGTTGTTGGGTTTCTCTACAAAATTCTTTTTACAGGTTGAGGTAGTTAGCCCCATGCTCAACCACAAACATGAAGGACCACGGAATCTTTCTTAGTCTGGACTCTACCCTTTGACCTTTCCGACATGGGTGACCCTACTGGTAGTTAAACTACCGCCAACATAGCTCTCCAGGCCACAAAGTCACACACGTCCCACCACCACGACAAGGTGGAAACACATTTGGAGAGATTATGAAGAAGTAATGCCAACAAAATCCAATGCCCATCAACGTTCCTTCGTTCAACGTAAAACCATACGATTTAACATACTAAAAGAATCTGTATTTCCTGCTTTTTGAACCTTATAGCATATCATATTGTTAACTACAAGGATCCTAATCTAATCCTTCTGGACAGAAAGATAGTACCTTCTACAGAATAGAAGCTATAATTTTATTATTAAAGCCACGGAAAGTGTGTAAGATAAAAACAGCAGACACAGAAAATTCTCCTTTGTTAATGGTCAAGCATTCTGGTCCTTCAACAATAGTGGGCAACAATTGGTCACTATATCTGACATGTGGCACTCCTGTCTACTTGAGGTAGATTTTGCACGAAGGTATCTTTTTGGGGCCAGCTCTGAGGTTACCCACCTGCGCTGTTTCAGCAACACAAGTTCTCAGCATAATGTAAAGTGTGGAATGAAAGGTAATTATTATCATGTGTGATGGCGGATGGAGATCTACAAGGAAGTGGTAGTTGCCTGTTCCGTAGCATCATTCTGGAGGGATTAGTAAAGTCCACGAAAAAAACTTCAATCATTATACACTTTAAGCTTCTGAGTATCAAACATGGTACCTCTCTAGTACAAGTCTAGGTCATCACCACTACACTAACCTTTTAGGTGAAATGTTAAGTGAATTCAATGTGCCTTTTACTAGTTGCTACTGGACTCCTTCTACTGCTATTGCTACTGTTTTTTTTCCTTGGCACTACAGCCCCCGTGGGCCTAGGCCTACCTCCATGAACTTCCGTTCACTTCGGTTTTTCTAGATCTTACACATACTGTAGGACTTCTTGGGCGAGTGATCAGCTCGTCGCAAGGCCTCTACCTGTAAAGAAACATAGAAAAACGCACAGAAACATCCATCCCTGCGTGGGATTCGAACCCACGATCCCGGCTTCCGAGAGAGCTAAGACAGTACATGCCTTAGACCGTTCAGCTACCGTGACCGGCATTACTACTCTTACTACTACTAATACTAGTAGTAATTTTAGTACCAGGACTACTTCTGCTGCCACTACACACAATTTAACTTATAATTATATGCACTGTGGCTATGGGGTTGACTTAGCGTCTAACAGAAATGAGTACCAGGAATCTTCCTGGGAGTGTGTAAGGCTGAAAACCTTACCGGCATCTGTGAGCCGACTGTCTAGAAAATGTGGTAGTCTCCACTTCTCACAACCCTCTGGGCCTTCACAGTCTGTTGCAGGGATAGCTTTACCTTTTTATTTATACATTTCATAACACAGATTGGTTCCGTTACAGGTCTGAGATAAAATTATAATTAACTGCTATGAAAATGGTACTTAATTTTGTGAGTTACAATTGCCAGTACTTCTTCACAGATCCCCCAACCCAAGTTGCCTTATGCTGTGTTGCGAATTCGGTTGAAATCGGACACAGTTCAAAGACGTTCGTTAGGAGAAGCACGCAGAACTCTCATGCAATGACGTAATGATGACGAAAGGAAGGAACTATAGGGTGTACCGTTACTAATGCTTTGTTACCTTAGTTTCTTGCGGACAGTGTGAAATGCTGCAACACTATACGACATGGAGTTCTCCTGTTGCAAGACCCGATTTCTCGGAAATATAACCTTTGCTTAAGGTGGAACTTAATCTGCATTTGCCCTAGCAATAGGATACAAGACGTCACTGCTATCACTACACGCTAACCTTCATTTATTGGAGAACTCCCTGTCTGTAACTTGCTGTACACAGAACTTCATAATTATTATACTTCAATAAATAAAACACGGACCGCACAGACAACATTAAGTTCTTCTACTCTTCCATGTGTATTCGTTGCATCAGGAAAATATTTACAAATCCGTTGCCTACCAATGATAGCGGGAATACACAGACATACAGACAGCGAGGTGATCTCATAAGCCTCCTTTTATTTTTCGTAATAATAGAAGTAGGTTAAAAATACAGTCAACATTCATAATTGTTCAGAATTCGTTTCTGAGTCATTTTTCTTAGCGAAAGATATATAAATTACGTCTGTTCGTCTCTCAAAAAGCTTAAATAATTTTAAGGAAGTTTCGTATTGAATGTCTATATTAAACGTTCAGGACGAAATGCATTTCAGTTATAGTCAGTGCACTGCCTCATGGTTCACTGCATTAACATACAAAGATCCACAAAACAAATTTCTTCCTTTTATATTTCAATTTTGTTGGAAACCATTTTTCAGCTGTAGGAATTTTATGCCCAGAGAATGAGGTCATAAATCCCCTAACTACTACCACGTAAAGGAGGCTGAATTACTTATAATTTTACTAATAAGGAATTACAGAATTAGGCAAGATTCAAGACTTCTGTCAAAACATGTTTACTCCCATAATACCGAATGTCAGTGATCTATTTTAAATTTTCTACAGTTTCGGCAGAGATCAGATACATGAAGAGAATTTCTAACATAATAATAATAATAATAGTAATACTCGTATAGCATAAGAAGTCCCGTTGAGAACACAGGCCATGAAATTTAAATGGACCAAATTCATGTTCCTCATTGAAGAGTTTCCAGTTGCGGCTGTTACTGATATTCGTCACACCCATTTTTTTTATTGCTAGTGGGGTGGGACTAAGTCCCTTGTACTGCGGCCACTTCTGGCCTATTGTACCAGCCCCAGATGATGGGTGAGGGTGATTGTGGAGCAATTGGTGGAATGAAGATTGGCAGGGGAAACCGAAGCACTCGGAGAAAACCTGTCACAGCGCCACTTTGTTCACCATCTTCGTCACACCTAAGTGCATGTGTAGTTATTACAGCAGGTATATTTCATGGGATTCTTATGAATTCTTCTGGTATTACTGCGCACTTTGCTGGCAAATCATCTGCTCAATCGTCCATTAAGAAACCCATTCTAAACCTAATTAGTTAAGAACTTAATCACATGAAGATGTATGGAGGGAATAAAGTATAGCTGTATGCACTTTCATCCGCTGCACTAGGTGGATGTGAGTTTCAGATTCATGCTCCAGTCGCCTTATCCCCGGAGGAAGATCCTTCGGTACCCATTGGCTGGGCGAAATCCAGATTCCGCCTGATAAGCGACACCGAGCAAAAGAAATCCTTGCCACTGCAGAGAGTCGAGTTAACTTCACCCAGCCTCTGATCCATGACCACACACAGTAATTTTGTGTCTCTGGAAATCTGATACTTACAGGCCTGACAAAGAATTTATGTAATTTACATAAACCCGAAGAACAATTGCCCTTGTCAAGAAAGTCCGCCAATCGACTATATCCTGAACAAATTGGATTTAGTACATCTTAACAGAACACACTCGCATGTTACGACGTTCAGGCGTGTACGACAGGAGAACATTCTGGCGATCAGGTCGTACATGTCGCCTTTGCAGGTAGCTAGGGCAGCTTTTGCATACATACACTACAGACAAGAATAAGAAACGAAAGGAAAGACGTTGGTGGCAAACGCAACTGNAGGATGACAAATCCTGAACAGTTTTAATATTTTTAATATTTAAAATTTAGCAATATACTCGTATATGGAGAATAATTATTTTTTTTATTTTAGTATAAAGATAACAGGGCATGCAATGCAGTAGTTCGACGTACATCGAAAAGCACCTGAAGATGGAAGTTTAGTGCCGAAACATGTAGTGCAAGAGAGAAGAGTAAGGTGAATAAATGTATGCACTGTAAGACGGTCAGAATAAATCATGGACGAAAATACAAAGGTTTTACTCGTGTCGCACCCGCAGGTTTTGAATTCCTGATTATTTCAATCAGTAGGAAAATTACTAAGGATATCACACAGAGAGCAGCTGTTCCCCTTTGAAGAGAGACTCACAGTCATACTGCGATTTTTGGCAACGTACGATTCGTACATCAGCCTGCAGTTTCTAAACTAACAATCGTCCAGATTATTCGAGAGGCCCATAGCCTTCGCAAGTTCCACCCAAGCATCATGTTTAGTGTGTTTATTGTAATACTCTGGATGTGTTGGATCTCAGAGCAGAGGCTTAGCTTTGTACAGCTCCATTAATGTTATCGCGCACTTGTTATCCGAGTCAACTGAAAATTACAGTGGAAAAAACAAGGGATTACGAATTAAGATATAATCTTGGCCCGACGAGGAACAGTTTTCAACTGGTGAACACGCGGAGAAACTCGTGCACACCTGCTGTAATGGTGCAACGTAACATACTTCGATGCTCGCTGGAAAACAGACAGTGTTTTGAATCGACCGCACCGCGAACCGAAGAAGTGCGAATGATACAGTAACGCCGTACACATTTGTTACAATATGCTGTTACGTTATGGCAGAAAGCGCAAGTGTGTATCAGACTTAAGACTGCCGGAAAATATTGTGACATTATGCCTAAAAGCCGGAAGAGTGCAGTTGCAGAAGTCATACAAGGGAGACCAACGGGAGGGGGAGAGTTAGCAGTCAGTCGCCAGGCAACTAGAGCAGGATCTCCTGAGCACGGGAGAAGTAAAGGGAATCGTATTGTTAGAAGCAACTATCAAGCAACAGAAGATATTTTCAGCTGTAGTTACTTGTAGATTGTGTAGAGCAGTGAGGGTGATATAATTATTTGTAATAACGAGTAATAAGTATTCGATAAAGTCAACAGTCAATTGAAACCTTTTGCCTAGTCACTGACACGTGACACAGCATATAGAGCTGTGCGCTTTTTAAAGTTATACATTTCAACTGTGATATTTACTAAATAATTACCCTTGCGATAAAGCCATATTTTCAATGGAATGGGTTTTGGACATCCCTGTATATACTTTCAAGAGATCGTCTCCATCCAGGAAAGGGAAACTGCAAGCCACGTTATTTCCCACATATGAAACATGATCTGTTATGCCTCGCACACTTTAATGTTCTTGAAAGCCTGCTTTACGTTGCATCTTCCGAACAGCCCATCAAAATACCAAGCTGCTATAATGTTGAAAGCTTTCTTTCAAAAGACATTCGATATTCTGTCAATTCAATGCCTGAATTTTAAAGGAATGTGAGCAGCAGACTGCAATTCCACACCCGAGCAAGGCATATGAATACGTTTCACTAGACAGCACCACGTCATCAAACGGCTGCTATTTCATTCCGCAAATGATCGGCGCAGTGTACTAGATGCAAGAATGGAACAACATTCAGTTAAACTGTTTTGAAAAACCTCAACTTGTTTCATTAGAGAAAAATATATAACATTCAAAATATAGGTTACATACTTAAGACAGTATATGAACGTCACGTTATTTATGACTAGCATGTGTTGTAGACGGTCACGTTAGCCGAGCGGTCTAAGGCATGTACGGTCTTCGCTAGCGTGGAAGCCGGAATCGTGGGTTCAAATCCCACTCAGGGCATGGATGTCAGTGTTTGTGTGTGTATGTGTTTTTCTGTTGTTTGTGTACAGGTAGAGGCCTTGCAACGAGCTGATTACCCGCCCAAGGAGTCTAAGAGTTTCATGGAGGTAGGCCAAGGCCCAAATTGGGGCTGTAACGCCAAAAGAAAAAAAAAGAATGTGATGTAACACACATTAAAACCGTCGAAATTGTTAATATGTCAACATGAAAGGGTTCACACGTAAGTCGCTAGTTGTACTACGTGACACTTCAACACTCCTTAACACAAACTTCTGCCACTGGCCACCTCTAATCCCTACAAACGGTTTCCGTTATTATAATAATAATTTATCATCAGGGACCGGGATTGCTCAGTCGGAATAGTGGAATATACGAGTGCCTCAGTTCCCCATACGTCGTCATGGCTTGGTGCTTAAATATTAAACATGGGGACAACTTTACCTTTGCCATTAATAATGCGTCATTTTCCCTCGGTTAAGGAGACCACACCCAAACAAAACAAATACTAGTGTTATTGTTTTACGTCCTCTGACCTTTACAGCGTCATGAATTGTACACGGGTGATATCAGTTTCTGAACTAAATATTAAATATTACTTACTTACTTACTTACTTACTTACTTACTTACTTACTTACT
>NW_019725423.1:3124709-3132523 GCF_002891405.2 Cryptotermes secundus
TGAATAAGCAGTCGCGGACAACCGACAAGGGGTGGTCCACCAGCTTTGGGGTTGGGCGTGGGGCTAACAACTCCTCGCCGTAAAAAATTACTTTGCTATGGAAATGAAAACAAAGCCTCGGACCTTGGCGGATTCCTTGGATAAACGACCTAAGCTAAAGAAAATGGATATGAGATTTGTCACTTGGAATGTACGAAGTTTGGATAGGGCAGGTTCGCTCAGGGAAATGGCAGATGAAATCTTAAAATAAAAGTTAGATTTAGCAATAAAAATATTAAATATTAGTAAAATTTATTATTCTAACAGTTTCGACATGAATCTCATTTATATCTGTTAATTCTGTTCCCACATATCAGCATCTTGAAATATTTTAAAATACTTTATTATATATACTTATGAGCCAACTGATCTTGATTTCAAGTATGCTCAGATATTAAGCATCGCTTATATTTATTCCCCTAGAACAATTTCTGTGTTATCCTTTGTGGTAGTTAATTTTCCTAAATAAATTAACGCTTATCAAATTTATTTAATATACTCTCATGTGTAGGGTAGTAGGCGTGGCAAAATTAACGGGTCCTAGATCGAATGATTGGATTTATTAACACTTCGGTTACACTCTCTCTCTCTTAATTGTAATTAATACAGCGCTATCGCTGTATTTACACACTTTACAGTTTACCGTTGCGCACGCACTAGGATTCTCAGTCTCCACTAGTCGTCTCCTGGCAACGGATCTCAATACAGAAACTAGCACTTCAAATCACTATGAAGTCTTCTTGCCATTTCTTGTACAACCATCCTGGAACCTGGCAACTCAACTATAAACTCCTCCTGACTCTTAACTACACTGCACTGCACTAACCTAAGCTACAACAGGTCTTTGTGATATAGGCTCCGTGCAGAAAACACAGAAAACACAAGTCACGTGATTTCTACCCGGCGAGGTCATTGACGCTCTGACTGTTACCTAGCAACGCGCTATAACTTGCGTCCACTGAGACACATTTTCCATTATTGCACGTTGCAAAGTGTTTACCAAGCCGTTGCCTAGAAACGCTTCGAGTAAATCCGTTACAATATTTTGATCTTTTAGTATTTTGAACGGTAGATGAAACGATAACAGTTCTTGAATCGAATAATAACAAACATGTAAATTGTATTCCTATATTTACTGAGGTTAGGCTTTCACGGTGGTTAATTCCTGATGCTGATTTTGACCTTGGGTTATTATATTGTGTGGATAGGCAGTACTTTAGCTCAGTCAGTTAGTTACCGGCTACCCATTGCAGCGGCTCTGGTTCGAGCCCAGGTAAGGACATATGTGGTAGACAAAGTGGCATTGGGGCAGGTTTTCCCCGAGTACTTCGATTTTCCCTGCCAATTCTCATTTTACTGACTGATCCATACTCATCATCTATCATCCGTGACTGGTACAGAGGCCAATTAGTGGCCCACGTACTAAGTGGGCTCAGTGTCACCTCACGCCAAGAAAATAAAAAAGAAAATAACTACACCATGTGGGCGTTTGCGATGATGCCGAAGTGACAGCTCGAGAACGTCAGTTCTCGATGGAATTTTCCATGCACTGCAGGGCCTTTTAAATGATCGTTTGCAATACTTTCATGGTTCAACGTCTTTACGGTTCCAGACGAGGCATGAACTACACTCTACCTCCTCTTTCAGTTCATCTTTTTCGAAACGCACTCCTATATATACATTGACATCCACAAGTTTACACACTTCGAATCTGAATATCGAGGCATCATGTACCTCTGAAACGTCGGCAACACACCCACATCCACATGAACTAACAACCCAGGATTAGCATCAATTCATTTTTAAATATATTTCAACACGAACCGCATCTCTGTTTACTACAGACCTGATCGGTGTCGTCAAAAGTAAACGTAATTACGCCAATGCAGTAAACAATAAAAGCAAATAGCGGACAATAAGCTTTATAGTATGACTGATGATACACTAATCCACTTACTCATGGAGCTGAGTCCTTCTTGAAAAGCCGACAATTGTTCAGCTGTTGAAGAAATTCCCGTCATTTTATTGAACCCGAAGGTTCATTACCGTGTTCACAAGAGCCCTCCACTGGTCCCTATCCTGAGCCAGATCAATCCAGGCCATACCATCCCATCCAACCTCTCTAAGATCCATATTAATACTGTCCACCCACCTACGCCTTGGTTTTCCCAGCGGTCTATTTCCTTCTAACTTTCCCACCAGTATCCTATATGTATTCCTCTTCTACCCTATTCGTGCTGCATGTCCTGTTCACCTCATCCTCTTTGACTAGATCATTAATTATACTTGGAGAAGAGCACAAGTTATGAAACTCCTCGTTATGCAGTTTTCTCCAACCTCCTCTCACGTCATCTCTCTTCGGTCCAAATATAATCCTCAACACCCTGTTCTCAAAAGCCTTCAGTCAATGTTCCTCCCTTAAAGTCAGAGACCAAGTTTGATGACACGCTAAGTCGTCGAATATGCACAGCTCATATTATGTTATGTAAGAAGTATACTCTGAAATGAGATACGAGTAACCATTGTCAGTAATGTCTACGTAATAATATCGTCCAACAGAGGGGCAATAAACAGACCTAGTGACGTCTGCGATCTAAAAGAATCTCGGGTATTTCTTTTCCTTTCACCCAGGGATACCAACTTTCACGGTATATCAATAATCTAGCTTAGCTTTGGCTTCGGTCCAGATTTAGTGTCGCAAAGTAAGTGGTAGAAATGTGTTCAGAACCTGAACTCTTGCACACAAAAGAACACTGGTTCCTCTTTTGGGCGGGTCAGGATTTCGTTTCATAACATTAAGCAAGTTGTTTTCGCATTCACTTCTGAGACTGCAGTGATCAAATAAATAAATAAATGACGTGATGCGGCTACAAGCAGCTGGACGGGAGCCAGTCTCTGCAGCACTGTTTCAGTTACACAGCCTGGGACTTGTCTGATACGTCACGAACTGTTTTACTTGCATCAGCGTGAGAGACCAATACAGATTTCTTTAGACGGTGAATGGTCTGACTTAAGTATTCTTCTTTCAATTAAGTTTCCGCAATACATTATCTTTTTGCTTCCGCCTGTTCTATAATTATCACAAATTTAAATAGCAGTTTAAAATTAATGTGCCTACTTTACTTTATGCCGGTCAAAGTGGCCGCGCGTTCTAAGGCATGAACAGTCTTCGCCCGCTCGAACACTGCGATCATGGGTTTGAATTCCACTCGAGGCATGGATGTCTGTGCGCGATTATTCTGGGTTTGTGTTGTTCTGTGTGTATGTAGCGGCCTATTGGTGGTCTGATCCCCGACCAAAGATTCCTACTGACTCTGTAAAAGATGAAGAAACTGAAAAAGCGGCCAATGACCAACAACGGACTGTAGAACCACAGAGAGTTAGATAGGCTTCACTTTACATTCTGCATTCCGTGTGATCAGGCCGGCAAGAACTATATACGTAATATTAATTATGTAATTTAGTGTCGCATTTCTCATATACTTTATACTAACCTAAATTATAACATTGAAATTGTCAGATATGACCTTGAAGGTTCACAGGTTAGATAGATCTGTCTCCCCATCCACCTCAGGACGGAGACAGATCTAGTCTCCGAAACGTTGTGGTTTTTGTCTTATATATACCAGACAATGGATATGGTTCAAAACAAACCTTATAGTTCTGTAGGACTTAAAAACGTTTTCAGTACGGTCTACAAGGGCCAGATTACGCTATTGTCGTGTAGTTATCGTACCAGCAGGGTAAAACAATATAGAACACGAACAGTAATTATCCATAATGTGATTTCGGTAGTAGACTTAACGATCGGATGCCAGAATCGGCGCCTCTAGTATGAATGTGGACAACTGCAGTCCTCCTCCCACTCAATAAGACGCGGTTCGATCCTCCCCTGCCCATCTAACAAATTATTCTTGATATATGAGACATACACAAGTGGTTGTTATTCCTGAAAATGTATGAAGTCGAAACGTTTGACGCCGAATGAAATTAAAGATAATCATACATGGCAAAACAGAATGATTTGGTAATAAAATGAAGTAATTTATTTCAAGGAAATTTCCCTTTGTTCTGTAGAAGACAGACATCAAATGATTCTCCTGTCTAATTTCGAATCGCGTACTTTCCGAATACGCCGTACATAAAGTAACCCCTCCCTATGTACACGTTCATCTATGCCAGAAATGATGAGCATTTTCCATAACACACATATCTCACATATTTCGCCAGAAACGTTAGACAACTTCTCTTACAGTACTGAAAGGCGGGTATGTATATAGGAGTCTATTCAGGCGTGCTCTCGTCGTAAGACGATTCTTGTCTGACACAAATTTTCAAAGCTTAAACCTATAAATCGAGTTAAAGGTAGGGCTCTTTACTCGCATTCTGGAGGTCCTTGGTTCGCAAACTCAGCCGATGCACCGGTTATTCTGAGTTACTTAGTGGTTTTCCTCATTCTGTCCAGGCAAATATCGGCATAGTACCTCGATTACGCCACGAAAATTTCCTCCCAAATAAATTCAAAATTGTCACTTATCTATCTACTCTAAGCTATACAGTGTAGATACTGAAAACGTCTTTAAGGAAAAATAAGAGTCGATAAGCCTATGGGTACCTCCTTCCTTTTCACTGTTCCTAGTGGCCCGGACCGTGCTCCAACTCCTCACCACTTCCTGCGCGTCTGAGTTCCCACCTTCATTCCCACCTGCTTATATACTCCGCCTGATCCTTCACCCTAGGCACTTCAACCCTCAAGATGCGACAGTATGTTTCACGAATAGCTTGGGGCCCTCTTATAACACTACACAGTGTGACAACAAGCTGAATATTCACCGCCGCGGAAGCATCAAAACTTATGTCATAATTACGTTGAATATGGAACGAACAGCACATTCGGTTCTGGCATATGCACACTGCCGCTCGTTTCAGAATATTCTGTATTTCTGCCGTACGTCTCTGTAGTTCCAGCTCTTAAAGTCATAAGAATATCTCTTCTTCTGTACTGGCTACGTCTATAAGCGTTTCACTCTCTTACTCTCTTAATATTCTAAACTAAACTCCGTGGTCTTAGTCCGTAAGAGAACTATACTGACCGAGCGACCGTCGCTTGCCGGCAAAGTTAATGCCAAATTTTGCGGATAGAGAGTGTCGCGTGGTCAGAACAAGGGATCCACACGGCCGTTAATCTCGGTCTTCTAGACCTGAAACGCTACTTTTACATTGAAGTAGCTTTTCAATTATGCTCATGAGGCTGAGTGGACTCCGTTCCAGAACCACAACTTCTCAAATAATGTGGTGGCCCCGGAAATCTAACCTGGGACATCTGGATTTGTAGCCAGAACTGTGACCCCTAGGCTACAGAGGCGGTTTTAATATTCTTCCTATTTAAATGTATATTCAGTTAGTCTTTATGTTAAGCTACAAGGTTTGATTCTTTACCGATACCTTTTCTTTTTTTACGAACTATTAATCCAATTCCGAGTGTAAATCTTGAACAATTCCATTTCAGCTGTTCGTATTCATACCTGATCTCTGTCAGCATCCACATATAAAATCCACACACTATAGAGCATTCTAATAATTTTTTCCAGTTATTTGTTTCTTCATTCTCCTTTACAACAACCTTTCAATTTCGTCATCCGAACATTTCCCGGTTTTATATATATAAGCTAAAGTTATTAAATATTGTAAATGCTAAAAAAAGAACGGGCTAACATGTTAGATTTTATTTGGTGTAAAGCTTCTCCCGTTAAGAGAAGAACAAGCAAAGGGCTCTCCACATAGCAGAGGCCATGCTTGGTAATTCTGAAGTAGAATTTCCATCATGTGACATTTTCATCTGCGGACAACTAACAGAAGAACAGCGAATTTGTCACTCGCTGACAAGTTGCTCTTAGCGAATGGCTTAGGTTGCTCGAGTATTATGTAGATTTATAACAGTTTCTGTAATACAACACCGTGCGTAGAATTGTTTCAAACTTTCCCCTCATAGATACAGAAAACTCAAATTTAGAATTCCGAGGGAAAACTAAAGGCTATTTCCTTCAAGGTCCTCAACAGCAGCCGTGTCAACCGGTGGTCCGAAATTACGCAGTGGTATTTTATGAGAATCTTACAAACTCCATGGAAATTTAAAATGATAGTTTAAAGATATCCATAAATACTGATTAATGGTAAAATATTCTTACTCTTCTTATTAAAAATTATTAATATTATTTCATTAAATCTTACTGGCAAATATATAAACCACATGATTTGTTTAGAAAATATTTTCCCGTGGGTTAGGTATATAGATTTATTTTGAGTTGCACAATAAACTGCTTATTTCCATAAACTTGAAATAAATTACTGATATTTTAATATATATTCGATCACAATACTTGGAGTCACGAGGGGAACATACATGAACTTTGTCAAAACTAAGGGTTTAATACAGCCATCTGCTCACTCTGGTTCCTCACTAGAGGATTTTTCTACCCTGAAAATTGAGGCGATACATTCCTCCGAAACGTCGGTTCACACAAGATATACATAGTTCCACATCCAAGAAGAGGGTATTCTTCAGTTTTCTTTCAGTTCTCCTTTGCAGTCTCAAAATGTAGGCACGTATAAATACCCGAGAATCTGATGTCCTGCGTCATTCTGATCCAGAAAATCAGGCTATTCCCGTGACACGCGAAATGATATGCTTTGGCAGGCTGTAATAATATAAATACTCGTAGATCCATATGTTGTTCCAAACTGCTGTGCCTTATACTGACCTCCGTGACCAGGATGCCAGTCTTATTTCGGGTATGATTTGGCCTCAAATATCAGCCATTTTGTATGAATTCAGGTTAAAACTCGAAAAGGTAAAGAGTAATTCTGTATTTCAGCATCCTGTTGCAATTGTTTAACTTAACGTCCATGTATTTATCGTCTGTCAGTAACAGCAAGTTTCCGTATGTATTTTAATTTATGTGCCCGGCTCCTATCGCCATTCATATTGAAATATTAGATGGAAAGTAATAGGACTGCCTTTATTTATATAATTTCTATTTACTATTTATACACGGGGGCACACGGTAGTGTATTAGGTTGAGGCACTAAGCTACAAGCTGGAAGGTCGCGGATTCGAGTCCAGATGAGGTGGATTTTTTCAATTGACCTAATCCTTCCAGCCGCACTATGGCCCTGCGTTGGACTAAGCCTCTAACCGAAATGGGTATCATGAATCTTCCTGGGGGGTAAAGGGGGACCGGCGCGTAAACTGATAACCTTACTGCCATCTGTAAGCCGATTGTCTAGATCAGTGTTCCGCAACCTTCTTCTACTTGCGGCACACCATGAAGTATCCATGACTCAACACGGCACACCAAAATGTTATTCCCCTCAAAAACTTATGATATCAGACAATTAATATAAATACGTAACGTGATCAACTTATTACTATAATATTATTATATTGTTATTTCATTATCGTTAAACAGAAATCGACTCTTGCATTTATTAATAATTATTGAACTTTAATTCACTGTAGAATATAGAAAATACACTTCTATTGCTATTAAAGTAAATACAGTAATTCTACTCATACCTTCAATGTGATACTTGCGCTTGCTTAGCTGCACACAGGCGACTGATCCGTGGTGGAATCGTTGACAACGCAAGTCTCATTTCTTCATCGATGGATTTCAGCCGCTCCCTCTTTGATGTCTTAATTTCAGTTAACGTCGAGAACCCCAGTTCACACAAATATGTAGTTGAAAATGGCAATAACACATTAACTGCCATCT